>NW_027397075.1:29381866-29487094 GCF_003265705.2 Callorhinus ursinus | reverse complement strand
TTCTTTCTTTCTTTCTTTCTTTCTTTCTTTCTTTCTTTCTTTCTTTTTCTTTTCTTTCTTTCAAGATTTTACTTATTTATATGACAGAGAGATACATAGCAAGAGAGGGAACACAAGCAGGGAGAGTGGGAGAGGGAGAAGCAGGCTTCCCGCTGAGCAGGAAGCCCTCATGACCTGAGCCGAAGGCAGACGCTTAACCACTGAGCTACCCAGGCGCCCTCCTCTGGCTCTCTTTAAAATTACACTGTTGCTCTCTCCCGGAGTGTCCTTCATCTCAGATATTGTAGTTTTCATCTCCAGAGGTTCAACTGAAGTCTTTTAGAAATTTTTCTATATCTCTACTTAACATGCTCATCTTTTTCTCTGACTCCTTAAATAAATGGAATATATTACAATAATTGTTTTAATGTCCTTGTCTACTAATTCTATCATCTGGGTCAGTTTTGATTAATTTTTCTCCTCATTATGGGTTGTAGTCTGCTTCTTTGCATACCTAGTAATTTTTACTGGATGTCAGACACTATAAGTTTTAACTTGTTGAGTGTTGGAATTTTTGTATTCCTAGGAGTAGTCTTGAGCTCCATTCTGATGAGCATTTAAAGTATTTGGAGATTACTTGATAATTTTAGATCTTGTTTTTAAGCTTTGTTACGTGACACTAAAACAATTTAGTCTAGAGATAATTTTCCTTCTAATGAAACAAAACACTTTGAGTACTTCATTACTTACAAATTATGAAGTTTTAAATTCTGGCTTATGGTCATAGGCACAATTCCCAGCCTTTGTGAGTTCATTGGATTTTTCTCTCTAACCATTCTCCCTGTCCTCAGGTAGTTTCCTCACATGCATGTTCGGATCACTCCATACCTGAAGGGTTAAAGGGGACCCTCTTCAGGTCTCTAGAGTTCTGCCTTTGTGCACTCCTCTCTGGTACTCAGACCTGTAAACCCTAGGTATCTTGACCTCTCTAGATTCCTAATTCTGTCTCTTCAACTTGGTGAGACTACTGGGTTAGAGCCTAAAAACTTACTTTAGGTGGTAAGCTCAGGCAATTGTAATCTTCACCTCATTTGTTCATTTGTTCCCATCTCTCAGGAATCATTGTCCTTTGTTATCTGATGTTCAATGCCTTAAGAACAATTATATATATTTATTATATGTGCTGCCGAAGCGAGCACCGATTATATATATTTATATTTGTATATTTAATAGTCATGTATTATGGGAGGATAAATCTTTTCTCTGTTTAATAGTTTGGTTGGAAATAGTTTGATACTTTCAGGACTTGCTTTTATGCTTTGTTAGGCTGTCCAGAGCAGCATCTACTTTAGTCTTGGGCTAATTTTTCCCAACCACTGAAGAATCTGAGTGTTCTATTTGATGCCCCATTAGAGGAGAAAAATATGCCTCCTTTTTAAAAGTCTCATTGGCAATCTTTCTTCTTCTTCTTCCCTTCCTCCCCACAGCATTCCTGTCCCCACCATTAACACCCAACACTAAGTACAATACTTTATACATCTTGAAGAACCAAACATTACTAGCATATTTTGATAATTCTAAAAAGATTACAAAATATATTTTAGAAAGTGGGGCTATAGATCTTGGGGTAGGATTTAGAAATCTGCAGACATAGAGCCTTCTTGGGATCCACAGTAGAAAAATTAGGGACAAATTCTTAGTATCCATTAGAAGAGATGGTAAATCATTCTTACCATTCTGACACTTTGCAATGCAGAGGAGGTGATACAGTCCTGAGGATGCTTGTTGTGTGATTAAGGGATCATTGTGGCAACACAGAAGAGACAGTTCTGCTGCCAGGACACCCAAACATGGAGCATCAACACTTGCCTGATGGAAAAACAAAGGAGTAAAAAATGTATTTGCTATTCATAGTTAACATTGAATGTCTGCATTTGATCCATATATATATACACCTAGGATTAGAGGATGAGCTCTAGAATTTACAAAACCTATATTCAAATCTATTCCTGAGCCTCAGTTTCCTCATCTATAAAATGTGGATAATAAACGCTACCTTGTAATAGTTATTGGGGGGACTATTTATGACAAAAAAGAAAGTTCTTAGCAAAGTGCTTGGAAAGAATAGCAACTCAACTAATGCTAGTTTCTATTCCATGAGTCAGGTAGCAATTTTCAGGTAGCAAATTCCCAGGATATTGGGGCAGGGGATGGATACCCTAAAATTTTCATGCTTTCTTCTCTATGTATGGCACACTTCAGATGACACTCTTCAGTTACACTGGAGAAATGTAACTTTTCCTCCTAGAATTGTTCTGATTCTTCCCAGGGAAATTCATTTTTTAAAACTCGGGGCATTTACTTCTGATGTCAAAGCTACTGTTACAATATTTATGTATTTCCTCCTACAACTTCCTTGACAGAAATCTTGATTTATTTGTCAAGAAGAAAAGAGAGGTGGAAGACACATTCTGCTTTTGTGAAGGTTTGAGTACCATCATCATTTTTTTAAACAAATAATTCTATTTATATGTAGGTTTGGTAAACTAGTGAGTCTTCTTGTTTCTAAGACAGGTGATTACTTTTACTAAATAGATTCTTTGAGGATTAGAGCAAATGTTGGTGGTAAAAGAGTCCAAGTCAACCCTCTGGGAGGATTCCAAGGCCTGTTTCTCCTTTTTTCTCATCTCTTATGTCCCCTTATCCCTGTCTCTTATGTTGCTTGACCCACCTCTCTCTCTCTCTCAATCTTACACACATACACAGACACACACAGACACGCACACGCACATGCACATACACACAGAGTTATTCTTAAAGAAGAGTGGGAAGCAACCTGGGTCATGGGCCAAAGGCATAAGTGAACACGGATGCTGGGAGTGATAGTCTCAGTAGAAGAGGGGGAGATAATCTTTTGCTTCTGGGGATGTTCTCTGATTCTTTCTGCCCATACTTTTTTGTAAGCCTGGGCTTGGAATCCCTCTATGTTAGGAGTCCTATGACTTAGGAGAATCTAGAAGAAGACAGTATGGGATGCCTCTACTCTAGGTTCTAGGAAGACATGTTTTCTTTCCTTGGATGTTCTTTTCTTTGGAGTTACATTCCAACTTTCTTTTTCCATGTAAGGGCGAGATTTTAGAATCACCAGAGTGAAGAGTTGTGTTTTTATATTGGGCATGATGGAGGAGTACTTCTCTCAGTTTAGTTCACGGACACTGGGAACAATTTATAGCGGTTTGCCCCTAAAGTCTTCTTGTATTAAAACGTTTGCCTCAAATGGCCTTTCTTGATTATCCCTTCTCAAGAACTTGTGGATGTGCAATTCTTACCAGGTGTTTTTGTAAATGAAGCGATTAGTGGTCTTTCTATTCTGTCTGCTAGATCAGGTCTGTGTAGGTGTTGTCTCCATTGTAGGTGTGGCCATGTCTAGATTGTATGGCATGTTTGAGGAGGATGGGGAACATGACCTTGGATAAGCAAGATAGGAAGAAGGCCATATGGACCATGGAGCACACAGATTTGCACTGCACAGCCCCTTCAGGAGTGTGCCAACCACAGCTACACCCTCTCCAACATAAGACTTTGGGAACTTCTAATACAATATGGTCCTGTTTTTTTAGAAAATCTATCTAAGTGCTGGAAAGAAAAAAAAAAAAAACCTCAAAATCTGGGAAAAGAAGCTTCTCAGTATAATCCCTTAGCCTAAGTATTTCTGCTTGGTTTTCTGACCCTTTCTTACTGGAATCCTTCTTTGAAGATCTTGGCCCCTCCCGTTCCTTATCTCAACAATAATGATAGTTTTAGATGCTAAATTCCAGAGGCAACCACTCCTAAGTTTTTTAGCTGCTTCTTCTGGAAGTCACTTCTTTATCTCTAAGATGGACTTCCATTTCTGTTCTAATATCAATTTATGACATTGCTTATCTCTTCCTGCTGTGATAAATTAGGGTTCAGCTCAATTACATCCTTCCACTTTGCCACAATCCTCTCAGTGTAGCATATTACCCATTATGTGTATTACTATTTTTAGTCATTCCCTTTTCTATTTTCATAACATAGTAATACTTTAAAAAAATTTTTTTTAAAGATTTTATTTATTTATTTGACAGAGAGAGACAGTGAAAGCAGGAACACAAGCAGGGGGAGTGGGAGAGGGAGAAGCAGGCTTCCCGCTGAGCAGGGAGCCCGATGTGGGACTCGATCCCAGGACCCTGGGATCATGACCTGAGCTGAAGGCAGACGCCTAACGACTGAGCCACCCAGGCGCCCAACATAGTAATACTTTCATTTCTTGTTCATAATATATCTTGTTGATCCCCCACTTTATGTAGTAGATGTTTTGGAGCACTCTTATTTCCCTTCAACTTTCTTCTATCACTTCTACTTCCCTACTTCTTTTGCCTATACTTTATTTTGCATTTGTTTATTGTGGCAAAAAATATACATATCCTACAATTTATCATTTTAATCATTTTAAAGTACATAATTTGGTGGGCATTAAGTTCATTCACAATGTTGAATAACAATCACCTCTCTCTAGCTCTAAATCCTTTTTTTTTTTCCTGAGAGAGAGAGAGAGAGAGAATGAGCAGAGTGGGGACGTGCAGAAGGAGAGGGAAAGAGAGAATCTTAAGCAGGCTCTGCGTTGAGCTTGGAACCCAACATGGGGCTCATTCTCATGACCCTGAGATCTTGACCTGAGTTGAAACCAAGAGGGGACGCTTAACTGACTGAGCCACCTAGGCGCCCCTCTAGTTCTAAATTTTTTTCATCACCTCAAGTGAAAGCCATGTACCATTAACCAGTCATTCCTCATTCCTCTGTCCTCCCAGTTCCTGGCAACCACAAAGCTGCTGTCTGTCTCTGTGGATTTGCCTATTCTGCTATTTCATATAAATGGAATCATACAACATGTAACTTTTATGGCTAGTTTCTTACACTTAGTGTAATGTTTTTAAGTTTCATTAATGTTGTATTATATATCTGAATTCATTTATCTTTATGGCCAAGTAATATTCCATTGTATGAATATACCACATTTTATTTGTCCATTCACTTTGCTGATGGACAATTAGGTTGTTTCCACTTCTTGGCTATTGTGAATTGTGCCACCATGAACATTTGTGTAGAAATTTCTGTTTGAACATCTGTTTTAAATTCTTTTGGGTGTATATCTAGGATTGCTGGGTCATATGTTAATTCTATATTTAACTTGTTGAGGAACCACTAAACTATTCTCTGCGCTTTTGTTTTTGCATTAAGTTGATAGCATTTACATTGTATTCAGTAACTTATTTGAGTTTTTTGTGATCGATGTATAGATTGACTCTAAAAGTTGAAAATCAATAATGTGGTCTTATTATTGTGACTAAGTAAAATTGTTCAATGCATAGGTCATGCTCACTTTAATTATATCTTCTTTTGGCATATAAATATGTCTTCTCTACCTTTTTTGAGGCTAAAGTCTCACCTGTGCCCTGAGTTGTCTTTTTATTTTTGATAATCACGTTTTTCTCTTTATTTATCTTGGGCTGACTCGTGTATTGGGAGAGTTTAATCAAATGTCTGGCAAATCTTGGTTATCTAGTCATACTTAAAAATGTAATGCTTCTTGGTGGGGTTTATATATGTGAGCAAAGCTTGTCAAAATGTGGGCTTAGCTTTTGGGTTGTTAGGTGGGGAAGCTGGGGTCATGCTGAATTATATGGAAACAACATAATCAAGACGATTTTCTCAGGGATTTTCTAAACATTTTGAGAAAAAGTCCTCAAATTTTACCTGCCAGTGGACCATGTCCCTGTGGAATATAGTGTGTGTATCAAGGGGGATAGAATGCAGTATGGATTCTTCTATATAAACTTTCGGTGAATCCTTTCAGTTAGTTAATGCATATATTTTTGGCCTTCCTTTGCCTCTCATTCTTTATCATTACTGGGCTTCCATAGCTCCCGCTTCTCCAGGACTGCACAGGGCAAACTTCTTCATGAAAAGCTGTACCTCCTCCTAATGATCATGTGCACCTGCCTTTCAGCTTCCTGTGCTAGGCTTTGTCAGTTAACATTTTCTGTCTTATCTATCATCCAGAAGTTTATTGACATCACTATCCCATTGAAAATTTTTACTAATTTCACAAATGTCATTGCTACCATTTTGTGAGGACTTTAAAGGGAGAGGAGAGAAAGGCATGTGGACAAACTGTCAGCTTTGATTGGAAATCCTTCACCCATCTTTTACTTTTTATTTTTTAATTTTAATTATAGTTAGTAGAATACAGTATTATATTAGTTTCAGGTGTACAATACAGTGACTATTGCCTGGTGCTCATCATGACAAGTGTGCTTCTTAATCCCCATCACCTATTTAAGCCATGCCCCCACCTGTCTCCCCTCTGGTAACCATCAGTTTAATTCTCCATAGTTAAGAATCTGTTTCTTGGTTTGTCTCTCTCTCTCTCTTTTCTCCTTTGCTCATCTGCTTTGTTTCTTAAATTCCACATATGAGTGAAGTCCTATGGTATTTGTCCTTCTCTGTCTTATTCTGCTTAGCATTATACTCTCTATCTTCATCCTTGTTGAAAATGACAAGATTCATTCCTTTTTATGGCTGAGTAATATTCCATATATATTCCATATATATAATATGTATATATATTCCATATATATGTGTGTGTGTGTGTCTATATATCACATCTTCTTTATCCATTCATCAGTTGATGAACACTTGGGCTGTTTCCATATCTTGTCTATTGTAAATAATACTGCTATAAACATAGGGGTGCATATATCCCTTTGAATTAGTGTTTTTGTATTCTTTGGATAAATACCCAGTAGTGCAATTCCTAGATCATAGGGCAGTTCTATTTTTAACTTTTTGAGGAATCTTCATACTGTTCTCCAGAGTGGCTGCACCAGTTTGCATTTCCACCAGCAGTACCAGAAGGTTCTTTTTTCTCCACATCCTTGCCAAAACCTGTTGTTCCTTGTGTTTTTGATTTTAGCCATTCTGACAGGTGGGAGGTGATATCTCATTGTAGTTTTGATTTACAGGTAAATGATGATGAGCGTCTTTTCTTGTGTCTGTTGGCCATCTGGATGTCTTCTTTGAAGAAATGTATATTCATGTCTTCTGCCCATATTTTAATTGGATTATTTGTTTTTTGGGGTGTTGAGTTTTATAAGTTCTTTATAGATTTTGGATACCAACTCTTTATTAGATATGTCATTTCCAAATATCTTCTCCCATTCAGTAGGTTGTCTTTTAGTTTTGTTGGTTGTTTTCTTCTCTGTGCAGAACATTTTTATTTTGATGTAGTCCCAATAGTTTATTTTTGCTTTTATTTCCCTTGCTTCAGGGGACCTATCTAGAAAAATGTTGCTAAGGCCAATGTCAAAGAAGTTACTGCCTGTGTTCTCTTCTAGGATTTTTATGGTTTCAGGTTTCACATTTAGAACCTTAATCTATTTTGAGTTTATTATTGTGTATGGTGTAAGAAAGTGGTCATTTTCATTATTTTGCATGTTTCTGTCCAGTTTTCCCAACACCATTTGTTGAAGACACTGTCTTTTTCCATTGGGTATTCTTTCCTGCTTTGTCGAAGATTTATTGACCATATAATTGTGGATTTAGTTCTGGGTTTTCTATTCTGTTCTATTGATCTATGTGTCTGTTTTTGTGCCAGTACCATCATGTTTTGATTACTACAGCTTTGTAATATAAATGAAGTCCAGAATTGTGATGTCTCCAGCTTTGCTTTTCTTTTTCAAGATTGTTTGGCCATTTGGGGTCCTTTGTGTTTCCATACAGACTTTAGGGTTATTTGTTCTAATTCTATGAAAAATGCTGGAGGTATTTTCATAGGGATTGCATGAAATCTATAGACTGCTTTGGGTAATAGACAATATTTTTTCTTCCAATCCATGAGCATGGAATATCTTTCTGTTTCTTTGTGTCATCTTCAACTTCTTTCATCAGTGTTTCTATAGTTTTCAGAGTATAGATCTTTAACCTCCTTGATTTGGTTTATTTCTAGGTATCTTATAATTTTTGGTGCAATTGTAAATGGGATTGTTTTCTTAATTTCTTTTTCTGATGCTTCATTTTTAGTGTATAGAAATGCAACAGATTTTTGTAGATTGATTTTGTATCCTGTGACTTTACTGAATTTATCAATTCTAACAGCTTTTTGATTTTTTGGGGGGTGGTTTCTGTATAGAGTATCATGTCATCTGCAAATAGTGAATGTTTCAGTTGTTCCTCATCAATTTGGATGTCTTTTATTTCTTTTTGTTGTCTGATTGCTGTGGCTAGGACTTCCAGTGTTATGTTGAATAAAAGTGGTGAGAATGGGCATCCTTGTCTTCTTCCTGACCTTAAGAGAAAAGCTCTCAGTTTTTCCCCAGTAAGGCTGGTGTTAGCTGTGGGTTTTTCATAGATGGCTTTTATTATGTTGAGATATGTTCCCTCTGGACCTATTTTGTTGGGGTTTTTTTTATCATGAATGGATATTGCACCTTGTTAAATGTTTTTTCTGCATCTATTGAAATGGTTATATGGTTCTATTGATGTGATGTATCATGTTGATTGATTTGTGAATATTGAACCACCCTTACATCCTAGGAATAAATTCCACTTGATCATGGTGAATGATTTTTTTTAATGTATTGGTGGATTCCGTTCGCTGATATTTTGTTGAGGATTTTTGGATCTGTGATCATCAGAGATGTTGGTCTGTAGTTCTCTCTTTTTTTGGTGGTGTCTTTATCTGGTTTTGGTATTGGGGTAATGCTGACCTCACAGGATGAATTTGGAAGTTTTCTTTCCTCTTTTACTTTTTAAAATAGTTTGAAAGATTAGGTATTAACTCTTCTTTAAATGTTTTGTAGAATTCACCTGTGAAGCCATCTAGTCCTGGACTTTTGTTTGTTGTGTTTTTTGATTACTGATTCAATTTAATTGCTGGTAATCAGTCTGCTCAAATTTTCTGTTTCTTCCTGTTTCAGTTTTGATAGTGATATGTTTGTAAGAATTTATTCATTTCTTCTAGGTTGTTTGTCCAATTTGTTGGCATATTGTTTTTCATAATATTCTCTTATAATTGTTTATTTTTCTGTGTTGATGGTTGTTAGTTCTCTCTCATTTGTAATTTTATTTATTTGAGTCTTTTCTCTTTTTTCATATTAAGTCTGGCTAGAGGTTTATCAATTTTATTGATTTTTTTTAGAGAACAAGCTCCTGGTTTTATTGCTTTCTTTTTTTTTTAAGTTTCTATATTATTTATTTTTGCTCTAACCTTTATTATTTTCTTTCTTCTGTTGGTTTTAGGTTTTGTTTGCTGTTCTTTTTCTAGCTCCTTTAGGTGTAAGGTTAGGTTGTTTATTTGAGATTTCTCTTACTTCTGGAAGTAGACCTGTATTGCTATAAACTTCCTCTTAGAATGGCTTTTGCTGCATCCCAAAGGTTTTGAACCATGTATTTTAATTTTCATTTGTTTCCATGTAATTTTTAAATTTTCTTTTATTTCCTGATTGATCTGTTCATTGTTCAGTTGCATGTTATTTAACTTCCATTTATTTGTGGTCTTTCCAAATTTTTTCTTGTGGTTGATTTCTAGTTTCATAATGTTGTGGTCAGAAAAGATACGTGGTATGACTTTGATCTTTTTGCATTTGTTGAGGCTTTTTTTTCATGCTCTGGTATGTGATCTATTCTGGAGAATATTCTGTGCACTTGAAAAGAAAGTGTACTCTGCTGTTTCAGGATGGAGTGTTCTGAATATATGTTATATCCTTCTGGTCTAGTGTCATTCAAAACCACTGTTTCTGTACTGATTTTCTGTTTGAATGATCTGTCCATTAATGTAAGTGATATGGGAAAGTCCCTTATTATTATTGTATTATTGTCAATGAATTCTTTTATGTTTGTAATTAATTGTTTTATGTATTTGGGTGTCCCATGTTGGGTGTATAAATATTTACAATTGTTATATCTTCCTGTTGGATAGTCCATTTTATTATTATATAGTGCCCTTTGTCTCTTGTTACAATCTCTTTAAAAATTTTTTTAATTTACTTTGCAAGAGAGAAAGAGAGAGAGAGAGAGTGAGAAAGCATGAGCAAGGGGAGGGGCAGAGGGAGTAGCAGACTCCCCGCTGAGCACGGAGCCCAATGCAGGACTTGATCCCAGGAACCTGGGATCATGACTTGAGCCGAAGGCAGATGCTTAACCAACTGAGCCACCCAGGCACCCTATAATCTGTTTTAAAATCTAGTTTTCCAATATAAGTTTTGCTACTCTGACTTTCTTTTGATGCCCATTAGCATGATAAATGTTTTTCCATTCCCTTGCTTCCAATCTGCAGGTGGCTTCAGGTCTGGCATGAGTCTCTTGTAGGAAGCATATAGATAGGTCTCGTTTTTTTTTATCCATTCTGTTAGCCTATGTCTTTTGATTGGAGCATTTAGTCTATTTACATTCAAAGTAATTATTGATAAATATGTATTTATTGCCATTTCTTAACCTGTTTTGTGACTGATTCTGAAGATTTTCTCTGATCCTTTCTTGTCTTTCTCTCTATTGTAGTTTGCTGGTTTTCTTTAGTGATATATTTGGATATTTTCTTTTTTTTCTTTGCATGTTTGTTAGTGGTTTTTGATATATGGTTACAATTAGGTTTGTATATAACCTCTTCTGTATATAGCAGTCTATATTAAGTTTATGGTTACTTAAATTTGAATGCATTCTCTTCTCTCCTCCCCACATTTTAGTTATACGTTGTCATATTTTACATCTTTTTATTTTGTGAGTTCCTTGACTGATTTTTTTTACAGAAATATTAATTTTTACTTCTGTTGTGTTTCCTATCTTTATACTGTCAGTTTTGGTCTTTGCTTTCCACTCACAGAGTCCCCTTTAGTATTTCTTGCAGGGCTGGTTTAGTGGTCATGAACTCCTTTAGTTTTTGTTTTTGGGAAATTCTTTATCTCTTGTTTTCTGAATAACAGTCTTGCTGGATAGAATATTCTTGGTTGCACATATATCCCATTCAACACTTTGAATATATCATGCCACTTTCTTCTGGCCTGCCAAGTTCATGTTGATAAATCTCCTGCCAGCATCATGGGTTTTCCCTTGTAACTGACTGATGTTTTTTGTCTTGCTGCTTTAAATTCTTTTCTTTATCAGTATATTTTACCATTTTAATTATAATATGTCTTGGTGCAGGTCTGCTTTTGTTGATTTTGTTGGGGGAATCTCTGTGCCTCCTGGATCTGGATGTCTGTTTCTTTCCCCAAAACGTTTCAGCTATTATTTTTCCAAATAAAATTTCTCCTTGCTTTTTTCTTTTTTCTTCCACTTCTGGGACTCCTACAATATGAATGTTATGTTTGATGGGATCACTGAATTCCCTGTCTATTCTTGTTTTGCATAATTCTTTTTTCTCTGTTCAGCTTACTTTCTATTACTCTGTCTTCTAGGTCATCGATTTGTTCCTCTGCTTCTCCCAGCCTGCTGTTCATTCCATCAGTCCTGTTTCTGATTTCATTTATTGAGCCCTTTATCTATGACATGTAATTCTTTATCTCTGTGTTAACGGTCTTACTGATGACTTCCACTCTCTTCTCAGGTCCAGCAAGTATCTTTATGATCATTACTTAAAATTCTCTATCCAGCATGTTATTTATGTTTTTCACTTAGATCTGGCTGTGGGCTTGTCCTGTTCTTTTATTTGGAACTAATTCCTCTGTCTTCTTATTTTGTTTAAGTCTCTGTACCTACTTCTTTGTGTTAGAATAGTCAGCTACATCTCTTGTTCTTGAAGATATTGGCCTTATGAAGAAGAAGTCCTATAGTGTCCTGTAGTATAGTGTCCCTTCCTCCCCAGGGCTTGTTGCTTCGGGGAGTATCTCCAGTGTGTGCTGTGTGCACTGTGCTGTTGTGCCCTGGCCACTTTATCCTTCAGGCCAGTTATCTGCAGAGGCTCTCTTTGCCTATTGTGGTCGGTGCTTGGTTCCAGGCCTGAATGTGGCAAGTTTTAACTAGATGTGCTCTGGTCTGCTTGTGAGATGAGGCTTGTCGCCACCACTACCAGAACTGAAACCCTGCAAAACTCCCAGGTCAGGAGACTCAGTGTGGGCAGGGGTTTGGGCCATTCTTCTGGGAAAGGGGGCCTGCTGGGCTGGGACTGAGACAAGTGTGATTGGGAAGGGTGGTTCTACTGGAGCATGGGGTGTCAGGGCTTGGTGTAAGAAAGTTAGGAAGCTAGTATTGGTGCTGTGCTGGTTCCTGCACATGGCTCTGGATTAATTCTGAGGGGCAGGGGAGTTCCTTTGTTCTTGGAGGAGTCTCCATGAATGCTGCCTCTCTGGGACACACTTAGAGAAGAACAAGTAAGTTCCCCACTGTGTGCCCTGAGTGTTCTTCATATCATTGTTTCCACACTGTATGTCCACAGGCTGTTTGTTCTGCCTTCTCTCTACTAGCAGCACCATGTGGCTCTCTCAGAGCCAAGCCTATTGACCTTTAAAACTCTAGGCTTTAAGCTCCAGTCGTTGCAAGAACTTATGAAATTTGGCCTCTCTTGCTTTCTAAGCCAATTGCTATGGGGAAATCATCTTCCCTGTGTGCTTCCCTCTGTGCTAGTCTATCTCTTGCCCTTCTCCTCGACTGTGGCTCTCTCCCCACCACAGCATTCATGATTCGTTTCTCTCCCAAACTGTGTGTCCACACTTCCTACCATCTTTGATTTAGACTCTTTTTTACCTTTAGTTGTTCTGCCAGTCTTCAGGTTGATTTCTGGCGTATTTAGGATAATTTGTTAATTATCTACTTGTATTCATGAGACAAAGTGAGCCTGGGGTCCTCCTACTCCACTGCCATTGTCCTCCTTAAATTCCACCCATTTTTCAAATGCTGATATGCCAAAGGAACAAACCCAGGGAAAATCTTTCTGTTAATGATATAAGATGACATGTTTAGCTCACATTTCCTTGCCTGTTTGAAAATTGAATAGTTTAATTGAAGGGACAAATATTCTTTGATTGTAGAAGTTTTTTTCACCATGATAGCACATAGTTCATATAAGGAGAATTACTATGTTAAAAAGAATTTTTGATAGAATACAAATGGTAGTCAGGATTGTTCAATAGGACAAGGGCCTCTGAGACCCTGGAAGACAAGGCTAGGGTAATTTATGGAAAAAAGAAAAGTCTTTCCAGTGAATGGACAGCACCTGAGAACAGAATGGATAGTTACATATAATTAGAGAAGGGCAAAACAAATCTTCACTGATTAACTTCAATATGTCAGACATAGAGATACACAGACGAGGTCTGTGGGGAGCTTAGTTTTTAATTTAATAATACATTCAGCTATTTTATTTCATATATTTGTCCTCTCTTCTCCATTAATTTCATGGACTTAACCATCTTTAGAGGACATTATCATAAAGAGAAAGTTAAGTTTTATGCTTCCTTGACTTTGATGAACTGGTTGATGCTAGCTTAGCTTCCATGTTCTGGAAAATGCTAGTGTGCTTCCACCTGGTGGCACTCAGTGAACATTGCAGAACAAAATAGTAGGTTATCCTACTTGGCTTCTCAAACGAATCTCAGTTATAGGTAGGAACCCTCAATTTATGAGAGCCTTCTGCCACAGAAGTGGAATTGCACATTTATTTTTTCACAGTTGAGGGGTGGGCTATGTGTAGGGGAGAATGAACTGAGAAGAGGTGATAGAAGATGACAAAACTCCAAAATGTCTTACCTATTACCTGAGTGGAACTCACTAGAATGAATGAATGGATATATGTATACTGAATGAAAATGCAAAAGCAGATAAAAGCATGTGAATAGATCTTGGTCAGACAGTCACCATCAAATACTTGCTGAGTGCATGAAACATTTATGAACTGTGCAGAAAATAGGCTGGAGTTGTGAACTACACTTAATCTCAAGCCTTGCTAGAAATTTTGTAATGATTAGCCTTTCAAACATTTGAATGGATAGCCACCCAGTTTAGAGAACCAGAGAACCAGAAGATTAAAACAAACCACTCCATCTCTCTTTTGAAATAGAATCAACATGATGCCAAGAACATTATGAACTACTTTTCCTCATGTAAGTAGATTATATCACATCCCAAAGCTGATTTTAAGATTTTATTTATTTGAGAGACAGATAGTGAGAGAGCACAAGCATGAGCAGGGAGGAGAGGGAGAAGCAGGCTCCCAGGACCCTGAGATCATGACCTGAGCCGAAGGCAGATGCTTAACTGACTGAGCCACCACACAGGCACTCCACCAAAGCTGATTTTAAACAAAATTGTAAGAATTCAGATATGGTCTAAGGTTTATCTAGGTTTTTTGTCTCAATATGTCTGGAAGCTATTTGATTAAGTAGTAGAAAATGGGTACGTGAAGATGATATCATGAATGTATGTTTCTGATCCCCTTTATTCTGAACTCCTGAAATGATTCAAACAATCAGATAAGCAATTAGAAGTTAAGGATGAGTTACAAAACAGAGGCTAGATACACAGTATCCATAAGAGAGAGAAATGTTCATAAATAGTAAGGTTTCTTAGAAGGAAGACAATAATCTTATTAAAAATATAGAAAACCTCAGCAAATATTGGCAATTATGAGATGCCAATTTGTTCTCCATCTGAAAGGCAACAATTAGAAAGTCTAATAACTTCCCAGTGTTGGTGAAGGTGTAAGGAAACAAGCACTCTAATATCCACAGGAATACAAACTGGAGATAATTTTGTAGTGTTAAAAGTATAAACTATTCCTACTCTTTGATCCATTATCTTTCTAAGTGTTTCTAAGTACATATGTACTTGAACAAAGATGACTATTTGTATATTGTTGAACTAGAAAAAAAACCTAAATATACCTGAATGTCCATCTATAAGTAGATTATAATACATTAAAACTATGGGATATATGCTTTGGCTAAAAGAATGAGATAACTCTACATATATTGCTATGAAAATATCTGAGGAACATATTGTTCAGTGAAAAAATCAAATTGCAGAATAATGTGTAAATATAATGTGATTTTAATAAAGAACCACTAAGTAAAAAACTACGTATCTCAGTGTGTGCATGTCCATGTGGGTGTGTACACAGAAGGCTGTCTGGCAGGATCCATATCACAGCAGCATGCTAGGGAGGAGATTAGGGTGGAGAAGATAGTAAAGAAGACTTCTCTATCTCTAGCATGTTTTACAATGAAAAGACTCAGGAATTACTTGTCTAAATTTCAAATACATATACAATGGTTTTAAAAATATTTTAAGAAAGGGAGAAATAAGAAGGAAAGAAGGAAAGTAGGGATGGAAGGATTAAGGTTGCAAATAACATTAATTGTGATCCAGAGAGTCAGCAAAAATTTTGACACATTCATTCTGTTTGTGTAAGCATAAAGGGTCTTAATCAATTGGTTGAGAGACTGTGCTCCGATTGACATAAAATCATGTAGTATATTGACTCTTTTCTTAATATCCCAACCTGCCAGTATGCTCGTACCAAGCAGGCACTTTAGAGTTTTCAAGACCCAAGACTTGGAAAGCAGCACTAAGAAATGCAGTCTTCAGAAACAGGTGGCATGATTGCATTCTGTGACTTACATATCCCCTGACTTTCCTGGATGCAAAGCTTAGCACCCTGCTGATGATCACTATAATTCTCTCCTGCAGGTACGAACTATCTTCATTCATCCACACAGCCATGTCCTGTGGAAAACATAAGAATCATCCTAGAGCATGGTGTTTCCATTTCTACAAGTCCCCTCCAACTTCCAGTCAAGAGTCCCCATGGACTCCTGATTATTTCACCTCTAACCTACATTTATCTCAAAAAGATGACAATAAAGCTAGTTGTATACTACAAGCTATCTAGTATACTACTTCATCTACTGTAGTAACTACACTTAGGTTGTATGTTATTTAATTTTATACAACGAATATGTACTAACGATGTGCATTATAAGTCACTTCGTCAGTCATCACACAAAGTTTAACAGGAGGCTATCATGGGATTGTTAGTTGCTTCTCCTTTTTTTCTTTCAAAGTACATATTCTCTCTCTCTCTAATTACAGGATCTGATTTTCAGTTTTAAAAAAGAATTGAAATGTCATCTGATCCTGAAGTGTCATTTTACTCCAGAATTTCCTCTGCAGATTCAACACTCAAGATATTTTCTGGCTCATAGTTGCAGGGAATATTCCTGGAGGCAGCTCAGTTAGAAAATTCTTGTTAATTTTGATTCAACTCCATCTTGCTGTAACTTCTATTTGTTCTAAATCTTCAGATGTAAGGACAAGCTTACAAGCTTGGGAAGGGAAGAAGACTGCATATGCCTCACATACCAACCACCACTAACAGATTTCTTAAGGCACTCTGTTGGAGTTCACAGTATTTATGCTAAATCTCCTCCCTTTCACTGGCTCCCATTGTATAAAACTGTTCTAAAATCCATTTTCTAGGGCAGAAGAGTCTCTAAATCCCGGGGCGGGGAGGTCAGCCTGTGCCTTTTCCAGGAGTGGGCTTTTAGCTCTTTTTGAGAATCAAGTGAGTTTCTAGACATGGAAGGTTTAAGAACAACATGGTTAAGTAACAGGTTTCCAAGTTAGAGTAGCTCCCCCATTCGTTAGCATTACACATATTATTGCTCCTCTCTTTGCTTCCATTTTCTTATCAGCAAAATGGGGGAAAATAACCATCAGAGGGTTATTTTAAGGATTAAATGAGATAACCTATATTTGAAGCATTCAGTTTAGTGCCTGATGTAGAGTAAATGCTCAAAAAAAAAAAAAAAACAAAACCAAAACAGTGGTTTATTGGTTGAAAGAGCATGCATGGGGAGATGGTTGTAATAATGGGATAATAATAACTACTTTAAAGGGTTGTGAGGTTAAGTTTTTAAAATGCACAGAAAATATTTGACTCAAATTAGGCACAAATTAACTCCGTATATTTTATTTTCCCTCACATTCCTTCTTGTCTTCAGAGATACCAATTCTGCTTCTTTACTTGAATGTATTTTATGATTTGCACAAACTCATAATGTTGCTGGTAGAGTAAGTCATTCTGGTTTCCCAGTATTTCCAGGCAAGTGCCCCCCGTGATCATAAGACATCTTGAGCAGTCTCCTGTCTCTGCCTAGGATGTTAAAAACACAGTGAGGTCTGGATGTAAGTTGGGATTTGGACAGTTGTTAGGCTTTCCTCTGATACCATGGTACCCATGAAGATAGGACACTTTAGCTCCAGAGCTGTTGAGGAGGAGGCAAGCATATAGACACCATCAAAGTATTGTTGCATGGATCTGCAGGTAGTTCAAGCCAATCACCCTCTCTTTTCTGCTAACCTATATTGTATTCACTCTTACATTGCCACATAACATTTGGCTTCTTAAGTGTTTTGTTGATGCCATCTTCCCAAAATTGAATTCTTAAAATTATGTCTCTGTAATTCAAAGAAAGGGAAATGATTTCATTTTGGGGATAATTATATGCCTTGGGAGGAAAAGAAAAAAATCAGCCACCAAATACTTGAAGAAGACATAATATGAGAAAGGGGAAATAATAACTGAAATATAGTGAGCTCTTTAGATTTAAGACAAGAAAACAAAATTGCTTATTTTCCCTTTACTTTACCTTTAAGATTTGCAGTTTATAGAGGTCTTTAGACACTAAGATCAGAAGAGTGTCCTCAAATGTGTTTAAAATGTTTTGATATAAATTCTGAAAAACAAAAAATGTTACACAACCAGCCAGCCAGATAAAATTAGACATAATTTTACTCAATGTCTATGGTTTTGTGTCCTGGGGTCCTGTGTTCTCCCCATAAACTGAAGGTAAGAAAGGAGAGAGGCAGCTATACAGATGAGACCTCTCTCAGTACCCTGTGCCATGAATTGCACCTTCACCTTATAGGGCAGGTGCACTGGGTAGCTGTGCTGAGGAAATAGCAGAGATGTTGCTCACCTTACTGTAGGGATAGTCCTCTCTCCTCCTTTGTCTGCTCTTATTTCCTTTCTTACAGCATTTGCCCATAAACTCTTGTCCTTGCTAAAACAATTAACCAAAAATCTCTTCACTCATTTGTTCCTATAACTCCTATACAATCCATTAAATCCCATGACTTGTAGAATTCACAAGGAGTCCAGGGGGTATAGATTAATGCTGGAATATACTGTTGTTAATCTATTGTATCTAAAAAGGGTGAATGAGATAACAACAAAGATTATGACCCGTGGAGGGGCATTCTGCAGGACTGCTGTGGTGCATAACAATATCTCATAATAAATAAAGGAAACAAAGACTCACCTTCAGGTCCTCTTGGTCATCTTCATTGTTTCCCATTTCCTTCACTTTCTCAAGAGTTGGTATAGCAAATACTATTTTAAAGGAGGACTCTATTATCTTCAGTTGGGTTTCAAACTGCAGTAAGGGATCTACAAAGCTGGTGAGAAAAATGTGTAATTATTAAATAGAGGAGAGAACAAATGTAACTTAAGTTTAGTGGCTTTTTCTTGTGCAAGAGAGAATGTACTATAAAATGAGGCCCAGCTCTCGGCTTTGTATAACATGTGGGTTTTAAATATTCTCATAAAAATGACAATGGTGCTTTAAATATACAGGAATGAGTTTCTTTTTAAAAATCATCTGTAATCAGTTATTTAGAAACCAGAATATATTTCTCCATAGACATAATAATGTAAAAAGTGGTTACATTTCCAGGCAAGCCCACAAAGCCATGTTGAGCTTTAGTTGAACTATATTACTGCCACATTTTCTCTAAACTGTGATACTATGCTTCTTACATTTTAATATTTCTGAAATTATTGGGATGCATCCTCCAATTCTTGGCAAAAGAAACCTGCCCATCAGCAGTTGAAAAGATAAGTTATGACATAGTTATTATTCCTTAGATATGTGTGATGTGGATAACAGTCCTTCCTGATTTTTTTTGAGGTGAAAATATTTTCTTATTTTCTGAAAAAATGGTGATATAGATGGTAAGGTAGGAAATTTTATGCTAGACTCAGAATATCTTTTCTCTACTGGACAGGAAAATCAAAGTGTCTAATACCCACTGTTTGAAATGGAATCTCTTAGAATACATTAGATAATTTTCAAATCTAGGGAAGATTAATTTGGCTTATTCATGGCTTTAATGAATTATCAGACTCTGAACAGCTATCTGTCAAGAGTTTCCAGTAGAATTTTCAGGGGGAAGGTATTTAACTTTTAGGGATAAATAACTTGGCTTAGGAAAATGCAAAATTAAGATTTTGATGAAACAGAAAATAGTTTCTTTCAACGTACTTTGAAATCATACTGCTAGTCCTAAAAATGCTAAAATGCTCCAAGTCATGAATAAAGATTAGAAAAATAGCATGATCCTCTAAGGCCATGCATAACTGCTAATGGGCAACAGATCTTCAAATTTTAAATGTGAGGAAGGTTGAGTGTAAGACACTGGTGATACTAAAGAAAGACACATGCAAATCTCTGGGTCAACGTGGACAATTGCCGTTAAGGATACTTTTTTGGATCCACATATAATTTGCTTTCAAAAGAGTAGTTATTAAATTACAATGTGTTTTACAATATGTGACATCTTAAATTAAGAATTTCAGTGTAAATGCTTTTTTTATATTCCAGGGTGCACAACCAGGTGATATAGAAAGGAACTTGAGAAGGAAGACTAAGCATTCCTCACTAAATTACTGTATGATCCCAGTAAGAAAAAGGCAATACATATTTTTGCAAGTATAATTTGAAGAATCACAATTGAATAAAACAAAGTAGATGCCTCCTAATAAAAACATGGGGAAATTATATTAAACATGATCACAAATAAATCAAGAGGGACATTTTAATATGATAAAATGTTTAGTTCAAATGAAAGAATATTAAGAGAGATGTATACTACCATTTGAAATAATGGAAGGAATAGTTAATAACACATAGAAAAAAGTTAAATTATTAAAAATAATTATTAAAAGGTACAAGGTATTGAATTATTAAAAATACAAGGAGAAATAGAAATTATTAAAGATACAAGGAAAAACAAATACAGTCATAGAAGATTAAGCATTCAATTATCAGCATATGGTAGGTAAAAATTAAAAATTCTGCAAAAGAGGAGATCTTTATTAAAATTAATAAAGAGGTATAAATAAATTATATTAAATGAGGTATCAAGGATTATCTTTTTCAATAGTCATGGAGTGCTGACAAATATTTATCATATTTGTAAAAGGCTTTTTACAAGCTGTAAAAAATTTCAAAATATAAAAGGATATATATTTGATTCTCAAATCACAGTGAGAAATCTATTTTTAAAATGAGAAAATTCAAAGTACTTAAAAATACTAGAATACTATTAGAATTTTTCTCATTTAACATAAGGGGCATCTGGGTGGCTCAGTTGGTTAAACGTCCCACTCTTAGTTTTGGCTCAGGTCAGGATCTCGAGGTTTGTGGGAGGGAAGCCTGCATTGGGCTTGGTGCTCAATGCAGAGTCTGCTTCAGATTCTTTCTCCCTCCTTCTCATTCACTCTCTCTCAAATAAATAAATAAAATCTTTTTAAAATATAAAAAAATAAAATGAGAGAAAAATGACAAACTAAGCATGTAACAAAATTTTAAAGCTACTAAAAATGTAATCAAAGAAATAAAGGGCAAAGGCAA
The DNA here is from genome assembly GCF_003265705.2 of Callorhinus ursinus. NCBI lineage: Eukaryota > Metazoa > Chordata > Mammalia > Carnivora > Otariidae > Callorhinus > Callorhinus ursinus. Next base: position 29,466,410 of record NW_027397075.1, on the reverse strand, counting down.
AGTGAACAAGTATAAAATGAGAAAGGGAGGAATAATAAGTATAATGATTCTTGCTGGCAAATTTAATAAAGATTTAAAAAAGAAAAAAGAGGAAGCAGAAACTAAATATTAAGAAAGCCTACAGTCGGGCACCTGGTGGCTCAGTTGTTAAGCGTCTGCCTTTGGCTTAGGTCATGATACCAGGGTCCTGAGATCGAGCCCCACATCGGGCTCCCTGCTCTTTGGGAAGCCTGCTTCTCCCTCTCCCACTCCCTCTGCTTTGTGTTCCCTCCCTTGCTGTGTCTCTCTCTGTCAAATAAATAAATAAAATCTTAAAAAAAAAAAGAAAGCCTACAGTAGTCAAAAAAAGAAGTAAGCTATTGTATGTGTTTAACAGAAACAAAACTGATTTATATACTTAAATTATACAAGTATATATGAAGATATAGCTTGTTTAAAACTTTATGTACCAAATAATACTTGGCCAAAGTACAAAAAGCTATAACAAATTTTTTTTTTTTATTAAAGGAAAATTATTATCTGGGGTATTTTTAACACACTTAGGTAGACCAAAAAAAAAAAAAAAAGCTAAAAATATGAAACAGGATTCTAATCTAGGGCCTGCCTTTTCATGAACCCTATAAAATAATATACCAACTTTTGTTTCTATGTGTCTGTATTTTGTGGGGAGGGGTAGTCCAAAAGTTTCATCAGATTCCCAAAGGAGAATTAAAATAGGTTAAGAAGCACTGATATTGAGGACTTTAACACCAGGCACTAGGTATTTTACTTGCCCTGCACGCATTATCTCAATACATCTTCATTGCAATACTAAGAGTTAAGTACTATCATTACTTTCAATTTTTAGACTAGGAATCTGAGGCTTTGAGAAGTTAAGTAACTTCAAAGTCACAAAATCTGGGAACGGTGGAGCTGATATCAGAAACTTGGTCTGTTTGACATATAGTTTTCCTTTTTTATAAAATTTCTTACAGATTTTGTTTGTCATACTTTGGCCAAGTATTATCTGGCACATAAAGTATTATTTTAGTACATAAGGTCTTCATGTGTACCTACTATCTGTCTTTGTATAGCACTATTTTGTAAATTCTAGTTAATTCACCTAGGCAAGGTGAATTACACATCTCAACACAAAATAGTAAATGAGTTTAAGCTCAGAGGAAGTACCAATGAATGCTAATCGGGGATCTGTTTATAACTGGTTATTCAAACAGTTATACTAAAAGACAATCTCAAAAATATTAACTAATTCCAGAGAGGCTGGGAAGTTGACAGGATAGGAGGGCCGAAGCTCACCTTGTCCCACAGATACAACTAGATAATACCCACATCAGTGTAAATAATCCAGAAAAGGACTTGAAAACTGGCAAAACAAACTCTACAACTAAAGGTAAAGAGGCCATATCTAAGAGGAGAGAAAGGGCGGAGACATGGTGGGGAGCTAAACAGACCAGGGGCCATCTGTGGGAGGGTCGGAGCTTGCAGGCACAGAGAGAGGACGGAAAAGGACCCTAACACTGGGGAGTCCCCACAGGGAAGACTTTTGGCTTGAAAACTAGAAGCACCAAATTTCATGAGTTCTTACAACCAGTGGGACTTAAAGCCTGGAATTTAAAAAATCAGCAGGCTTGGTTCTGGGACAAGCCTAGAAGGCGATAGGAAGCAGAGTCTCTGCCCTTAAAGGGATAGCGGAAGAACAGCCCTTGGAGATGCAGCATAAAAGCAGCAGTTTTGAAAAATGCCTGGGGCTTATGGGATGGAATGTTATTTACCGATCTCAGAGCATGTCCTGGAGGGACAGAAAGCACTGGGGAACTCCTTCAGGAACAAAGGAACTGGCAGGATCCCTGAGGGACTTCTCCAGGAACTGAGGAGCTCGCAGGTGCCATTCCCCTCCCCTGCCCTTCAGCATAAACGCACGGCCACTTGCAGGAACCAGCACTGAGCAGGCATTCTCTACCTAACTTGCTTACACAGGGTTCCGTGCCGCAGCCCCCCCTCCCAACCTTGCCCCCAGCTTCAGTGGATGTGCCCTTTCCAGTCAAGCTTGCCTCAGTTCTGGTGCTGTTTGTCTCTTCCCTGAGAAGATGGGCACAAACCTTACCAACGCTGCATCTCCTGGCCCACTTTGTGGGACTTCAGTCCCCCTGGTGGCAGCAGCCCCATGGAAGACTAATGCACACTTTGCTAAAACTGTGAGCCCCACCCCCATCAGCTCATTCCACTGGTGGTGACACATCCACTCCAATATGTTCTTGGCCTATTCAAACAGGGCCTGCAAGCCTGGCAATGTGCAAGCAGTGCCAACAATGGCCAGCACCATTCCAAAGGGATTCTGCCCCACGGCAAGGGGAGGATAGGCACACATGACAGTCAGAGGGTAGCCCTAGCAGCGCGTGGGACAGACAGTTGTTCTGATTGAAGGCCCCACCCACTAACAAAAATTTCTCAGGGGGCAACACAGGGAAAGTGCCCTGCAGTTTGGTGCTACTTCATCTCTGGCAAATGCCTGGTTTGACTCAACTTAAGCCCGAGGTGGCCCCAGACTTGTCCACTAACACTACAGGCGCAAGCCATTGCCCATAGGCAAACAGAGCCACTGCAGATGACTGCACTGAAGGGAGAAGTGATAAAACACAGCAGCAGGGGCACATGTAACAAACACAGGAGACACCCCGGAAGTGTCAGGTTCTGGTGAATCAGAGACACTGCCCTGCAGGGCACTACTGTTCCTTTTCTTCAAAAGGCCATTACTTTCAAGAGCAGGAGACAGAGCTGACTTTCCTAACACAGAAACAGACAGAGAGAGACAAAGTGAGGAGACAGGAATATGTTCCAAATCAAAGGACAGGACATAACCACAGCAAGAGACCTAAGCAAAATGGATATAAGTAATATGTCAGATAGAGGATTTAAAGTAATGATCATAAAGATACTCACTGAACTTGAGAAAAGAGTGGAGGACATGAGTGAGACCTTATGACAAACACACATAAAAGAACCAATCAAAGATGAAGAACACAATAAATGAAATTAAAAATATACGAGATGGAATAAATAACAGGCTAGAGGAAGCAGAAGAATGAATTAACAACCTGGAGGACAAAGTAATGGAAAGTAATCAAGTTGAGCAGGTGAGAGAAAAAAAATTTATGCGGAATGAGAATAGACTTAGGGAACTCAGCAACTCCATCAAGCAGAGTAACAATCTCATTATAGGGATCCCAGAAGAAGAGGAGAGAGAAAAGGGGGCAGAAAATTTATGTGAAGAAATAATAGCTGAAAAGTTCCCTAATCCAGGGAAGAAAACAAATATCCAGATCCAAGGAGGCACAGAGATTCCCCAACAAAATCAACCCAAGGAGGTCCACACCAAGACACATAATAATTAAAATGGCAATAAGTAGTGATAAAGAGAGAATTTTAAAAGCAAGAGAAAAGAAGACAGTTATATACGAATGAAACCCCATAAGGCTATCAGCAGATTTTTCAGCAGAAACTTTGAAGGCCAGAAAGGAGTAGCATGATATATTCAAAGTGCTGAAAGGAAAAAAAATCTGCAGCCAAGAATGCTCTCTCCAGCATGGCTATAATTCAGAAGAGAAAGAGAGATAAAGAGATTCCCAGACAAACAAAAACTAAAGAAGTTCATGACCACTAAACCAGCCTTACAGGAAATGTTAAAGGAGACTGTATGATTATAAAGGAAAGACCATAAGTAAAAGTAAGAAAATAGGAAGGACAAAAGCAATAAAAATAAGTATATCCACAAAAATCAGTCAAGGGACTCACAAAATAAAAGGATGTGAAGAATTACATCATATCCCAAACATGTGGTGGGGAGAGGAGTAAAGAATGGGCTCAAACTTAAGTGACCATCATCTTAATATAGACTGGTATATGCAGAAAATGTAATATACAAATCTAATGGTAACCACAAATCAAAAACCAATAATATATATGCAAAAAATAAGAGTAAGAATCCAAGTATATCACTAAAGAGAGCCAGCAAACTGAGAGAAGAGAGCAAGAGAAGAAAGGATCAGAGAAGAGCTATAAACAACCACAAAACGAGTAACAAAATGGCAATAAATACATACCTATTACTTGGAATGTAAATGGACTAAATGCCCCAAACAAAAGATATAGGGTGACAGAATGGATTTATAAACAAGACCCATCTATATGCTGCCTACAAAAGACTTATTTCACACCTAAAGACACCTGCAGATTGAAAGCAGGGATATGGAGAAACATTTATTATGCAGATAGAAGACAAAAGAAAGCCAGGGTAGCCATACTTACGGATTTTCTCTTTGGAGAAAATAGAATTTATGACAAAACTGTAACAAGAGACAAGGAAAGGCACTATATAATAATAACCTGGACAATCGAACAAGAAGATATAACAATATTTATGCACCCAACATGGGAACACCTAAATACATAAAACAGTTAATAACAAACATAAAGGAACTAATAGTAATACAATAATAGCAGGGAACTTTAACACCCCACTTATATCAATGGATAGACAATTCAGACAGAAAATCAACAAGAAAACATTGGTTTGGAATGGCACACTGGACCAGATAAAATTAACATATATTCAGAACACTCCATCCTAAAATAGCAGAATACACATTATTTTAATATTTTTTTTTAGAGAGACAGAGTGTGCACAGGTGGGGGGGGAGGGAGTGGGAGAGAGACAATCCCAAGCAGGCTCCATGCTCAGTGCAGAGCCTGATATGGGGCTCAATCCCATGACCCTGAGATCATGACCTGAAATGAAATCAGGAGTTGGATGCTTAACCAACTGAGGCACCCAGGTGCCCCAGAATACACATTCTTTTTAAGTGCACATGGAACATTCTTCAGAATAGGTCACATAACAGGCCATGAAGCAAGTCTCAACAAATTAAAAAAGATCAAAGTCATACCATGCATTTTCTCTGACCATCATTCATGACACTAGAAATCAACCACCAGAAAATATCTGGAGAGAGCACCAAAACATGGAGGTTAAAAATAACATGCTACTAAACAATGAATGGGTCAGCCAGGAAATCAAAGAAGAGATAAAAAATTACATGGAGAGAAATGAAAATGAAAACACAATGGTTCAAATCATTGGATGCAGCAAGTCGTTGGATGCAGCAAAAGGGAAGTATATAGCAATACAAGCCTACCTCAAGATGCAAGAAAAATCTCAAACAATCTAACCTCACCTAAAGGAGCTAGGAAAAAAACAACAAACAAAACCTAAAACCAGCAGAAGGAAGGAAATAATAAAAATTAGAGCAGAAATAAATGAAAAAGAAACTAAATACACAATAGAACAGATCAATTGAAACCAAGTTCTTGGAAAAAAATTGATAAAATTGATAAACCTCTAGCTAGACTTATCAAGAAAAAAGAGAAAGGACTCAAATAAAATAAAAAATGAGAGAGGAGAAATAACACCACCACAGAAATATAAATGATTATAATAGAATATTATGAAAAATTATATTCTAACAAATTGGATAACCTGAAAGAAGTAGATAAATTCCTAGAAACACATAAACTACCAAAACAGAAACAGAAAGAAATAGAGAACTTGAACAGACTGATAACCAGCAATGAAATGAATCAGCAATCAAAAATCTCCCAACAAACAAAAGTCCAGGACCAGATGGCTTCGCAGGTGAATTTTACCAAACATTTAAAGAAGAGTTAATGCCTATTCTCAAACTTTTAAAAAAGTAGAAGAGGAAGGAAAATTTCCAAATTCATTCTGTGAGGCTAACATTATCCTGATACAAAACCAGATAAAGATACCACAAAAAAGAGAACTACAGGCCAACAACTCTGATGAACATAGATGCAAAACCAGCATTTTTCACAGAAGTGGAACAAATGATACTAACATTTGTATAAAATCACAAAAGACCCCAAATAGCCAAATCATCTTGAAAAAGAAAAACAAAACTGGAGATATCACAATTCTGGACTTCAATTTATATTATAAAGCTTTAGTAATCAAAACTTTATGGTACTCGCACAAAAATAGACACAGAGATCAATAGAATAGAATAGAAAACTGAGAAATAAACCTAGAGTTATATGCCAATTAATCTTTAACAAAGGAGGCAAGAATATGCAATGGGAAAAAGACAATTCTTCAACAAATGGTATTGGGAAACCTGGATAGCTACATACAAAAGAATGAAACTGGACCACTTTCTTATACCATACACAATAATAAACTCAAGATGGACTAAGTATCTAAATGTGAGACCTGAAACCACAAAAATCCTAGAAGAGAAAACAGGCAATAATTTCTGACTTTGGCCATAACAACTTCTTTCTAGATATGTCACCCGAGGCAAGGGAAACAAAAGCAAAAGTAAACTACTGGGACTTCATTAAAATAAAATACTGCACAGCAAAGGAAACAACCAAAAAAGTTAAAAGATAACTTATGGAATGGGAGAAGATATTTGCAAATGACATGTCCGATAAAAGTTAGTATCCAAAATATATAAAGAATTTATGAAACTCAACACCCAAAAAACAAATAAATTAAAAAATGGGCAGAAGACATGAATAGACATTTCTCCAAAGAAGACATCCAGATGGCCAAGAGACACATGAGAAGATGCTCAACATCACTCATCATCAGCGAAATGCAAATCAAAACCACAATGAGACATCACCTCCCACCTGTCAGAATGGCTAAAATAAAGAAACAACAGATTTTGGCAAGGATGTGGAGAAAAAGGAACCCTTTCGCACTCTTGGTGGGAAAGCAAACTGGTGCAGCTACTGTGGAAAACAATACAGAGGTCCTTCAGAAAATTAACAATAGAACTACCCTAGAATCCAGTAATCTGGCTATTGGGCATTTGTCCAAAGAATATGAAAACACTAATTCAAAGGGATATATACACCCCTGTGTTTATAGCAGCATTATTTACAATAGCCAAATTATGGAAGCAGCCCAAGTATCCATTGATAAATGAATGCATAAAGAAGAAATGGCGTATATATATATATAACGGAATATTACTCAGCCATAGAAAGAATGAAATCTTGACATTTGCAACACCGTAAATTGATCTAGGGAATATAATGCTAAGCAAAATAAGCCAGTCAGAAAAAGACAAATGTTGTATGATTTCACTCATGTGGAATTTAAGAAACAAAACAAACCTACAAAGGGGGAAAAAAAAAGAGACAAATCAAAAAACAGACTCTTAACTACAGAGTCTGGTTAAAGATAGTTACCAGAGAGGAGGTGGGTGGACGGATGGATGAAATAGATGACAGGGATTAAGAGTACACTTATCTTGATGAGCACTGAGTAATATGTGGAACTGCTGAATCACTCACCAGATTGTATACCTGAAACTAATATAACACTATATGTTAACTGCACTGGAATTAAAATAATAAAAAATTAACTAATTTCATTTAAGAGTATAAAGTTTAAATTTTTAATGTTTTTGAAAAATAATAAAATAATATTATAACACCAATTATGATTTAACATCAAATACAAGGATAGACCAAAATCCTAAAAACTATTAATTAACACATACCTATAATAGATTAAATTAAAAATTGTGCTTTAATCAATCTTGAAAGAATATTTAATAAATATCAACATCAGTTTTTAAGGAAAAGTGAATAGTTTGAATAATTTTCTTGAACGGTTTTATTTAAACCAACATTTTGTTAATTGAGAAGTAGTGTAAGAGTTTTTATTAAAAACAGGAACAACATAAGGGTTCAATTTCCTATTTTATTAAAATATTGTGTTGAAGTTTGTTGTTTTTCAAATAAGACATGGTCTAATAAAAATATTTCAGTGAGCTGAAACACAGGATAAATATATTCCCCCCCCCAAAAGAATCCCATATACATCCCAACATATCAGGAATTGCTGTCCAAACAATAAAATGGGGGGGGGACCAAAATACAATATAAATAAGAAATCAGTCTAGTAATGTGCAGAATCTATGTTAAAAATACCACAAGCTTTTAAGGGAGAACATAAAACAGAACTTGAATAATTAGAAATATAGATTTATAAATAGGAAGATTATAAATGTCAATTATTCTCAAATTATTTTACAAACTCTGAAAGTGCAATTAAAATTTCAGGACATTTTCTTTTTCTTTAATGCATTTTTTTATTACGTTATGTTAATCACCATACATTACATCATTAGTTTCTGATGTAGGGTTCCATGATTCATTGTTTGTGCATAACATCCAGTGCCCCATAGAGTATGTGCCCTCTTTAATACCTATCACCAGGCTAACCCATCCCCCCACCCCCTCCCCTCTAGAACCCTCAGTTTGTTTCTCAGACTCCATAGTCTCTCATGGTTCATCTCCGCCTCCGATTTCCCCCTTCATTTTCCCCTTCCTGCTATCTTCTTCTTCTTCTTTTTTTTTTTTACATATAATGTATTATTTGTTTCAGAGGTACAGGTCGGTGATTTTTCATCAGAAGTTGATAAAATACGTTTACCTTCCACTCAAAAAAATAAATTGGAGGGATTTTGATAAGTTACTGTGCTGGAAATAATCAAGAAAATAAGGAAGATCCAGTTCAATCAGATAATAAAATCTTTTTTTCTTTAAATTTTTTATTGTGTTAATCACCATACATTACATCATTAGTTTTTGATGTAGTGTTCCATGATTCATTGTTTGTGCATAACATCCAGTGCCCCATAGAGTATGTGCCCCCTTTAATACCCATCACCAGGCTAACCCATCTCCCCACCCCCTCCCCTCTAGAACCCTCAGTTTGTTTTTCAGAGTCCATCGTCTCTCATGGTTCGTCTCCCCCTCCAATTCCCCCCCTTCATTCTTCCCCTCCTGCTATCTTTTTTTTTTTGATTAACATATATTGCATTATTTGTTTCAGAGGTACAGATCTGTGATTCAACAGTCTTGCACAGTTCACAGCGCTCACCATAGCACATACCCTCCCCAATGTCTATCACCCAGCCACCCCACAGATAATAAAATCTATTACAAAACAGCACTAAGTCAAAATAGTTTAGTGGTGGCACCACAAAAATATTCTAAACAATGGAGGGGAATGTAAATTCTAGAGAATACCTAATATGGGAATAGAAAATACCTGGATAAATACTCTATCTCCCCTACCTCGCCAAATGTGGCACTAATTTATTGACAATATTTCATGTTGGGTCAGAATGTGTTCTTAGAACTCTTTTTTTAATTAAAAATTTTATTGAGATATTTGTAGCTTTACATACTGTTGTAAGAAATAATACAGGGAGGGGCGCCTGGGTGGCTCAGTCGGTTAAGTGTCTGCCTTCGGCTCAGGTCATGGTCCCAGGGTCCTGGGATCGAGCCCCGCATCGGGCTCCCCGCTCGGCGGGAAGCCTGCTTCTCCCTCTCCCACTCCCCCTGCTTGTGTTCCCTCTCTCGCTGTGTCTCTCTGTCAAATAAGTAAATAAAATCTTAAAAAAAAAAGAAAAAAAATAATATATAGAAACATCTAATATACTTCCCACAGTTTTCCCCAATGGTAACATTCTCCAAAGACTGTAGTATAATATCAGCGCCAGAACTTTGATACTGATTCTTTCCAACCATCTTGTTCAGATTTCCCCAGTTTTAATTATGCTCATGTGTGTGTGTGTGTATGTAGTTCTACACAATTTTATCACACGTAAAGCCTCCTATATCTACCACTGCCATCAAGATACTCAAGAATAGCTTGGAACCCTTAAACGCATAACTATGCCCTTATGCAGATGAATATAAAAAAGCATTCAGAGTTTAAACAAGCCTTTGGAAATGAAGCATTTTAAATAAGTGCTATCTGTATTGTGATCAGCAAACATTTTCTGTCCAAATGACAAGTATACTAGGCTTTGCTGTGGCCAAATGGTCTCTGCTCAGGTCTGCCATCATAATGCAAAAGCAGCTGTAGACAATGCATGAATAAATACATAAATGTGGCAGTGTTCCAACAAAACTTTGTCTATTGACCTTGGAATTTGAATTTCATATAGCATTTGCATGTTGTGAAATATCCTTCTTCTTATAATTCCCCCAACTATTTAAAAATATGAAAAAAGGGGGTGCCTGGGTGGCCAAGTTGGTTAAGGCTGCAAAACAGCAGGATTTAGCCCATAGGCCCATAGGCCAAGTTTGTTGACTTCTGGTTTGCATAATGGAATTGTGAAGATAATTTAAATTAGTTCATAACATAAAAAATATCTGTTATAGCCTAGAGAGTAACAAAATTCAAGTAACAGAAAACTAGGAGAAAGTGTACATAATAGTAAAGTATGATGTAGAATTAATTTTATACCAGATGTCATACAAAAAAGTGAAAGAAAAAATAAACAGCAATGACACTAAAATCAATTTTGATAAGATAAAAAAGAATGAAGAATTTTAAGACCATAAAAATGCCATGATAAGCTTACTAAGTATATGCCATCATTAAAATCCTCATGAAGCTGCAAAGGCCATGAAAAAATTCCTACACGAGAAAATTCATAAATATATAAACATACAGAAAATATTGAGTCTTGCTTTTTTTTTTGAAAGGAATACAAATTAAAATAATAATGAGGTACAATTTTGAACCTATTAAATCAGTAAAGTAGAAAAATGTATGTATGTATCTATATCTTCTCATGACTAGGCTTTGAAGAAACATTTATTATTAGTGGGGCTTTTCTGGGCAGCAAACTGACTCCTTATTAAAAGCTCTAAGAAGCGGGGCGCCTGGGTGGCTCAGTGTGTTAAGCGTCTGCCTTCAGCTCAGGTCATGATCCCAGGGTCCTGGGATCGAACCCCACATCGGGCTCCCCGCTCAGCGGGAAGCCTGCTTCTCCCTCTCCCACTCGCCCTGCTTGTGTTCCCTCTCTTGCTATTGTTCTCTCTTGTCAAATAAATCGAAAATCTTAAAAAAAAAAAAAAAAAAGCTCTGAGAAGCTTTTCATCCCATCCGTAATAGTTTGGGTTCATGGGAAGCAGATGCCAAAACAGTATTAAAGGTGCATGAGATTTCTAAGAGGAGAGAAGGCAGGAAGGAGGCTTAGGGTAGAAAGTGTCTTAGACTACAGTAAGTTCTACAAAGGGTTCCGCCAAGTTGATGAGTTTCCTAGATTCAAAGTCACCCATTGGAGTTGACTGTCCCACCATGCTTCCTGGACGGTCATACTGGTGGATCTACACAGGGAGCAGCTAGGGCTGTCTACCAATTTGGATTCCTAGCAGCAGGGCATTTTTGTGGTTGCCTATCATCTAAATCAGTAACCTCACCCTCAGAATGCTATTTCAAAAAAATATTTCAGAGAAGATACAATCTTTATGTACAAAGATGAATATCATAATATTGGCAAAATGAAATATAATTTAAAAATTTCAAAATTGAAGAATCTTATACTGCCATTAAAACGAAAATATGAGTATGTAGAAAAATAAAAACTTACGATATAAAGCCAAAAGGAAAAATATTACAGAAAATCTGCTTGTTATTCTACAATAATTAGATTACTTGCTGATCTGTACAATACTTAAGAATTGAGGAAGAACATGAGAAAGAAAGATATAGTAGCTGCTGAATCAGGATGGTCGGATTTGGAGCCATTTTCTGTTTTTCACAACTGTGATTTTTCTCTATTGCATTTTAAAGATATTCAGTCAGTGAAATGGGAGAGCGTTAGAGCTTATTGTACCTGGAGTTGATAGCGAGGATCATGGCTTGGTCACTTAACACGCCTGAGTACGCATTCCATAGGCAAGCAGCTATGTTCTCCTGGAAGTATCAGGAAAAAGAAAAGAATCAATATTGGCTGCTGTGAGACATCACATGTAGTTCTCTTCCCAGAGACTGGACTGGAATATAAATCCAAGAGTTCATAGTGTTGAGAACACTCTAATTTAAAACCATGATAGCATCTCGGCCTGAATGGTGGCCTTTTACAGCCAACCACTGTGCTTCTATAATGAGCATTTCCAGACAAAATTTTGTTAGTCGTGTTCATTACCAGGAGCTCCTCTGCACACCACTGTCACTTTTAAGTGCAATCTACTCAGTGTAGAGGTCTCTTAATAAAAAATACCAGCAGGATGATTTAAGTCAGGCCTTACTGAAGAATGTCTCACACCATAGAATGAGAACCATGTGCAGGTTAATGTACAGCTATTTGAACTTATCAATGATAATCAATGAGATTCCATTAAGACTTTCTAGTTCTTTATTGAAGAAACTGGAGAAAGCCTAGAGGAAGAGCATCTCTTTCCTTGTGTGCATCCTTGTCTTGTTGATGCAAGCCTCCCTTGCAGGGTCACCTTCTTGCCTCAGACCCAATAATACTGTTTATGGAAATTCTCCGTCTGTATTTCTGAAGTAACTCAAAGTTCTTTTTAAAGTCCTGCTGTGTACTAATGCTGTTTCTAAGGGCATTTATGCCCTCTAATGCATATGCAAATGCCCACCACTGATTACTTATCACCCTAACAAAAGCCCTTTCCTGTCTGTTCAGTGCTCCTCTTCTGACTCCAGCATTGAATGCCCTGTGGGATATGTCCTGCGTTTGTGGGATATGTCCTGCGTTTGTGGGATGTGAGAGCTATTACAATGCACAGGGCTATATGCCAGTCTATAAAGTCCATATTGTGGACTGCATGTTTGTGTCCCCTCCAAAACCGTATCTTGAAACCCTCATCCCCATTGTGATGGTATTTGGAGATGGGCCTGTGGGAGATAATGAGGTTTAGATGAGGTCATGAGAGTAGAACCCCAAGATGGGGCTCATGCCCTTATAAGAGAGAGGCAAGGGAGCTTGCTTTCTTTCTCTTCCTGCCACATGAGGATGCAAGGAGAAGGTGACCATCTGAAAACCAGGAAGAGCAACCTCACCCAAACACTGAATCTGTTGTACTCTGATCTTGGCCTTCTCAGCTTCTAGAAGTTTGAGAAATTTCCACTGTTTAAGCCACCCAGTCCATGGTATCTTGTTAAACCAGCCTGAACTGACTAGGACAGTAAGAGAAACTTCCTGTTTGGGATCTGAACTAAAAACTGGCATTTCCCCAGTAGACACAAGTACGCAGTGTACTATAATGTCCTTCCTGGGGAAGAGCACGCTGAATGTTTCCTAACACCCCCCTCTCTGGGCTGGGCTCAGACTGAGTGGTGCAAGAGTTATTCTTCTTTCTCTAAAATATTTTTTTTAAGAAGATTTTTTTAAAATCTTTTTTTTAAAAGAAGATTTTTTTAAAGAAGATTTATTTATCTATTTGAGAGAGAGAGAGTGCATGAGCAGGGGGAGGGGCAGAGGGAGAAGGAGAGAGAGACAATCTCAAGCAGACTCCTTACTGAGCGCAGAGTCCCATACAGGGCTCAATCTTATGACCCTGAGATCACGACCTGAGCCAAACATTCAACTGACTGAGCCATTCAGGTGCCCCTTTCTCTAAAATATTTATATCCATATCCATCATTGATTCCTAACAACAGCAAACATGATCCTACTCAATCTTAAGAGAATAATTCTTTGCTATGTTGCTTATTACCATATTGCATGTTATCATTACTCAGAGAACATAAAACCTTCTATATGGCAGACAACTCTCACTGGGACTTAGAACTATAAATGGTGATTTGTCTAGTTTGATATTCGACATTTTTTTTCCTTGTCACCATTTTCTTTCAATTTGGCCAGAAATCCACTAGTACCCATTTCTCTGGGCAGTGACTAACTGAACATTCTGTCTCTATATAAGTAATGATCTTTTGGGACTATTGCCTCAATGGGAACTTTCCTCATAGACAAAGTTCTAACTGGGCTTTAGTCCTTGGAAATCAATTTGTAACACTTCAAGTCTAATCTAAATCACTGGTTCTCAATACTGGTTATACACTGAGGGGCTGAAAAATATTGATTTTGATTCCTTGGCCATGCCTCCAGAGAATTAATAGTTCTGTATTCAAGAACAGACATTAAGAAAAAACAAAACAAAACAAAACCAAGGCTTCAATGATAGTGATGTACAGCCAGGATTGAGAAGCACTTTTTAAGTGAACTATTTCCTCTCAATCTTGGAGCTTGCTTCACAGTAACAAATTGCCAATTAGTTGATCTATAATAACAGGGACCTCTGCTTCTCATCTATTAGCTAGCTTCTCTTTTTCTCATGGAGCCAAATTTGTTACTACAACTCCATCATCGAGTTATTGTTCTGCTCCTATTACTTTGGCATTATGTTTTTGTTGAATAACGGATTTACAGCACATCCCCTTGTTGCTGTGGACATGCTTTGGCCTGCACCATAGGTACCGCTAAAGTTAACGTAATGCCAGAAGCCAGTGCACACATCAGCAAGTGATAAGGATCGTCTAACATCTATAAACTGGTTCTGTAGTGATGTCAATCTAGGAAGTTAAAGGAATTGGCCAGGAATTTCACCTGCTTTCCCCAGTTAGGGTTTTTGTTATTGCTTAGACTCTATAACATGCTCACCAGTGTTCCCAGAAATTTTTCAGTGCCTCCTCTGGAGAATTATGATTATCACTCTGGCTTTAACTTCTGTTATATGGATAAATTCTCATTCTTCTCATTTTCAATTACTCCTTAATCACTGTGGCTCTTCATTGGAAACCCAGGGTAAATGATGAAATGGTCACAATCCTGGAAATCTGTACTTTGTAATATATTTCATAATACTAGGTTCTAGGACCAGCCTGGTGGGCCTTAAGCTTCCATATTTATTATTTTGGCTTTCTTCTTTAAGCTGGCCATCTGCTTTTTATATATATCTTATATCATTGACATTTTTGTTCAATATCTGTTGTCATTCTTGGCCAGAGGAATTGGAGTCATGCCAACTTGACTAGTTCCTTAAACCTCAGATGTTTCAAATCACATACATTATGTGTTTCTGATGCCACCTTAGCCTGGGGGGAAATGGTATTACCATAATAATCATTATTCTGAGGGAATTTGAACTCCCCTCTAGTAACTCCCAAACAATCCTGGGAATGCTCATGGACATGGTCTTCTCAAATATTGTGAGTCGGCACCTTTTCCTTCATCTCTAGCTCACTAGAATCATCCTTTCTTTGACAATAACAAAATACCAAAGTGCAGAGAGATGAAGAATCTGAAATGAGGGCATGAAAATCCAATGCCTTTAACTCTTCGGCTTCCGGTCTGTGCTGGTGCCTTACTGAAGGTAGTGATGTTTTTGCTGATGTTCTCACATCCCTCCAACCGTGGCCAGGCCAGATACTGAGAGAGCTGAAGACTACACCCAGGATTAGTTCGTCCCTGACTCCCAAAGCCAGTTAAATTATTTTCCATTACTGCAGAAGCCAACAGAACCAGTGTAACCACACTGTGCACTCTCAGGATTGTGGTTCTTTTAATTTTTACTTGTTTATGACTTACACTCCTAGGAAGATTGGTGAGAGAAATCTTTGAAAGAGAATTTACTGGGCTCTATATAGAATTGCCCCAATCTTTCTACATGGATCATTCTCTTTAAACTAGTTTTGTGCCTCAGCTGTCTTTCCTTAGAAAGTTTTCTTCCAGGAAGATGTGGGGCGCACACCACCAATTCTCCAGACATTTTAAGATCTTATGGATAAGCATGGTCTAGTCTCATGATGGGACCCCAAATACACACTTCCCTCATCAAAAAGTCTTCGCCATCCTTATAAATCTTTCTTCAGCCTAGAATCTTGTTATGGAAAGTGGGGGACTAAATAGTTCTTTAATACCTGTCTAAGGCTGAATTCCCAGGACACAGACATTTTCAATTAACCATCAGATATTTTTTAGTGTTTATTACACGTTAGGCAGTGGGGATAGAGCAGAAGCAAAACAGACAGTTTTTGGCTTTAATCTTATGGGAAGGCAAACTTGAAACAAATAACAGAAATTGTGGTGTCTTAAAAGAGGAATTATAGGGATTATTAAGGGAAGCTACCTAGTAAAGGATATCCAGGAAATTTTACCTTTAAAAGAAGTTTTAATTTCAACCTAGAGATTATGGGGGTGAAGCGAGTGGAGGAAGAGTTTTTCAAACAGAGGAACAGTGTGTACTAAGGACTTGAGTTGAAAAAGGGTTTGATGCATTAGAGAAGTGGTTCTCAACCCTGGCTGAGAAAGTCCAGATGCCTAGAACTCACCCCACACCAGTGAATCAAAATCTCTGGAGGTATGGCCCTAGCAATAGTAATTTTTTTTGAAGATTTTATTTATTTATTTGCCAGAGAGAGAGAGAGAGAGAGAGAGAGAGAGTGAGAGCACAAGCAGGGGGAGCGGCAGGCAGAGGGAGAAGCAGGCCTCCTGCTGAGCAGGGAGCCTTATGCGGGGCTCCATCCCACGACCCTGGGATCATGACCTGAGCCGAAGGCAGACGCTTAACCGACTGAACCACCCAGGCATCCCAATAGTAATTTTTTTTAAGATCTACACATAGTTCTTGTATGAAGCCAGAATTGAGAACCCCACTGCATTAGGACAGGTAAGAAGGCCATGTGGCCAGAGCAAAAAGAGTAAGGAGAGTTGTAAGTCATGGCGCCAGAGAGGCCAAATCAGGACAAGTCCTTTTGTGAATGCTGAAGATTTACCACTCACCTCTAAAAACAATGGGGAATCATTTAATCAAAGGAGAACAAGATCACAGCGCTGCTTTGTAGACTTCATTTAACAAGGTAAAGTGGTTGCAAGGAGAAAAATTAAGGCTAATGTTACCCAGTAGGAGAGAGGTTGTAATAGAATAGGGTTGGTTAGGGTATTGGCAGTGGAAATAGGAGAGATTTAAGAGATACATAGTGACTGGTAACAGTGTCCAATGCTGCTTAAATGTCATACAAGAAAAAGACAGAAAAATATCTTTCAGATTTGGAGCATGAAAGCCATCAGAGACTTGGATGGGAAGAGTTCAGGACAGGGTTGCTGCAGATCCCCAGATTGGTGGGTTCACAATGCTGATGCAAGCAGTTCAGGTCTCACATTTGGATCTGGGGTCCTCAGCTATCTTCAGACACAAATGAACAAAGAAAAAGGCTCTACTAGCTAAAGATTACTTTTCCTTCCTATAAGACCAAAGTCAATACATGAAACTCTCAAAAAAGCAAGATTGTATTATTGTGGCAAAACCACTTAATTTCCATTCAAAACCATATGTACTTGGTACAGTCCCTGCCTTTTGACTGATTCTGGTATAAAATATTAATACTCATTGAAGAGACCTTGACATTGTATGCCTAGAGACCTCATGCCTTTCTTTTTATCATTTTTTCTCAGGTGGAATTTTGCCTCCTGTGCTTTCTTTGATTCCTCTACCCCAAACAGAGCAGTGAGCATTTCTGGTGAATTGCCTTGTTGATGGCCACTAGAGTATACTCTTTTGAGGTAACTCAAAAGTTACAGCAACTGTAAAAGCATAGGACCTCTACAGACACAGAAACCCAAATTTCCATGACTTCTAAAATGGGGAGGATTTCCAACTTTCTTGGACTAGGACCAGCAAAAAGAGGAACTTTATTTTAAGCTCAAGTATACATGGATATCATAACCAGTTAGTGTGTCCAGTGTCAATGCCTACTAGTATCTACTTGGTACTGGTTAGTCAAAGTGTTTCAGGTCCAAGTCTCAATGTGGTTTCATTCATGCATTCCCAAACTTGCTGGTAACAACCTATTGTGGAGCCCTATGTTCACGCGTATCTGTCTCAATATCTGATAGAATTCTGCTGATAAAATTTACTGCTTTCTTTCCCTCTCACCTCTTTAATATAATCTTTTAAACCCCCAGAACTTGTAATAGATAGTGTTCTTAGTATGTAATATAAAAAAAGAAACTAAGTAAACAGATCATGAAAACCATCATGTTCACATCAACTCCAACAGTTCAAGAGGATGAAGATCTCTAATTATTCTCATTTTCTGAAGGCTTCTTAATGACTCCTGTCTGTAACACACTCCTAGTTTATATCTGGGTTAGACTCCTGGGTTGGGTCATTAAGGGTTACCATAATAATATAAAAATGATTCACAAGTTTCCTATGATATTCACTGAGGCAGAAAATTTTAACTCCAAATAATTGATAAAATTTAGCCAGCTGGTACTTGCAGATACTTTCTTTATGTCCACATTTTAGAAAGGGCTATGGAACTGGCACTTATTTTGGAACAATTTCAAGTCAGCTTTCCCCAGTCCATCAATGGCTTTAATTTGCCATCTCTTATGCCTTTTATTATCCACTTTGATTATACTAATGGTATCTATGAACATTAACACTTCTAGGTAGGTCATATTACCAAACTGCTTCTGTATTCAGTATGGAAAGTTTCCTCTTTAAACTAATAAATCGTCAATGGCCAGAAAAATTATTATCCTCATCAGTCAACATTATCTGGTCAAGTTGGAAGTGGTAAAACCTAACCCATGGAGAGCCACAAATATTCCAACAAGTAGTCCAGGGACACCTGAAAAAATAGCGTGTGTTGGTTCAGTGATTATATTAATATTTACATTAATTAATATTAACATTTTTAAAACTTCCAGATTTCTTTTTACTCTTACTAGGGACAGGCATTTATTTATTTTTTATTTTTCAAGTTTTTTTTTATTATGTTATGTTAATCCCCATACATTACATCATTAGTTTTTGATGTAGTGTTCCATGATTCATTGTTTGCATATAACACCCAGTGCTCCACTTGGAACGTGCCCTCTTTAATACCCATCACCAGGCTAACCCATCCTCCCACCCTCCTCCCCTCTAGAACCTTCAGTTTGTTTTTCAGAGTCCATAGTCTCTCATGGTTCGAGGGACAGACATTTAAAAATAGCAGTTGGAATGAAGCACAAAACTACATTTTAATTATATGAATACCCAAGGCCTTAATTTCTTCTCAAACAGTCCTACAGCATTATTGAAATTGTCTTGTCAATTAACATTTTGATGTGTCAATTCACTAATACACACACCTCAATCCTTTCATATGGAGAAACACTTTGTTCTGTCCTGAGTTGATTCTTCAGTATGTTTTCATGTGTAACAGATAGTGGGTAGTTCAAAAATTTAAAGCCATGAGATCTTGGGATGTCTTAAAATGTTACAATCCAGTATCTCACTAATAGAAGTCCCAGAGAGAAAGGATGCAGAAAACATAAGAAAGAACATTGTTCAGTCAATAATGCAAGATAATTTCTTAGAGATAAATGGCTGGAGTTTTTAGATTGAAACATGACTGAATGTCTAGTATATTTGAACAAAAATACAACTAGACAGGTATTTATCACATATCCAGGTCACAAAGGAAATCTCTTTAAGTTCCCAGAGATAGAAATTGTGCAGGTCACATTGTTTTGCAACAATGTGATGAAATTATATGTCAAAAATAAAAGTGGGACAATGGATATTCATATTTAAAAACACAAATTTGTATATTTACCTTATGCCTACCCAAAAATAAATCAAAATAGATGATAGATCTAAATTTAAGAGGCAAAACTATAAAACCTTTAGAAGAAAAGATAGGATGACATTTTTGTCATATTTAGTTTAGGCAGTTTTCTTAGCTATGTCTGCAGAGCACAGTGAGAAAATTTGCAAATCATTTATTCTACACTCAGTAACCATACAGTTTATAAAATACCCCTAAATAAATGATCAAGAAATGTACAAGGTCTACATGAAGAAAAAAACTTCACTGAAGATTCAAGTAAGTGGAAAAAAAATATATGTTCCAGGTGACAAGACAATAATTTAAAGAAGTAAATTCTCTATAAATTAATCTATAAATTTAGTGCAATTCTAATTAAAATGCCAAAGAAATTCTGGGAGAAATTTGAAACGTATATTCCAAAGTCTAAGTATGTACTTTGGAAGTATAAACGAGTAAAAATAGCTGATATATTTTTGAGAAAGAGAAATAACTGGATAGATTTGTCTAATTAGATACAGAAAGATTTTGTTTTATATATTTCAGCTATCTATAGTCCTTTGAAAGTGTGATAACTCCTTTATTGCTGATGTGCTGTGAGGACATTGCCCATCCCTGTGGAAGCCACAGGATTCTGCTGAGGTGGTGGCTGCCATCTGTCAGAAGCATTGGTGCTGTGGCTAGTGCATACTGAGAGCGTCCCATGGCTGCTGATGGCCATTATCCAGACAACTGGGGTTGCACAAAAGTTGTAGCAAGAGCCACAGGCAACCTCATTTACTCTTGTCATTTTCAGCTGCTTGTTGCTTTTCTCTCTCACAGTAGCCCCATCACACTAGGACTCAGCAGCTGCCTTCGTGAGAGTCTCTCACAACCCCTTCCACCAGCCCCTTGTTCTTGAATTGCCACCTTGATAATCTTCACTTGAGATATGCTCTTTTCTTGCAGGCTCTTTCATTCTGTTAGTTCTGCCTCAATGGGAGTGGTCCAGACATGCTTGGATCCTAACAGAAAATCAATTTAGGCTTACACCCTGACAGCTACATCAAACAAGTTTATGTTTTATATCCCAAGAGCCATCTGACCATCTTTTTCTTTCTTTTTTTCTACATTCAACTACTTCCAACCCAAGTCTATGTCATTCTCTTGAATATAATTTGGTTTCTGGACTTGATCTTTCCCAGAGCTAAGAGAAATATAGACCCTGCTTCTGAAAACAAATTAAAACCTGAAATTGTAGTGTGGTTTTAACCTTCATAGGACCATGTTCTTAACTGTGCAGGCTCAGCAGCTGCCTCACTAATTCCTATTGTGATTCCAGAGACAAATTTGTGGATCTAATATACTAATTTAAATACCACAAATTAACTCTTCAGGCTTTCTAAATTTTCTGTACACTTCATATTTTCAATAAAACTCATCATCCTCTTGTTGGCAATGATCGTGTTTGGACTATTCTATTTCTCTAATAGTGTGTATATCCTGGTGGATCAAAATTTTGCATGGTCATCCCTCACTAATGGAAAACCTCCACTTTGTAATCTCTACTAGCAAAAAAAGAAAAAAAAAAGCTTCAAATTTACATACGAAGATATCTTGCTCTCCACTAATTTATTAATTAAGATCCCCTCTCCCCACAAGGAAATAAAGGGCGATTGTAGGTGGCTTAGAGATAAAGAAAAAAAATCCAATGATATAAAAATAAATAAAAGCTAAGAGAAAGTAAAGGTAAAAATGAAGATAAAATTGAGACTTTGAGAGTGAGGGACATTTGCAGACATGTATAGTAAAGAGCCCCTTTACAAGAGCAAGAGATAGAGTGTACATTTAAGGACAAATACATGGTTTGACCCAGTAATGAAACTTAGATTATCTATACAAGTGTGAGCAAGAGATAGATTGTACATTTGTCCTTAAGGACAAAGACATGGTTTGACCTAGTAATGAAACTTAGATTATCTATACAAGTGTATCTTTGAATAAATTTTAAAGCATGATATCCCATTTATTTAAGGGTTTTAAAAAGTAATATATGCATATGTACACTATAGAAGGGTAAACAATGGGCAAGGTCTCCAAGTTTTGCCCCAGCTCCCATACCCTATTTCCCACCCCCAGAATTATTGCTGGTTTCCTGGGCATCATTTTAGTAATGGAATATGCAGACACTTTACCTCTGTGATATTTTCCCCCAAAACCACTATTTCCAGTGTAATCATGTGAAAAACACCAGATAAATGCAAACTGGAGGATATTTTACAAAATATCTGACCAACACTCTTCAAAACTGTCAAGGTCATGATCAAGGGAAGATGGTGAAATAGTTAGAGATCAGGGGAAACTAGGAGACCTGATGGCTGAATGCAGTGTGGGATCCTGGATTGGATCCTGGAACAGGAGAAATGGGCAAAATCCAAATAAAGTCTATAGTTTAGTGAATACAATTGTACTAATATTAATTTCTGAGTTTTGACAAATGTGCCGTGGTTCTATTTTTCCTGTAACTGTTGCCACTGTGCTCTATCCCTCTTTTCTCTGCCAATCCTCTACCCTTGATTCTCTCCTGGAAAGTCGTTTCCCTTATTGGCATCTAAATCTGATTCCATGAATTTTCCATCTTTTTTGGTTATTTGAACAGCATTACCATATTATTAATACTGAATCCTGTTTATTTAAAATCTTCAACTTGATAATTTACTCAAAGGTCCTCCTTGATCGCCAGGACAGGAAAGATTCTTGGTTGTAGGGGAGACACAGTATAGCTTGGTACTTTGACTGGCCACCTGAGAACCCAACTCCACGAGTTTGTAACCTGGCTTTGCCACTTGGTAGCTAGATGACCATGGACAGTTCACTTCCTGCCCTCAGTTTCTTGAATTGCCAAGTGGTGATAACAGTGGTATTTACCATAGAGGGCTGTTGCAAGGATTAAATGAGTTATTTATTTAAAGCACTCAGAGCATGCCTAACATGTTATAAATGCTGTGTCAGTGTTAGTCTCACTATAATTGGAGTGGGAAAAGGGTTCCCTCTCTCAAAGCTCCCTACATCTTCTGACCCAGTTTGGTAAGAAGGCTTTCCACAGTGATGATGGAAGGAAGGATATGAGGCTGTTGTAGCAAATCAGTTAGGAGATTGGGTGGGGGGAGCAGTGGGATGGTCGGTCAAAACTTTCATCATTTTTGAATTAGTGTTGAAGGTCATTTCTAAGGGTACATGAGGGTGAGCAAGAACATGATTCTGCAGGGAAGAAAAAACTAAAAACAGTTTTCAATCAAACTGCCTTTTTTCCTTCCATTAAACACGGGTATTTTAAACACTAATTATGATATCCCTGTAATAGAGACAGTGAACAAGTTATTTTTTTTAACCCAAGAGATTTCAGTTAAAGTCATGTCTTACAGGATATCACTTACCATGTGATGCCATTTCATACTGGACTGTAGAGTCTGGAGACCGGTTGCTAGTCAGAGAGAAGAAGAAGACTAGTTAAAAGGGAATCAACTTAATCTCTTGTCACCTTAATGGGGCAAATCCCCAAATCTGAAGTTAGTATGACCTTGATGGCAAAGCCCAAGAAGGACAGTATGTGTACACGTACCCACATACCCTCATACACATGCACACTAAAACTTCAGATAAATTCATGATGAATGTTACTGAATGACACTTAACAAAAAGATTAGCAAACAGAATACAGAACCATGTTAAAAGAATAATGAGCTATAACCAAGTGGTATTTATTCCAAACCTACAAGGATGGTTCGGTAAAAGAGAACCCATAACACAATTATTAGCATTAATCGCTTTAAAAAGAAAAAAAATTGCATGATAATTTTTGTGGAGGCAAAACAATCTGATAAAATTTTAAGTCTATTCTTTTTTTTTTTTTTTTTTTGAGAGCAAGGGAGAGAATCTTAAGTGGGCTCCATGCCCAGTGCTGAGCCCAAAGTAGGACTTGATCTCACAACCTTCAAATCATGACCTGAGGTGAAATCAAGAGTTGGATGCTTAATCAACTGAGCCAACCCAGGCACCCCAAGTCTATTCTTGATAACAATTCTTAGTAAAGTAGATATGTGGTTAATTTCTTAATGTGATATATAAACACAAAAGCTAGAACCAGATGTAATAAGGAAATAATTAGAAGCATTCTCATTGAAGTCAAGAATGAGACAAAGATTTCTACCACTATTTGCCATTTCTGGATATAGCATCCAGTATTTTTAGAAAATAGAAATAATATACTAAAATTGTAAGGGAAAAATTACATTATTTTTGATTTATTTACTTCATGGGAAAGAATGTGAGTGCTTTTTAAATTTCTCTATGTTATCAGAATGAGTAGGTTGGAGTTGTTAGTTACTAAAATGTTTGGTAAAATCCTTTTATAGAGACTTTAGGACCTGGGATGCTTTTGTTTGTTTGTTTGAGGAGATAGCCCTTTGATAGTCACTTGTATTTCTTCCAATTTAATTGCTCTGTCTAAATTTTCTAGGTCTTCTGAAGTTCTTAAATTTTTTTTTTGGAATTGTTTGATTTACAGAAAATTTGCAAAGCTAGTACAGAGATCTCATATACCCTTCACACAATTTCCCCTAATGTTAACATCTTACATAACCTGGCACATTTGTCAAAACTAAGAAATTAATATCAGTACAATTGTATTCACCGAACTATAGACTTTATTTTGATTTCGCCCATTTTTCCCGTTCCAGGATCCAGTTCAGGATCCCACACTGCATTCAGCCATCAGGTCTCCTAATTTCCCCTAATCTGTAACTGTTTCACCATCTTCCCTTGTTCATGACCTTGACAGTTTTGGAGAGTACTAGTCAGGCATTTTGTAGACTGTCCCTTGATTTGCATTTATCTGGTGTTTTCATCATGATGAGACTGGGAATATAGGTTTTTGGAAAGAATGTCATAGAAGTGAAGTGTCCTTCTCATCATGAGAAAGTATCAAAATTTGAACTTATTAGTCTCATTATTTCCTCTTATCAAATTCAGAACTTCATCTTCATCTCTAGGGGTGCCTTCTTTCCGATTGCCTTCCTTGGATTTATTTTTGTGTTTATTTTTTTCTAATGTCCTGTTTTGGATATTTGATCCAAATATTTTCTTCCTTTCTGGCAGTCTAAATATTTAAGGTTATGGATCTTGTTCTGTGCACTGTTTTGGTTGCATGCTCTAGGTCCTGTGATGTTATATTATCAATATTCTATTATTTCTGTATTAATTTCCTCTCTGACCCAAGAATTGTTTAAAATAGAGTAGTTTAGATGGCAAGTGGTAGGTTGCTTTTTTTGGTTTGTCTCATAAGCTCATTATTACTTTCCAATGTTTTGCTTTTTGATCAGAGAGTATTTTTGCTATTTCTACATTTTGGGATTTCTACAGAAATTTCTGACCTAACACAATTATCTTTTGTGAATAGACATTTTTGTGGGCATTAGAAGAAAGATATAGTCTCTGTTTTTATGGCTAGAGATTGATATACGGATCTTTCTCACACAGCATACACACACATACACACACTTACCTTTGTCTTTACTATGTCTTAAATTCTTACTTGTTTTCCGAATCTTTGATGTCATGCTGACAAAGGTGAATTAAAGTCTTCTACTACTAGTATTGCAAAAGAATATTTTGTATTAGTACATAAACAAGTAACTTTCTTTTTTTTTTTTTTAAAGATTTTATTTATTTGACACAGAGAGACACAGCAAGAGAGGGAACACAAGCAGGGGGAGTGGGAGAGGGAGAAGCAGGCTTCCCGTGGAGCAGGGAGATTCCAGGACCCTGGGACCATGACCTGAGCTGAAGGCAGACACTTAACACTGAGCCACCCAGGCACCCCAAACCAGTAACTTTCTTATAGATTGTTTTGCTTTACCGTTTTGATGCTACTATGTTACATGGAATATACATTGTATTAATTTTCTGTTGCTGTGTAACAAATTACTATAAACTTAATGGCTTAAAAAAGCACCCATTTATTGTCTGACAGTTTCTGTAGGTCAGAGGATTAGGCTCTGGGTAAGTTCTCAGATGGCTGGAATCGAGGTGTTGGCAGGGACTGGTATCTCATTTGAGACTCAGGATCCTCGCCAAGGTCATTTGGGTTGGCAGAAATCAGTTCCTTGAGACTGTAAGACAGAGCCACTTTCTTGCTGGCTGTGTCTGAGTGCATCTTTCAGCTCATAGAAGCCATCCCCTGCCACGTGGGCAACACCTTCTTACACTCCAACATTTGACTTCCATCTCCCACCTTTAGACCTAGACTTGTGCCATTCCCACTTGGGTAATACACATTTTGATTAACTCAAAATTAATTGCTTAACAACCTTCACTAAATCTGTAAAATCCCTTTTGCTGTGTTATGGAACATAGTCATATCCCATCACAGCCAGAGCCGCAGCCCACATCCTCCCTTACCTTTCCAGTTTCAAGGGGAGGGATTTATTCAAGGCACAGATACTGATAGACAGGAATATTGGGGGGACATCTTAAAATTCTTCTTATGTAGATTTTTAAAATTATTTTATTTTCATTACGGATTGTAAATTTTTTCATTATGCACTGCTTTAAAAATCATATTTAATGCTTTAAGGTTTATTTTGAAGTGTGGAATTCAAGGCTGTCTGGATTAAGAGCTCAATTCCTAAATTGTCATGATTGTTTGTTTACACTTTCCTTGAACGCTTTTGTCCCATCTTTTTATTTACAAGCTTTTTGAGAAATTCGTTTTATAAATGTCCCCAGTACGTAGCATATTTCTGGGTATTATTTGTAATTCATCCAGATTCTTTTTTTCTTATAGGTGAGTTTTGATTTATTTACATAACAGATTTGGATTTTACCTTGTCCTATATTTTATGTTATGCTTTTGTTGCTTTGTTTAAGAAGACTAACTTTTTGTAATGTATTTATTCTTCAAAACTTTAGAGTGAATCTGTTGATTCCCAACTGTGAGCCAAGATGAAATTTTTGAAATCAAAGATGAATTTTTATTTCCTCTCCTCCCTCATTCTCCATAAAATTTTAATTGATTACTTAATGAAACTTTATGCCTTTCTTTTTGTATTACAGTTGACCCTTGAACAACATGGGTTTGAACTGTGTGGGCCCCCTTATACACAAATTTTTTTCAGTGAATACCATAGAGTACTATAAGTGTGTTTTCTCTTCCTTACAATGTTCTTAATAACATTTTCTTTTCTCTAGCTTACTTTATTGTAAGAATATAGAATATAATACAAATAACACACAAAATATGTGTCAATTGACTGTTTATGCTATCAGTAAGGCTTCCAGTCGACATTAATTAGGCTATTAGGAGTTAGGTTTTGAGGGAATCAACAGTTATACGTGGGTTTTGACTGAACAGAGGTTGGTGCCCCTAAACCCTGTGTTGCTCAAGGGTTGACTACTTGATTACTTATTAACCCCTAAGTTTTAATAATGATGAAATCAATGCCCTGACATTACTTTCCTTTTTATTTTCTAATTTTTACATGTTAATTATATCATTTCTATATTTTCAAACTTTATAATATTTATATTCAGTTCTGAAATAATAATCTTCACTTTCCTTTATGTCTTAGCCCTGTATTGAGCTAGATTCACTGCATACTGCCATGACTTGTCCAGTCATCTCTAGTTGGGTTAAAGTTCATTTTCTGTTAGTCTATTGAAGAAGGGAATCACATTCCTTAAGTTCTTTCATGTTAAAAAATGTTTGTAACATTCACTCTGAATTAAAGTCTGGCTGGGCATAACATTCTCAGGCCACAATGTTTTCCTCAAGGATTTTAGAGGCACGGCTCCACTGTCATCTAGCATTGCTGTGGAAAGACAAAAGTGACCTGAATTTTTTCTTCTCTTAAATAGGTTAATTGAACATTTTTCCTTTTCCTGGATTTCCAATTCTTTGTCTTTGAAAATCAGTAGCTTTACTGGGATATAACTCACCATTGACTATCTTGAATTAATTTTTTGGGGGACATAGCCTGCTTTTCAATCTGTATAATCATAGAAATTTTTATTCAAATATTTTCTTCTCTTCTATCATTTTGATTCTCTTCCTTGGTGATACCAATTATGCTTATATTTGATCTCTTTTAAAAAATCTTTCTTGTTGACCTCGATCTTGTACTTCATGCTCCTTATCATGTTTTCAGCAATGTTCATTTTCTTTGTACTATTTCTGACAGGCCCTTTGTTTTTGTAGAATATTTTTTCCCATCCACTTCTTTTCTGAGCTGCACTATTTTCCCCTAAATTCTTATATGTCTATTTTGAGGTCATATTGTATAGATAAAGTTATTTCATTAAATTGTAAAGTCTTTTTCACCTGCTCTATGAAAAAAATTTTCTAAAATTATTTGTCATTCATTTTTATATTACTTTCCTGCTTTTTTTCTTGTAAAATCTTTGTTTACATCCTCTACTGATTCCTGTTTAATTATTATTCAGTATTGAATGAAATGAGCTATCCTCAGATCAAATGTTTGCTGGACTTTCATGTGGAGGAATTCTCTTCCTGACCTAGAATTGTGTGTGTAAATTTGTTCTTTTAGAAGCCTCATTCTTCCCATTTGATCCTGGTGACTTCAAAGCTACCATAGAATTTATCTTATCCATCCTGACCCATCTGCAGCAATGGCTTATCTTTGTGGCTCATCCAGCCACACCAGCTTATCCTTGGGTCAAAACTAGAACCAAAGATTATTCATTCCCAGGATCCAAATATGTGAACAAAAGCCTCATTCCAGAGATGATGTATGGGCTCGCAATTTAGCTCTTTTCTCATTAATGGAGTATTTCATTGTTATTTTCAAACATTTTGTATTTTCCTAAATGGATATTGCTAGTCTACCTTACCAAAGGCTTTTCTTTAGCAAAAATTTGCTCTTTAAAATTCTAACGGGATTAAATACATACATGAATAAATTTTAGGACAGATCTAGAATTGTTTCCTTGATACAAATTTTGTTATTCTTTGTTTCTATGTGTGTATAGTTTATTTTAATAAATAAATTGTGATTTGCATTTTTTATTGACGTTGAAACTACTTAGTCTCATGGGTTTTATACTACCTGACGGATTTGTTTCCTGACCCCTTGAAATCCAGCTTCATTGAAGAAAATGAAATGTTTTCTGGAGGAGAGTTCAATTTTAGACTTTGAATTATTGGGGTGAGACCAAACTTTGATGGGTGTCACTTGACAAGTGGTATAGATGGCCATCAGGTAACATAGGTGCTCAAATGTCTGCAAAGCAGGAGAGATGTGGGCAGGTGGTGGAAAAGATGATAGACATGAAGTAGGGAGGTCAATTAACAAAGATGAACTCCTCCAATTGGCAAATTTGGTAAGAACTTTAGAAGAAGGCGTATGGTGAGGTAAAGCCTAATATGTCCACAATTCTTTCAACAACAAAAACTTAGAAAAGTAATCATGTTAGAAAGAGGACAGGCTTTTGACTGCCTGGAGGATTAGTAGGAGAAAAAGTACTTACTTGTGTATACCTTCTCTGTAATTGTCAATGAGGCAGAGTAGTGAAAAGAAACTTAAGTATTTTATCTCTTAGTCAAAGGTAAAATACTCTGTCAACTGAAGGAATCCTATGAGATGTTGTCATTTGTCATGGTGACCATATATTTCAGAGGTTCCATTCTGGAATGGATGTGGTTCCTGCCTAGAAAGTACCGACATGCCCAAGTAGCTGGCAATGCTTACCTGTCACTGTTGAAGAGAGAAGCTTCTGGTTCATTCATTACCGGCATGGAAGGGTAGTTTTGCAAACCACCAGCTCAATAGAAGGTGGGCAATGAATATGAATAAAAATTCCCAGAAGGGGAAAACTGATCAATAAATATTAAGAGATGCTTAAGCTGCCTTGAAGTCATCAAAATGCAAACCAATAAAATACAATTTCACAACAAATAAGTAAAAATAAAATTTAAGATATAATTCACATTCCATAAAATTCATTTTTTAAAAGTATGTAATTCAGTAGTTTTAAAATATATTTTTAAATATATTACAGAGTTAAGCAACCATCCATACTATCTAATTTTAGAATATTTTCATCAGTCCCAAGTGAAACCCTGTACCCATTAGCAATTACTCATGGTCTCCTTCCCCCAGCATCTGCCAATCACCAATCTATTTTTTGTCTCCATGGATTTGCCTATTCTGGACATTTCATGTAAATGGAATCAAACAACATATACCCTTTTGTGACTGCCTTCATTCACTTAGCATAATGTTTTCAAAATGTATCTATGCTGTAGCATGTATCAGTACAAGCATTCCCTTTTATGGCTGACTAATATTCCATTGTATGGGTCTGCCACATTTTGTTTATCCATTTATCAGTTAATTTAGATTTGGGTTCTTTTGCACTTTTTGGCTATTATGACTAACACTGTTATGAATATTTATGTACAAGATTTTGGGTGAACATGTTTTTATTTCTTTTGGGTATATTCCTGAGAAGGAGAGTTGCTGGTTCATACGGGAACTTTATTTTTTATGTTTTGAAGAACTACCAAATTGCTTTCCAAAATGGCTTCACCATTTCAGAATCTCATCAGTAACATCTGAGCGTTCCAATTTCCCCATGTGCTTGTGAACATTTGATATTGTCATTTTTATTATTATTATAGCCTTCCCAATGTGTGTGAAGTGGTATTTCATTGTAATTTTGATTTGTCTCTTCCTAACAACAAATGATAGTGGGCATTTTTTTCCTACTAATTAGCCATTTGTGTGTCTTCTTTGGAGATAAGTCTACTTAAGACCTTTGCTTATTTTTAAATTGAGTTATTTATCTTTTTATTGTTGAGTTGTAAGTGATTTTTCATATATTCTGGATACTAGACACTTGCCAGATATATGATTTGCAAATATTTTCTCCCATTCTGTGAATTCTTGGTAGTATCCACTGAAGCGTGACAGTTTCTAATTTTAATACATTCCAATTTATCTATTTTTTCTTTTGTTGATTGTGTTTTTGATGTCACATCTAAGAAAAACTTGCTTAAACCAACCTCACTAATATTTAAACCTGTGTTTTCTTCTAAGAGTTTTATGTTTTTAGGTCTTACATTTAGGTCCTTGATGCATTTTGAGTTAATTTTAGTATATGATGTAAAAATAGGAGTTTAACTTTATTCTTTTGTTTATGTATATCTATTTATCTGTACCATTTCTTAAAAAAACATTTTTTCCCTTTTGAATTGTCTTGGCATTCTTATTGAAAATAAATTGACTAAAATGGTAAGGATTTATTTCTGATACAGTTCTATCCCATTGATCTATATGTCTATCCTATGTCAGTATCACACTATCTTGATTACTGTAGCTTTTTAGTAAGCTTTAAAATCACTTACTGTGAGTTCTCCAACTTTCATCTCTTTTTTCAAGATTGTCTTGATCATTCTGGGTCCCTTCCATTTCTGCATGCATTTTTAGGATCAACTTGTCAATTCCTACAATGAATACAGTGGGGATTTTGGTAGGGATTATCTCAAGTTGGTGAATGTTGCCGTCTTAATGCTATTACGTTCTGATACATGAACAGAGGATGTCTTTCCATTTATTTATCTCCCATTGTTTTGTGGTTTTCAGTCTATAAGCCTTGTATTTCTCCCATTAAATTTACACCTAAATGTTTATCCTTTTTAATGTGATTCTGAAATTGATTTTTCTTAATTTTATTTTTGGATTGTTCACTGCTAATGTGTAAAAATATAAGTGATTTTTATATACAAGATCTTTTTTATCTGCAAGTGAGAATAGTTTTGTTTCTTTCTTTCCACTCTGGATGCTTTTCTTTTCTTGCTGAATTACCTTGGTTAGAACCTCCAATACAATGTTGACCTTGTAGATGTAGATGGAAGTAGTGAAAGAATTCAAGCTTTTACCACTAAGTGTGGTATCAGCTGTGGGTTTTCACAGATTCTTTTTATTAGGTCAAGGAAGCTCCCTTCTATTCTTAGTTTGTTAAGTGTTTTTAACATGAAAGGGTGTTAAGTTTTGTCAAATGTTTTTCTCCATTGATTGAGGTGCTCATAAGGTTTTTGTCTTTTATTATATTAACACAGTGTTTTGCATTAATTGATTTTTGGGTGACAAATCAATATTGTTGTTACAAAATAAGCTCCACTTGATCATGGCATATAATCTTTTTTATATATTGCTAGATTCTGTTTGCTACTATTTTGTTGAGGAATTTTTACATCTATATTCATAAGAGTTATTGATCTATAGTTTTCTTTTCTGGAGATGTATTTGTCTGGCTTTGGTATCGAAGTAATGCTGGGCTCATAGAATGAATTGGACAGTGTTCAATCCTTTTTTTTTTTAGAAGAGTTTATAAAGAACTGATGCTGATTTGTCTTTAAATACTTGGTAGAGTTCACCAGTAAAGCCATCTGAGGTTTTTCTTTGTAAGATGGTTTTGATTATTAATTTAGCCTCTTGTTATAATTCTATTCAATTATTTTCTACCTCTTGAGAAGTTTTGATAATTTGTGTCTCTCTAGAAATCTGTTCCTTTCATCTATGTTATTTAATTTGTTGTCATACAGCTAATATTCCCTTATAATCCTTTCAATTTCTGTAAGGTTAATAGTACTGTCCTCTCACCATTTATTTTAGTCATCTGAGTTTCTTCCTTTTTTCTTGGGCAATATAGCGAAAGGTTTGTCAATTTGCTATCTTTTCAAATAACAAAGTTTTGTTTTCAATTAGTTTCTCTCCCCCCCCACTCTATTTCATTTATGTTCAGCCTAAGCTTTATTGTTTTTTTCTTTCTGCTACTTTTGAATTAGTTTGCTTTTTTCTTACTCTAGTTTTTAAAGTAGAAAGTTAAGTTGTTGATTTGAGATCCTTTTGCTTTCTTATTATGGATATTTACTGCTATAAATATAGCTACTCACACTGAAGGAGCTTGAGTCAGGTAAAGACAAGCCCTGTGAATGGTATTTTTCAGGCGGATAACAAACAAGGCAAACAGTGATGGCTCCTTGGAGGATTTGGGGGAAGCTACAAACCTATTATGCCCTTTCTAGCGGTGTCTAGGTTGCTGATTTTCATAGCTACTGTGGTTTTGAAGTTGGTTTTCAGCTTTTTTTTTCTTTAAATAAACACTCCTTAGATGCTTGCAAGCCTTTGACTGGTTCCCCAAATTCTGAAAAAAAGTTGGTTTTGACAATTTGTGTTCTTGTTGCTTTTATGGAGGAACAGAGTTTTAGAAGTCCTTACTCCACCATTACAAATGCACTTGCACAGCATTATTTTCCATAGGAAAAAAAGTTGGAAAAAAATTTCTTACAGTAAAGAGAATAGACAAATTGTGATCGCTTCATACCATGGAATTCAGCAGTTAAAATAATGGACTAAGATTATGTATCCATACATGAATAGCTGTAAAAAAACAAAGTGAAGAATGATACCTATGGTACAATAATATTTATATAATTAAAACACACGCTGAATAATATTTTTGATGGGTGCATATATGGAGAGCAAATTGTTTCTACAAAACATTGGCCGGGAGGATAAATACCATATGCATGATAGTGATGGGGAACGGGATTGGAATGAAGGAAGAAAATAAGACCAACTTTTCCCATAATTTTTTCTTTATTTTTTAAAAGAAAATGGGGACACATGAATGTACACTATATCATTTTTTGTGCTTTTTTTCTATGTAGAAGTTAGGAAGAAGGAAAAGAGTCATAATGGATTGGAATCTGTTCTCTGGGAATTCATTTAAACTCTAATTTTTTGTAATCTATGGGTTGAAAGAAAACAAAAGACAAAAGTAAGATAAATAACTGTCGAACCACAATTGGGTCTGTTATAAAATGATTTTGAAATGGCTTTCAAATCTGGAATGCCAAATTCTGGTTTTCATTTTGCTTTTAAATAATTACAAGTTCAAGCCAGACAGAAAAATGTGAATCACTGGACTTCTTTCTTTCTAAAAATCTCCTTAGCCTGTCTCTGCTCCATCCAGGGAAAAGAAACTTTTGGCATTGCTTCTCTTTTCCCCATAGTGTTAATTTGTAACACCTTCATAGCTTCCAAAGGTAGGAAGTTTCCTGCTTTACAATTACAACCACTTGAAAAAACATAGTACCTCTCTTCCAAAGATTTTTGATATTCTATCAATAATGTGGGAGCACAAATATTCTGTTTTACAAGTAGGAAGTGGAAGAATCTGAATTTCCTGATACAAAGACATTTTTCTCACATGACTCTTTGATGAGGTTAAAGGTGAAAAACCAACCACAAGCCTTGCTCCTTTTGGCCTGTGAATTCAGCTAAAGGATCAAAGCCGAAGTGACCTCATTACAATATGGAACCACTAGGTGTCACTAAAGATAAAATTTGTAGGCACTAGCGATTATAACTAGGAAAGCAGAAAAAGCAAGTGAAATTATACTTTTAGGTGAGAAAATGGAAAGAGACCTCTCTCCAGCCCAGTACACCCAGGAAATGGTTTTAGACCCTCTTTTTTATATCTATGAGTGGACTCATTTGGGTTGGTGTTACCTTTTAACAGAAAAATAACTACATGGGCTCATAACTCAACAAATATGTTATATGATGACTGGTAATAAAATGAGGTTAAAATTCCAAGCTTCAAGTGCTGGAGTTCCTCCTGGGAATTGTCTAAAATTTCAACAGCTGCCCCTAGGTGGTATGAGGCAGATACATCAAATTCTCTTTAGACAAGGAGAAGTGATTGACTTCTCTTTAGACAAGAGACGTGAGATAAAGATTTTTCTTTTTCAAATCCTCTTCTACTGTTTTTTTTTTATTTTTTTCCCCTCCTATGTCTTTATTCTGAAAACCATAACTGGCAAGCAGTATGAATTCAATGCATATTTGTGGAAGGAATAGTAGGAATAGAGGGAAGAAAACCAACATTTATTTAGTGCCTCTCTAAGCCTTGTTCTCTGCAACTTTCTTATATTCCTTTTTTCCATAATCTTCCCTAAAAAATCCTGTGAGGTAGTTATTGTAACTACTGCTTTGTACAAGCAATACTCATGGCATATAGTCACAAATGATCTTTGCTTTTATTTCTCATTGTTCTTCTCAACTTAATTCAGAAGAAAAGCTCTTTCTCTACTCCTGGATAAAATCCCCAAGTGCATCTGTGATATTTCTGATCTCTTGTATAATCACTTTACTATCACAGCTTAGTAGTTAAAACTGTCCAGTTTCATGAAATAACTTATTTCAATCATAATCACAGCTTTCTTCTTCCCTAAACTAGGGCTGGTGTTGGTCTGGCCACCTCCAAGTGGGGGTAAGGTATGCTTCTTCTCTTTCTCATTGAACTTCTCCTTGACCCCTCCTTTTGGGTTGGGCAGGGTAGGGAAACAAGGAGAGATGAAGAGGGCAGTCAAGTTTCTTTCTCTGAGTAGTGCTTTGGAGCTATTCAGAAGCTCCTACTAGAAACAGTTAATTGCACTTCCCAAGATGCAAGCTAAGCATTTTCTTCTGGCTGGCCATTCTCCCTCAGTTTTTTGAAGACTTGATATTCTTTAACATATTTTAAAAATTTTATTTGTATACTTTTCTTTCCTTTAATGTATTAAATGCTGTGGCATTTTCTCCTATAATAATAGAACTCCCAAATTTTAGCTAAGCTGCTAAAATTGGAATGGCTGCTTGGATTAAGGACTGCATTTCCCAGCTTCCTTTATCATGGTCCATATACAAATTCTTGGAGCCATCTGTAAATTAAGAGACTCTCTTTGTCTTTTTTTCCTGT
The DNA here is from genome assembly GCF_003265705.2 of Callorhinus ursinus. Lineage (NCBI taxonomy): Eukaryota > Metazoa > Chordata > Mammalia > Carnivora > Otariidae > Callorhinus > Callorhinus ursinus. Next base: position 29,431,147 of record NW_027397075.1, on the reverse strand, counting down.
TTCCTACTGTCTGCATAATTGCAGACTGGACAATGAGGTGGAAGCCCTGTGCTGAGGGCTTTGATGGTCATGGTACTAACTTGGCAGCCTTGCACAGTGTACCTCTGGGCTATATTCACAAACACATATATTCTAATCTTCTGTTCTAAGTTTTTGTCACATGCACACAAACAAAATCCTAACTGAGAGAAATATACAACAAAGTGAGATTTAGTTTTAGGAAAGCTTTTGCTAATAAATAAAGTCACCAGTTGAACAATGAAAGTCTTTTCCTAATTTGCAGATGAAAGGTGAAGAAAATTTCTCTAATTTAAAAATTATTCTTTCATAAATCTCACTTAAATCTTTGGTGTCATTATTGATTATCTGTTTAACAAAATAAATGAATAAATAACAAGCATTATTACTGGAAGATGTTTTAAACAACCAATCAGACTTAGACTTATGGCTTATTTTTCCAAAGTAACACTTTCATGATTATAATTTTATATTACACATTTATGGTAACATGGATCTGTTAGAAAGTTGTTCATAGATCTTATGGTAAAATACATTTTGACACTATTTCATGATGAGTCTCAAGAGTACAGCTGAGGAACAAGAGAACCAGCACTTTTTGGGCTGAATGGTGAACATTTGAAAGAGCAGGAAGGCAGTGGGGGAAGGGAGGGGAAGGAGATGGGGAAGAGGTATTGGTTTCTTATTAATGAAAACTTTAAAAAGTCCTATCCTTCCCATGTTTATAAACTGTCCAAAGAAACTTCCTTGTTTTCTACCCCCATGTTCCACTCTTTTTTCTCTTCCTTTTCTTTTTATTTTTTGTCATGTTTCAAAATAGAAAGGACATGTTTAAGATGAGCAGGGACTATTCTGATTCTTTAATTCCCTAGCATTTAATTATAGGAATGGTAAATATATGAAGCTAAAAATAATGTTAATGGAAAACCATACCTAATGGAAAAATCAACTGGAGAGCAGCATGCTGGCACCATCCGCAGCATGTACATTATAATTTAGTTCCATTGTTTTTGTTATTTCATTTAGTTATTTTAGACTTTTCTTTTAATTAATAAGAACATTTCTTTAAGACTACAACAGATAATTGTGCAAGTTTTGGTAAATTAAAACAAAACAAAACAAAACAAACAAGCAAATGAAGAAAAACCTTCCCACCTTCACACTGAAGAAAATCCCCCAAACAATAGGCCTTAATTTAGAAGGAAAAGGTAGTTATATAGCACTTTCATTTAGACATGGTAATTCTAAGGACAGATTATTGAATTTAGAATGAAATTCTTGTACTGGAAAATGGGGAAAAAAGAGGAAAGTCCTTAACAATTATAACACACAATTAATTTATTACATCCTATTATATAACAAAATTTGAGAAGTGTTGTGAAGGGACTCAGGATTCCATGGAAGTCTTTTAATATGAAAAATCTGTGATATTCTTGGGACCAGATGTTTATTTAAAAAAAAACTCTTTGTAAAATGTAGGGCACAGGACATATAATACTTTTTCTGGCCTTTTATACTACCAAATTTCAAAAGTAGATAAAAAACATAGAAACTCATCTACATTCAATAAAAACAAACAAAAAATGGCTCGCAAAAATATGATCTACTTAAACACCTGGAGTTGTTGTTGTTTTTCCTGAGCATTAATAGAATGAAAACATCAAAGAATACTCTGATGGGATTATAAATATAAAAACTTAGAGACTGAAGATTCATCAGTGAAAAAAAAGAAACATTATTGCTCTCATACTCCCCTTTTAGTATGGGGAGATAGACAATAAACAAGTAAATGAATACAAAATGTAGTATGCCATATAGTTATAAGTGTTACAAAGTAAAACAAGGTAAAAGGAGGGGCAGAGATTTGGGGCATAAGAGGAGTGAGTATAATTTGCAATGTTAAATAGTATGGACAGCAAATGTTTCAGTGAGAAAGTGATGTTTAAGCAAAGACCACAGGGAGTGACAAGAGCCATGCATCTACCTGGCCAAGGGGCATTCCAGTAGAGGAAACAGCAAGTGTTAATGCTTTAAGGCCAGATCATGCTTGCACATCTCAAAGACCATCAAGGAGACCACTGTAGCAGGACATAAGTGAGGCAGGGGTCAAGCATTAGGAGAGGTAATAGGGGGGATGTCATTAGGCTAGTAGAGAGATCTCACCACTGCTATGCATGAGAAGGGAAGCCACTGGGAGCTTTGGGTAGAGGAAGGACACATGATTTGACATACCATTCTGATTTTGTTTTGAGAACAGTCTGAAGTTAGCCTAATGCAAAAGCACATAGGTTGTCGTAATAATTTAGGTAAGAGGTGATGGTACTGGATGAAAATAGCAGTCAGATTCAGACTGTTTTAACATAGGGCTTCTGTATTAGCTGATGGATTACATGAGGAGGTGTGAGAGAAAGTCATGAGCAAATAGAAGGATGTCTGTGACATTCTGTAAAACAGGGAAGTCTGGGGTGGAGGGGAGCAAGGATGGGGTGGAAGAAAAGGAGATCAGTTTTTATACATTAATTAGACAGATGTTCTAGTAGAGATGCTGAAAAGACAATTGGATTTGACAAATTAGTTTTATGAGATAGGATGCATCACAAGCCTCTGGAGACCGTATGGATTAGACCACAAAGAGTACAGGCAAAACTGGTTATTCAGGGGAGAACTAGGTTAGAACTTAAACTTACACAGGACAGCAAAAGAAATTTAAGTTGGATTAAAGAGATAAAGATCTAAAAAAAAAAGAGCAGAAAATATGAGCAAATTTCTGACCTCTGAAGAGAAAAAGATCTGAGTGTAAAAATAATGGGAAAAAATCAAAAGGGAAAATATCGATAGATTTTACACCTACAGATTTGTAATATCAAGAAACATAAAATGTGAATAACAAACCAGGAGGACAAACATGGGTCAATAGTCTTATCTAAAGAGGCTTGACAGATCAGTGTTCAAAGGACTAAGATCCAGTATAAAAAAAGTCAAAGGGGGCGCCTGGATGGCTCAGTTGGTTAAGTGACTGCCTTTGGCTCAGGTCATGATCCTGGAGTCCTGGGATCGAGTCCCACGTCGGGCTCCCTGCTCAGCGGGGAGTCTGCTTCTCCCTCTGACCTTCTTCCCTCTCGTGCTCTCTGTCTCTCATTCTCTCTCTCTCAAATAAATAAATAAATAAAATCTTTAAAAAAAACCCTCAAAGGTCATGAAGATAAAATTTATTGAAAAAGAAAAGGCTAAGAAAGATATTCTAAGTGCTCAAACTGACCAGTAATCAAAACGATGAAAATTACTACCAAGTGCTCCACCTCCTTTTTTTTTTTTTTTTTTTTGCTTTTCAGGATGTGTGTTCCCAGCAACACTGCAGGGGAGAAGAGGGTGGGGCTACACTCAGAAGTTGTCACCCAGTGTTGTGGGAACATGTTTGGACCTTCCTGTCACTAAATTAGGAGGCATAAATCCAGACCCTTGGAAGAGTTCTTGCTTTGTGACATCACAATCACACTTCAAAAGATCTAAAAGAGATAGAGACTCATTCAAAATCTTGTTTACAACGGTCTTTCATCACAGTAATATTTATATGGTGAAACATGCGAATAATGTAAGTATCAACAGAAGAAAAATGGTTACCTTGATTGTGAGGCATACCTAAAATCAAAGAATACTGTGCAGCTATTAAAATTTTGTTTTGGAGAATTTTTAAAGATGAGGAAACTCTAAAAATGTAATTTTTTAGTAAATAAAATCAGAATACAAAACTATGTACATCATGAATCTAATTACATAAACATTAGAGAAAAAATATGTAAGACAAAAATAGTTACCCATATAAATATTAATGGGTACTAGTATACATAATTTGGAACATATAAAAATGGAAGACTACACAATAGAAATTATCCACAACCCAGAAATGGAAGGGAGGCCATCCTAGACCCTTAAGCACCAGCAAAGCCAGCTCAGACCTGGAGAACCTCCCAAGGAACCCATAGGATTGACAAATAATCAATATTGAGAAATAATAAATCTTTGCTCTTTTAAGCTACTACATTTGATGTGATTTGTTACATCACAAAAGCTAATCGATACACTTAGTTACTCAAGCTCAGAGAACAACTGTTCTTTTTTTCCATTATTATGGTATCTGGGAAAGGAAGGATCTCATTCTCAATAAGAAGATGGTGGAAGTGAACCAGCAGGCAAAGGGCACATCTTGTGCCTCCTTACCTCAAGAAAAGCAAGCTTTATCAGGGATGGAAGCTTCTTCTGGTTAACTTTGGGTGGTAACATAATCTCCTCCTCCCCTTTGAGAAGCCCGTGAGCAAAGGCTCATCAGAGCTTCAGTACTTCCCGAGAGAGAGCTGCCTGCCTCCCATTCTTTCATCAGCTGCTCTTGTGACTCTAGGTGCCGCTTTAGTTTATGTAATGGGAAGAAGGACTGGATCCTGGTTAATTGAATTAATAAGGTCATACTTCAGGGTGGAGGAAAACAACTGACAAGCAAATGCTTTTTGTCAGGTGCCTGAAAAGGAAAGGCAGAGAATTCAAATGGCATTTGAGTGTTGGAAAAACAGGTTGTCATTTCTTGGCAACACATTCCAAGGCTTTCTTAAGGACCTTGGGTGGAAATTTTTCCCTCCCTTCATTTTTCAGCCCATTTATATTTCCAGGGAAATCTAATCCTTATATTTCTGATTCATTTACACTTAACTCATCATAGTGTTTTCCAAGACTCTTTCCAATGGGCCTTTAAAACATGGTTCCATTTACCAAGAGAATGAGTTGCCAATCCTGCCTATCCCACAGAGCACACACACAATGAGGGAGTAACATCGCCTAGGAAAATTATTGGAATGTAGCTTCCTGGGGGAAATAGGTCTCAGCCAGATAATTTGCTTTGTTGGTCCCCATGCTCAATAGAACTCAACAAAGGAAACCAGAACGTCCTGGTGGCCCTAAGCAACTAGGAATTATTTTGGTGGGGACAGACAACTAGAACCATCTTGGAAATGATGACGGACTCTAGGCCTGGGAGTAGGCTGTCACTAACAACCAAAATTGTAGCGGGGGCACAGGAGTGCAAGAGTACTTGGCTCCTGAGGTCCCAAACAGACCAGGATTGGCAGCTCACCGCTGACAGAATCCAAAGAGAGACGAGTGGTGGTGAAACAAGAAAGGAATTTATTTCAATGAGGTCAACAGTGGGAAGACAGTGGAGTAGTGGCTCAAAGACTCTCCAATGTGCTGAAAATACAACCAGGTTTATATAAGGAAACTGTGGGGCAAAAGTGGGTACATGCAGGTAGGCAATGAAAAGTCAAATCTCTCACTGTCTTGGAGTCAATCACAGGTAGCATCTTGCTGGATCACGGGTAGTTTTGGTTCCCATCCCATCTGGGGATGCTTTGCCCTCAGGGTCTTCCCACCTGAGCCAAGAGCAAGCTGGAAAGAAGAAAGTAGAAAGGATGAGGTCAAATTAGAGGTAACGAAGGCCTTTCTCACAATAACTCACCAGGAGCAGCCCTTGTGGCCAGGAATTGAATCTTGCTCTCCTGGACTGGATTAAGTAATCCGTTGAATGGCAGTGAATGAACTCAATCTGATGAACACTAATAGAGAAAGGCACTCAACTATCTCAGAGAAGTGTTGTCCTACCTCCTTTCCTAAGTCAATTCAACTACCTGGACCCTATCCCAACATCTGTTTTAGAGAAGTTGATTCATCAAGTATACTCTGTCTTTTGTATTCTTTCTCAATTATTGCCTTCCAGTCAGTATATAAACATGCATGACTCTCCATTCAAAGCCCCTTCCTTAACTCTGTCTTTCCACTTATTCTACCTTCTCCCCTGCAACTAAGATTCTAGGAAAACTAACTTATACTCATTACTATCCATACTTTGATTCTCAACTGCTTCTCAACCTGTCTTTTACCTCTACTCACTTAAAATTTTTCTTGCTAAGCTTGGCCAGAGATTTTCATAATTGGTATATCTAATGGAATGGGCATGTTGTGTAGCCAAACCAACAGGAGTTCGCTCCTTGGTAGGTCAGAAACTACACTGGGTTCAGTTTATTTGCAGCAAATAAGGAGATCACAAGGAATGGCTTCCAAAGCTGCGACGCCCTGTGAGAGGGTGAATGGGTTCCTTTTGTCTAGGGTTAGGATGAATATTTAGATAGGGAAGCCTTATCATCCTGTGTAAAGGCAGGCATAAGGTCACACATGTGCCTTAGGGAAACATGCCTATACATACATTGCATGTTATGTAAATGAGGCTGAGGCTCCTCCTCCAGTGGAGATTTAGTATTGTCATGAGGTAAAGGTAATTGTAGGTCATGCCAGAGGTCACTCCATGGTCCATCTGCACAGGCATGAATCAGGTTTAGCTTAATCAGTCTGGGTGGTCTGTGCTCGTGGGTGGTCTTTTCAGGGCAGTTGCCATCACCTGGGGGGTGGTTTCAGGTTTTATTTGTCTGAGTTAAGGAGAAAGCCAGAAAGAAGAATTTAGGAGACAATGTAAGACAAGGGTTAATGAGTCCAAGCAGGTGGGCAGTAAAGGCCAGGTCTTGGGGTCTAGCTGGTGACCATTGCACTGCACATTACTCTTGATGTCTCTGTTGCATTGAACACTATAGAAGTGTCTCCCTACACTGATGTGTATCACCAATAAGGAAGTTCAGTTGAGCTTCTGTGTCCAGAGTTTTATTGGGGTTTCATTACATAGGCATGCTAATTGAATCATTGATCATGTGATCGAACTAGATCTCCAGCCCCTCTTCCCTTCCTGCAACCCTCTAGTGACATAGTTGGTCTTCCAGGCATGGCCAGAAAATATCTAAGGGCCCACCATGAGTCATGTTGTTAGCATAAACTCAGAGTAGTTCCCAGGGGTCCATCATGAATAACAAAGACACTCCTATCACTAAGGAAATTCCAAATGTTTGGAGGATCCCTCCCAGGAACCAGGAGCAAATACCAGCCAAATTCTTTTTTACACTCAGTTAAAACCTTTGCAGCCATGCTGTAATTCTATGGGGGAGGGGTAATTTACAGAAGGGCACTATGGGGTTTCAACACACATTAAGTATGCCTGTTTAAAAAAAAAAATCTGATGTATGGGAATCAGGTTTATAAAAACAAATTGAATACAACAACAATGGAAAGATATAGAATAATCATATGACAGTTTAATATGTAGGTATTAAAATTATGCTCAAAGAATTTTTAATGACATGACAAATACTTAGATAATATTAACCTTTTCATAGGGATAAAAGAGTAAGCAAGAAGGACAAAAACACAGTGAAAGAAATTAGCAATGACTGCAGTTGGGAAGGAGTGAAAAAATTGTGAAGGGGGTGTGACTGTCCAGTAGACTCCAGGCCCAGGGGCCGGACCTTGGGGGCAGGAGGCTCTCAAATCCACACCATTGTGAGATTAAAATGGTAAAGCTTTGTGTCATCTGCAATATATCAGCATGAGATAGGAAAGACAGCTGCAACTAGCCTTGTGGAAGGAAATAATGAGGAAAGAATATAAAACTGTTCCATGCTTTTATTTCTACTGAGTTCAGACTATTTAACTGGTTTAATGAGAGGGCAGTTTACAGAGGTTACTATTTTGTAATGATTCTTATTTCCTTATGCCAACTCTTATTAGAAAATTTCACAGAATTTTTTTTACAGTGAATGTATATTTTTTTCTAAAAAAAATCCCATAAATTACAAAATGGTAACATTAAGGATGATTTATTATTGTCTTTTCCCCCCTTTTGCTTTCCTTTTTTTTCTCCTAGAAAATATGTAAAACATTTTCTACATGTTCTACAAGGAAAAGCTTTAGTTTTATGCTTAGGAAAGACAACCAGTAAACAGTTTCAAAAAATAGGAAGTGATTACCTGCCTGACAAAGATTCATCTGAGAATTCTTTTCAAAATCAAGTTTTCTTGATGAATATTTAACGCATCAATGTGCAAAAATGTACTTTCCAGGTGACCCACATACCTATGGTATCAAACTAGTTGCATTTGCACATAAATTGGCTTTGTCCATTATATTACTTTGGGGGAAATATTCTCCCAGTTATGAGGTTAGTAATAAAGTTGCTATCCAAAATCTGGAGGCACAGATTTTACATTTCTTTGAAATGCTAAGGTGCAACTCTTAAAAAGAAAAAAAAAAAGGAATTATCATTCTTCTATACAATATGAGAACTTAGAGTCTTTCCTAAATTTGTCCAGTAAAGTATTGTCAAATAAAGATTATTCCCATGGTAGAAAAGAAGTAATAATAAGGATATTCCAAAAGTATTTTTCACATTTCAGATGCGAAATGTTTTTATTGTATTTAATGTAATTTCCTATTTTGTATTAGATTTTTATTCCTTTCATTTCTTCATTTACCACTGAACTGTAGGATCAGGTTTAGCCTGCCCTGGAGATACTCTCCACTATCTTCCATGACAGGTTACTTTTGACCCAACCCAAATAGGAATTAAGCTCTTTTTTTTTTAGAGGCTTTTCCTTCTTGCCTCTCCTGTAGTCTTTCTTTATTACATTTTTATTTCAGGTTGTAGACTGTCAGAATTAATACCCACAGGGCAGCGGTTTTCAAAGTGTCATCATCAGGTGATCTGTAGGTCTCTGAGACCCTGTCAGGGAGTCTATGAGGTCAAAACTACTTTCATAATAATGTACTTATAGTGCAAAAGCACTGGTGGGTAAAACTGCTAGTCCTTTAGCATAATCAATACGGTGACACCACATTGTTCCAGCAGTCATTGTATTCACCACCACACTCACTGTAACAAACAAACAGGCAAAGCTAGTACATGTTCTTTTAATATTCTGTGTAATGAAATACAAAGCACATAAAAGCACTTCTGCTAGATAATGAAATAAGATGAATTCTTATTTTTAAGAAAAGCACACATGATTATTTGAGTTGTGAGCTGAACTCTCCACTTTATTCCTGAAACTTTTTGTTGTTGTTTTACTTGAAGGAAGGAATGACACATGACTGTTAAACAATAACATTTAACTGAGTAATTTAAAGATCAAATTGGCTTTATTCAAGGATTCATGATTCAGGCAGCATCCCATCTAGCAAACAGAAAGGAACTCCAAAGAGCTACAGAAAAGGGAAAGTTTTTAAAGGCAAAGGAGGGGTGGGACAAGGAAGTCATAAATGAAAAAAAAAAAGGATTATTCTGGGTCAGCTCACCTTTTCGGGGGAGACAAAAGGGTCTATAAGATGGATTATTTAACCAGTGTTGATCAGGGAATTCCAGAGTGACTAGTTAAATTTATATTCCTGGGGTGGAGGGAAGGGGGACTGAAACTGCAATTAAGTTTGGCATTAAGTTTTGGTTTAGTGACATTGGCTAAGCACAAGTGACTCCATTTTAGGTCTGCTGTTTCTTTTTTAACACTGGTTATTCAGACTTGGGTATTTGGCAGACATTTTCTCAAGAAGAATTGAAGTAAGTTCGTCACTTCAGGGAAAACAAATATCTGTTGCCAATGATAAAATTAAAGGTTTAAAGAGAAAATTAGAATCTTGGAAAATTTTGTCTACCACCATGACTTTGACAGCTTCCCAATACATAAAGGCTTTTCTGATGAAATTGGTGGTGATATTAATAAATATGATTTTGTGTCGACATTTGGAAGATCTGAATAACTCAGCAAACCAGATGTTTCAAATTACCAATGTATGATGTTACAAAATCAGGCATGAGTGAAAGATCTCCTCACAGAATAAGAAGACAAATGGATTTTAATGTAATAGAGTATGAAAAGTTTGTTGGTATGGTTTCAGATTCCACATTGTAAGTAACCTTTAAGAAATCACAGCTTATTAAATTTTAGTACACAGTTTATTAAATTAAACAAACAATAGCTACAAATATGTGAAAAGGCACTTGGAAAGACATGGTGTCAAGGGGACCACAGGTAAGTTCAATAATTACTAGAACAGTGGTTCTTTTGCAAGCATATTTGCTATGGAGAAATGTTTTGAAGACACTACACTACTTTGTTGAAAATACTGCTTAGTTTATGAAGTGTTTCCCTATGTGCAAATGGTCTCTAAGAGCAGTAACTGGTTCATAGTTCTCTTTCCCATCAACAATTTACATGGTGAGGACACATAAAAAGGGTTGATTGGCCTTTCTAAAGGCCCATTTTGATTAACAGCACATTTTAAAGACAATATTTTGAATAATGACTTCAATTTTTAATTTCCTTGTGAACATTTCTTCAATTCAGCCACTGAAATTTCCCAAGAAGAACTGACCTTTTAACAGATAAGTTTAAAATGTCTTTGAAATACACTTTAACTCTCAAGTGCCTCACAGATTAAAGCTTTATTCTTGGCAATGCAAGAAATATACACCTTTCTTGAAAACCATTTTTGGGAAAGAATATGCTTACATTGGATGGTCCCTATGAACAGCTAGGACCCTCTCAAATAAAACAATGTTTCCTTTATTTCAAGGCAATTGAATGATATTTTCAGATGCCTACAAACAGACCTCAAAAATGATCCATGCCACTGTCATTATTGAGTTCTTGGAGTGACCATTCTGAGGAGTTTCATTGGCCATGAAGGAAACCAGAGATCTAAATGATTATAGACACTAGTGTGTAGGGCTTGACCCACAAAATCCTTTGGAAACTTGACCCTGCAAAACAAATAGATGAGTGGTGGGGAATGATTCAATTTCTTACTAACCAGGGATTCATGCTCTGGTGTCTGCTTTAGCTCTCCTCAGCCCCACCACACTGATTCCTTTCTCTGTTTCTCAATATTTAGGGAAATCCCAGAATAAAAGAGCTTGCAGCTCTAATTGGATTCATGGGTGAATGGACTTTCCTTACAGATGCAGTGTTGGATTATAAGAAGCACATAACTTGTCTTACTGGGATCCTGAGCTCTGGGTTCTATGGGCTGTTTAAATGCCAGCTGTGTGATTTTTAACACATTATTTGACCTCTCTGCTCTCTAGTTTTTGCCTCAATAAAAGAAAGGATAAAGTAGATGCCAGTTACACAGTTCTGTAATTTTATGAAAACTGTCCTATCTTGGTTCTTGGGGTCCACAGAAAAGCGTTTGCAAGTATCTCCACACACACACCTACTTTGCCCACATTTGCAGACCTAAGCCCAATTTGCTCACATTTGGTCTCAAAATCATACTCATTTCAAGACTTTAGGAAGCTACTACCAAATAATTAGAGTGGGCAAGTTTTCCAGCTGAACTTCAAAATTAATTCCTGGTTAGAATGACTTCTCTTTAAATAGTTAACATGTATTAGCATACTGGGTATCTGTCACGTTCTACCTGCTTTACAGGTATTAATTCATTGAATCTTGGCAACTTTGTTAGGCAAGTGCCATTATTGTCCCCATTGAATGGAGGAGGAAACTGAAGAACAAGAAGTTTTTTTTTTAGTATTCACTGTGGTCACTCAGCGGATAAGTAGTAGAGAGCTGCAGCCTCAACCACAATCCTGCATTGTTTTCAAAATTCATTTCTGCCTGTCTTCTCCCTAATTTTACACTGTTTATTATGAAAATAGCAAGAACATTATTAGTCTCTCTGTATGTATCACCCAACTTCAATAAGTATCAAACATGACCAGACATATTTTATCTGTACATCCCTTACCTTCTCCAGCTAGATTATTTTGAAACAAATCCCATGTATCATATCCTTCCTCCATGAATTCTTGAATGGGTATCTGTAAAAGGTTCCCACCAATAACATTTCATACTTAAATTAACTAACAAATAATTCCTTAATATGATCAAATATTTAGTTAGTGTTCAAACTTTCCTGATTGCCTGATAACTGTTTAAAATTTGTTGTTTTACAGTTTATTCAAATCAGAACCCAAAAGTGTTTACACTTGCATTTGATTGATACATCTCTCTCTCTTTTTTTAAAGATTTTATTTATTTATTTGAGAGAGCAAGACAGAGTAGAGAGAGAGAGCACAAATGGTGGGGAGGGAAAGAGGGAGAAAGGACTCCCCACTGTGCAGGGAGCTTGATGGGGGGCTCAATCCCAGGACCTTGAGATCATGACCTGAGCTGAAGGCAGACACTTAACCAACTGAGCCACCCAGGCATCACAATTGATACATCTTTTAAATCTCTTTCAAACCATAGATTTCTCTTCCCTCTTTTTCTCCCCCTTGTCATATACTTGTGGAGGAAACTGGTCTGTTTATCCTATAGAATTTCTTATAGTCTGGATTTGCTTATTGCTTATTTGCTTATGCATTCTATGGTGTCACTAACATGTTCCTCTGTCCCTCACAATTCCTGTGAACTCGAAATTTGACCTAGAGGTTTGATATGACGTAGATTTGATTTTTGGTAAGAATACTTCATAGACGTGTTACGAATGTTTTATGCATCACACCAGTAGCTACAACATGCCTGGCTGGCTATTTTTCTTTTTGTGATATTAAGATCGGTAGATTCTGGTGTTGTCAGCCAGAGTCATCCTGTTAAAATGTCCCCTTTAGCTTGTCATCTAATGATTTTAGTATCCACTGATGACTGTTGATTGCATCCACTATTTCATTAAGGTTTGCAAAATGGTGATTTCTAATTCTGTCATTACTTCTGCATTTTTTAGCTGGAATTCTGATACAAGAAAGAATCTCCCTTTATGAACTATTAGTTCAAGGTAGAGTTCACACATTTTTCCGCCTATCTTTATGTGGTTGACAAGTGTGTCGCGCCTTTGGTTTCTAAAGCAATGTGCAACTTAAATTACTTACAGTAAGATGCATATGTTGGAATTTTGGAAAAGACAAACTGTAAAATAAAAAGAATGCTATCATTGGTATGCCAGTCTTTTGACAACTCATTAACTATTGTAACACATGAAAGATGGTTAGCTTAGTTTTCATATTAAATTTTTATCTTAACTTTTTATTCCAATTTGGACTGGCTTATTAATTTAATCATTTATATGTTCAAGAAATATGAATTGAGACCTCACTATGTGCACGGTACTCTGCCCATCACTGGCTACACAACACAAACAAAATAAGTCTCTGTTCTCTCTGGGCTCCCAGTCTAGTGGGAAAGAGAAAAATTAAATAATGACCCAAATGTGATATGGTGTATGAATGCCATGAGAGCACACAGGGGAGAAGTCTCATAGGTGGAGTGGCTTAATCAAGGAGTCTGTCATAGTCTTTGTTTCTTTAGAATCTCCATTTCTAAATCCTGAACCATTGAGGCAGCCAACACTAATACTTGGGGTGTTCATGGAAGTAAAAAAATGACCGATCAGATACACTACAATAACTTCACTGAAACTTCCTAAAGAATGCTGTTTCTCCTTATCTTTATGATTATTATATTTCCCCAGAGGGCTAATGGTTAGTGAAATGTTCCATGATCTTGACGGAAGCAGTGATGAGAGTACTGAAGTGTGGAAGGAGATGTGATTCAGCCACAGTGACTGGCACGTGTCCTTGTGGCATTCTGTGCAGGGAGGTGAGTGCACTTACACGGCCCTGATCCTCCACACTGAAGTTCATTGGCTTCCAAGTTAAAGTTCTCAACTTAGAAGTTCTGAAATGAGGAATGATATGAAAACTTTCTTATTGACACTGGAAATTCCATTATGCCAATTTTGTAATTGCCAAATACTTGCTCAGGTGAGTATATTTCCACAACATACTCAGCATTTATATGGCCAGAACCTGTTAGTGTGGGACCAGTATTATCAGCATTTTCATTTTTGAGGATGAGATATCTTGGAGCATTGCATGCATTATCTCACTTAATCTTCATATTACTTTCATGAGATTGATTCTATATTTTACAAATGAAAAAAATGAAGCACATCTCTAACTTATTTATGGTTGGAAAGTCAGTAAGCAGTAGAATCAGGTTTTGAAACCAAACATTCTAATCCTGGGAATCCTGTTTTTATCTACTGCATTACATTACATTCAGGAGGAATTAACTGACCTATGGGTCAAGCTATCTTTATTGATCAAGGGGTCAAGCTATCTTTATTGATCAAGCTATATTTATTGATCAAGGGGAACATATGGGTTGACAAAATTTGTAAATAATATCCCTGAAAAAAATCATTATAACTATGATTTTTAATACTAGAAGATTTGATTATTTAAAATCCTGATGAATTTCAAATTGATAACATGTTAATGGTTTTGTGAACTGAATCCTCAATAAAAAGCCTGCAGAAACATTGCTCTCTAGTTTATACCACTGCTAAGAAAAGTAAAATCCATGAAGACTAGCCCTAATACATGGATACCAAAAAAAGAAAAGGGTAGGAATAAAGACATAGAAGGGGAAGAATACGGTTTCTCCTTGAGATTCAGAGTAGAATTGCTTGATCTCATTTTGCCTGAGGCTGTCAGGGCAAAAGTCCTCAGAGGCAGGAAGTAAATTCCTTGAAGGTGGGCGCTATACTTATTTTGATCACCAGTAGCTTTCCCTGTATTTTAGGCACACACAGAAATTGCTGAAGGAACAAATAAGTGTTATAAGAATGTTTGACTCCTCAGCAATGAGGCCCAGTGGCTTCACAGGGAATGAGGAGAGAAAAGCCATGAGCTTCCCTGAGACTGAGATCCAGAGGTTAAAAATGTATACTATCCAAAAAAGTCAAGTATATTTGCACGGAAAAAGAAAAAAAAAAAAAGCATGCCAGTTCACTTTCTAGAGTCAAGGCAAACTTTTACAGAGAACTTCAATGCTTTTGGGGTCTACTGGGGGCTGTATAGCTATATCAGTCAATACATGTGTACCTTTGAGGGTAACTTGCCTAATATGGTAACCATTAGCCACATGTGACTACTTAAATTTAAATTAATAAAACTAAATAAAATAGAAAATCTGGTTTCTGGGTTGCTCTAGCTGCATTTTTCAAGTTCTCAACAGCCACATGTTTTTAGTGGCTACCAAACTGGATAGCTCAGCTCTAGAATATTTTCATTATTACAGAGAGTTTTATTGAACAGTACTGCTGTAAGGAATGAACAGAAAATAATAATTATGTTAAAAGAGTAGATCTTGATAGAATGCATAATAAACAAGCAAGTCAACTGCAACCACCATCAATGAGGACACCAGCACAACAGTCTTTATTTTTTACCCATACTACTAGATAAAATTGTCTTTCTGGGGTTTGCTGCTTCCCACCTCTCAGGTGAAATCTAGAGCAGTTCCCATGACTTTTGTGGTCACTCTCAAATGTGATCTTTTATTCATGAAACTTTTTAGTAATTATTTTGTCTAATTTTATTTAATAATCAGTTCCCTTAATGAGTTCCCTAAAGACTTCCTCGGCTGGCATGCACCTCTCTCTCTTCTTCCCCTAGTTTTCAGCCCCTGTCAGATTGCCTTCTTTGGAGATGATTCTAGGCTGATCCTTGGGAAAAAATTCATTGCTGTATTTCCAGGACACATAACAATGCCTGGCACTGGTACTCAATATATCCTTGTAGTTAAATAAATATGGTCACTAGTTTTGTCAGTAAATGAAGTTTAATTTTACACTCAAGTACTCATCAGGAGTGGAAAAATAAGGGGTAGGCATTTAGGAAGAAATGGCATCAATGAACAAAATTATAGTATGAATTTTTTTCATTATAAATCTTTTTTAAAGAGAAAGTAAATTTATATCAAGTAAAATGCACAGATTTTAAGAGCTGAAGAGTTTGCTCAAATGCATACACCCACGTAGCCCATATTTTTTTCCAGGACATAGAACATTTTAATCAGGCCAGAGATATCTTTCCTGCCTCTTCCTAGGTAATCCCTGTTAACCACCCATTTTCCTACCCCTGAGAACCACAGATTTGTTTTAACTATTATAGAACAGTTTAATAAAAATCAAACACTATTAAATGAAATTAAATACTACAGATTCTTTTGTGTCTGGCTTCTTTAATTCAGTGTAATGCTTTTGAGGCTTAGCCATGTTGTGTGTAGTGTTACACTATATGGATGTATCACATTTTGTTCATTCATCTGTTAATGGACATTTGGGACATTTTCAGTTTTTTAGCTATTATGAGTAAAGTTGCTTTGAACATTCACTTTTTAAAATATATGTTTCCATTTCTGTTGGGTAAGTACCAAAAAGTGGGACTGCTGGATCATAGATAAGTGTATGTTTAACCTTATGAAATACTGTCAGAATGTTTCCAAGGTGGTTTTACCATATAATATTCCCACCAGTAGTGTATTAGAGGTTTGATTATTCCACATCTTCATCAACAATTGGTGTTACCAGTCTTTAAATTTTAAACATTCTAGTGAGTGTCTATTGGTATCTCATTGTGATTTTAATTTGCTTTTGCCCCCATGACTAATAGAGAATACTTTATACTTTTTCATATGCAAGTTGGCCATTTGTATATTTTCTTTGTAAAATGTTTGCTCAAGTACTATGTCCTTTTAAAAAATGTATATATACAAATTAATAATTATATTAAAATAATATATTAAAAATTAATATATTAAAAGTAGACTATATAGATAATATATTTTCTCCTGGTCTGTGACTTGTCTTCAGATTGTCTTAACAGAATATTTCAAAATGTTTAATTTTGATGAACTTGATTTAACATTTTTTTTTATGATTAGTGTTTACTAGGTCATGTCTAGGAAATTATTCCTTACATTAACATCATAAAGATATTTTAGTTTTTTTCCCTGAAACTATATGTGCTTGACTTTTATATATATATAAAAGTTTATATATATATTAATAATAAATATATATATTTATATATATATAAATTTTTAAAAAGATTTTATTTATTTATTACAGGAGAGAGAGAGCATGAACAGGGGGAGGGGCAGAGGCAGAGGGAGAAGCAGACTCCTTGCTGAGTGTGGAGGGTGGACATGGGGCTCCATCCCAGAACCCTGATATCATGACCTGAGCTGAAGTCACATGCTTAACTGACTGAGCCACCCAGAAGCCCCTTGACTTTCATATTTGAAAGGTCTATGATCCATGTCAAAATAATTGTTTATGTAACATGTGAAGGGTGGATTGAGTCTCATTTATTTTCATATAGGTAGCCAATTGGTCCAACACCAGGTGTTGAAAAGACTTTCTTTCCCCCATTGAATTGCTTTGGATTCTTTGTTAAAAAAATCAATTGACTAAAAATATGGGTTTCTTTCTTTTTTTAAAAGATGGATTTATTTATTTTTAGAGAGAGAGAGCATGGGGGGGTGGAGGGAGCAGGGAGGAAAGAGAGAAGCAGAGTCCCTGGTAAGCATAGAGTCCACTGACTTGGGGACACAGCGGGGCTTGATCTTATGACCCTGAGATCATGACTTGAGCTGAAATCAAGAGTTGGTCACTCAACTGACTGAGCCACCCAGGTACCCCATGGGTTTATTTCTGAACTCTGTTTTGTTTCATTAACCTATTTGCCTATCTTTATGCAACTATCACACTCTCTTGATTACTGTAGCTTTAATTAAGTCTTGAAATCAATAGAGTGTGTCCTTCAAGTTTATTCTTTTTCAAGATTATTTTAACTATTCTTGATCCTTTACATTTTCCTGTAGATTTTATAAAGAGCGTGCCAATTTCATTTAAAAAAAAAGGCCTGGTGATTTTGGCTGTTACCACTTTGAATTCATAGGTTAATTTCAAGAAGATTGGTATCATAACAATATCAAGTTTTTTAATCTAGAACATGGTATATCTCAACATTTATTTAGCTCTTTAATTTCAGCAGTATTTATAGTTTTGCATGCATAGGTCTGCATATATATCACTAAATTTGGCTCTAAGTATATTATATTGTTGGAAGCTACTGTAAATGTTGTTTTCTTATTTTTTTTTCAAATTTCATTGTTAGTATATAGAATGAAAATTAAATTTTTGTATATTGGCCTTATATCCAGTGACCTTGCTAAATTTATATATTAATAATAGATTGTTTGAGGGTTTCTTAGGATTTTCCGTCACCTGTGAATAAAGACTATTTTGTATCTTCCTTTCCATTATGTACATCATTTATTTATTTTTCTTATCTTAGTCAGTTGGATGGGATCTCCAGTAAGATGGTGAATAGAAGTGGTAATGTAGATCTCATTCTTTGTCAGATCCAGAAATCTATATTGAAACTTTGGCCAAATAATAAGCTACACGTGTTGAGGGCAAAAGTCTACAAGGTTGGGCAAAGTACAACTATTGGAAAAGAATGACTCCTGAGGCATTGTGAGCTAAACAACTACTAGAGCTCACATAGAGGGAGAAAACATTCAAGGTTCAACAGAAAGAGTAAAAAGACCTTATAGAACAGCCTTAGAATCCAATAAAGACCCAATAAATGCTAACTCTACTTAATGTGCTGTTCTCCCCACCATAATAAAGAGTTGGAACTCTCTTAATTCACTCATCCACCAAGCTATCTTTAAAGTTTTATTTTCCTTTCAAGGTACCATCCAATGATTACCTTAAACAGATTTCACCTCTTGGGGGTTGAGAAGTCCTCACTCAGATTCTGTAACATCCTGCCCTGGTATACATACCTATTCCCACTCTCAGTACATTAACTAAAGGAAATGCTTCTTAATATGAAGGTCATAACCAGTGTTAGGATTAGGGCATAATATAGACAAATGTAGTTCAGAGAAGTATGAATAGAAGGAAATTAAGGAAGAAAAACCAGAATCGAAAGAAATACTTAATAATAAGAATCACTAGATTGGGAGACATGTCCCAGAGAGAGTAGTGAGAGCATTACCATAATTTAAGGTTAACCTAGTTCATAGAAGTCTTAGAACACAATCATAAGGGACAATTCTTTGGCCAGAGCAATAGAGAAGATAACTTAATGCTTTTTCTCAGTTTTGGATAATACTGCATTACCACAGTTAAAAAAATAATAAAGTAAAGAAAAAAACACCACAGGCAAATTTTGAGTTTTTTGCTTTGCCAAGAATAACAGGAAGACACTTATGCCGTCACTCAAAGCATAAAAATACAGTGAACAGCGGTTTAAATCCCTCATCTGTCTTTGATGCCAAATTTTTACCAGCCATATAGTCTGTCTGCCTTCTTTATCTCTTTGAAGTATTTGGAAAGTAATTTATTTTGAACCACTTTGGACTGATGCTGGTCTTCAGTTACGTGCCTGCCTCTCCCAATGTGCTGTTTAGGAATTGCATCAGCACACATAAAAGGAGTTCCAGGTTGGGCTAGACTTTCTGGCTTTACCCAGTTAGGGAAGCTATGGGTGTAAACAGTGAGGGAGAAAGTACAGTGGTGAACAGGTTGAGGCATCATTGCCTTTTTAGTCTAAAGTATATATAGTCTTTCTTTACTATTTTATGTCTCACTGTGACATAGTGCATTACACACTGGTAGGGAGGTCAAAGTACAGTTTCATAGCCTAGGGAATTTTTTAGAACTAGTCTTTAGTTGAAGTGTCTCTTGTTTTGAGTTGCAGAGTCATAAAAATTGAATGGATCATAACATAATAAAATAAAAAAAATTGAGTGGATCATAAGAAGAGATTAGTGAAATAGACTGAAACTGGTAGGGTACAGAAACTGGTTCAAATTGGTTGTCAAAACAAAGAGGGATCTAAAGCAAGTAATAGGAGCTGGGCCACAAAGCCAAAAGATCAAAGGTCCACAAGATGAGAGATAGAAAAACCTGGTCAAGTGACTAAGTGGGAAAGTGGAAAGGTGCTTCGAGCAAACACTGGCAACAGAGAGGCATTATTTAGGGCTGGAGTTTTACTTTCTCATGCTAGTATGAAAGTGGAGCAAGATTAGAACAAGCAGTTGTATTCAGTTAAATTGAGCTGATTGACCTGGACTGAATTAATATAAACTGATATAATGGAAGGAAATTAATAGAAATTGTATTGCATTCCTCAGTTTCCCTTTAGAAACAGATAATATATATATATATAACAAAATATAATATAAAAATTTTAATATCTGTTCCAAGCCTAAGTGCTTCAGAATAATTTTAGACAAAGCATTGTGTTATCTGAATTTAATTGTTGTCTGTTTATATAAAATACTATATATATATTATGTTATATAATACATAGTTATATATGTTGTCTGTGCCCTTGCTCCTCTGTACCATCTTAACCTGGTATAATACTATATATGCTTTATGACAGAAAATAACTTTGTAAAAGTATGAGCCCAAAGATGGGATGAGGCAAAAGAATGAGATGAAAAAAGAAGTTGCAGAATGAGTTAAATAGATTATGGACTAATAACATTGCAGAAGTCATGAATGAATTAGAAAGGACAAGGAAATGAACAAGCATGATTAAAAACTGGATTAATGGCATGGGGCAGATGTTGAAATAATCACAGACAAAAGATTTGAGCAATTAGGGGAAGATGATAGTCATGAAAGACAATATAATCTAGCATTGAGGGCGGTTGGCACCCCGGAGATAAAGACCTCCACTCAAGATACAGCATAAAAAAAAATCTCCTGACATGAAGAATGAATTGAATTTGCAGCTTGAGAGGGCACTTTGCATATTAACAAATAATGATAGAAAATTAGCGCTATCTAGAATCCTGTTTAAATTACTTTCAAATTATTGAACTAAAAAAAAACTTTTTAAAAAAGAATTGTTTTAGATAGTTGGGCAGAAAAAATGAGGCATCAAAGGAGGAAAAAATTTCTTGAATATGATGACACATGTCTACAAGTTTCTGTAGGAACAAATGTCGGACGCTAGAATATTAACCCAGCAAATTGCCATTCAGGAAATAGGAGAAAAGGCAGACACCTCATATATGAAAAAAGCAAAGGACTATAGAGCTCAGGGAAGAATTCTTGACTAAAACATTCAATAATAAAACCCAGACAATTAAATGATTTTTAAAGAAATTAAGAACACCAGATTGGAAAACTGGTCAAAATAAAGAAAAACAAATACTGGTGGGTGTTGAATCCATTTAAAAATAGGAAAAAAATAGTAGGAATTATGGTCGCAAAACACAATATAGGTGTTATAACCCTTAAACTAATTAAGTAACAAAACTAGGGGGAATGTGGCATGTGGCAATACTAGAGGGAATGTGGCAATACTAATTGCTTCATTGTTGGTGGCAGAGAGGAAAATTAGTCTGATATTGGGAATGTGGCTTTTAGAAAATGTGACACCAATTTGATTTTCTTCATATATTCCTATTAAATTTAGAGGGATTTGTAAAAATCAATGTGATATAGAAGAAATGTTATGTCTCATGTTTAGCAACTTATTTTTTTTTGTAAAATTAAATGTTGGGTATTTTATTCTGAATGCCATAAAGAGTACGATCCTATTCTTATAAAATTAATTCCATCTATCTATCCTCCTAGCCGTTACTCTCTATTGTTCTATTAAAGTTTTGTTAATTTCTATTCTTTTTCTAGAGTTAATTTTTCTATTACTTGCTTTCACGTAAGCATAACATTAGCTATCTCCTAACAAATTACAAAATTCAGTATTTTTATCATTATTTAGTTGTAAATATATTTCTATTTTCTTTATGATTTCTCTTTTAAACCATGAGGTTTTTTTTTGTTTTTAAAAAATTTCACAGAGAGAGGATACTTTAGTTATCTTTTTTGTTATTAATTTTTCATTTAATTCTATACTATGTGGCTAATTGTTTATACATTTTATGTTCTTGAAAACAATGTATATTTTCTAACTAAAGGGAAAAATAATTTCTATGGATATGAAAATAGAAATACAGATATTAGGTCGTTTGATAATATTTGATTCAAATCTTCTCTATCCTTATTTTTGTTTTGCTCTGATGGTGGATATACTTATTTCAGATTTTTCCTTCTATATTAGAAACTCCACTTCTCGGTGCACATACATTTGTGATTATAATTTCTTCTTGCTTGACTTCTCCTTATATTGTTATGTTGTATTACACTTTATTTATATTAACTATCTTGCTCTAAATTCTATGTTACCTGGTATTAACATTATAAAATAAAGTTTTTTTTTGCTTAGAGTCTTTTTTTCATAACTGCATTTATAGCCTGCATGGTTTTATTTCAGTTGTATATCATATAAGTAGCTGACAGACAGATTTTATTCTTTATTTTATCTATTTTATCCAAACTGTTCATCCCTATCTTTTAATAGGTGCTCTCATTGCAGTTGCATTTATTTTAATTATTAAAATATGGATTTATTCTTTCTGTCTTATTTTGTGTTTTTCTGTTTACCACTATTTCTTTGTCCCATTTTTTTCTTCTTTCTATAGGATTAATAAAGTTCAATGCATTTCCCTTTTATTTTCTTCTCTCAGTTCCAAAACTAAATATTTGTATTCCTTTAGTGCTTACCCTAAATTTGCATTATCTTAATGTGCATAATTAGCTTTAAATGTTTTAATGGCATATAAAGTTATTCATTATTTGCATCCTTCTCTTGAATACTTAGATATAGCCCTCATTGAACCTTATATTCTACTCCTTTTCATAAGCTCCCTTTTCTTCTAGGCTTCCCCTAATATTTGCAGGGCCTTGAGCAAGAATATAAATGAAGGTCTACAGATCCTATGCCTAAATATTTAAGAGTTGTAAGTAAAGCCCACTAATTATTAAGTGAAAGATATTCTGAACTCCTTCTTGACAAATATGCCTTCATAACAACCTCAAAGTCTAGGTTCAAATCAGATATCTTGGATTTCTTGGACTTCCAAGCCAGAAAATCATGGCTTCGGAGAGTGGGCCCCCTGGCCTGTGTTTTGCAGCTTGCATATGTTCTGCTCCCACTCTGGCTCCATCCCACACAATTAAAAGCCTTACATACCTGTTAGTTCCCCCTTTTATACATCCAAAAGTTCCATCTACACCCTTGCAAACAGCCAACTTTGGGCCATCTTTTGGGACACAGGAATGTGACCAGTGGTGGAAACTCCCACTCTTGGAACAACAACTAGGAAAAAAGACACATACAGGATCTATGAGTAGGCTCAGGGATGATTTGGTAAGAAATTCAGGGGTTCTAAGTATTGAAACCAGTGTCTAGAAGGTGGGTACATCCCCTTAGCCCTATAGATTCTATGTTGTGGTAGAGGCACAGATAAAGTAGGAGAAGAGGAAAGAGCTAGAGATAGCATGGGGTTCGGGACTGCTACCTGGTTCTTAAAGTGAAAATGTCATGAAGCACATCCTTTGATAATTTTTTCAGTGAGAAACTGCATAGTAAACTGTGTTTTCCCTTTCCCTCTTAAATAATAGTTTAGCTAAGTAAAAAATTTAGATTTATAATTATTTTCCCTTAGCACTTTGAATGTATTATGCCATTGTCTTCTGATATCTATTGCTTGAGTTAAAAATCTGCTTTTAATCTCATTGCCATTTCTTTGTAGGTAATCTGCAATTTCACTGCATGTCTCAGTCTGAATGGCAGGCATGAAATGTTAGTCTTGCTTGTTTATGGACAGCAGCTTCGTTGATCCATAGACTCATAATACCAGGAAAAATCTTAGAAGTTGTTTGTAGAGGAGAGAAATTGCATTTCTCTTCTGCTTCTTCTCCATCCCCTGCTTTTGCCTTGGCTTATTTGGAAAGTTCACCCACATTTTTGACCCTAAGTTCCTTTATATGTGGGTGACTGAGGCAGGCTGACTGTTCTTATTCATGAGGCTAGTTCTTTAGGTAAATTTAGAGTATGCTATACCACACATGCTAGTTGAGAGTAGGGGGAGAAGGGCCCAGGCTTGCCTCAAAGCCCAAGATGCTCTAGTATGAATTGGCCAAAGAACCCTCCACCTGAAATGCTGGTATGTCATTCCCTATTTGATTATTTTGTCTTGTTCCAGTATCTCCTTCAACAGAGAGCCCTGAGGTAGTGTAGGGTGGGATTTGGACACCAAAACTTCCCACTGAAATGTTTAACAGCACCAAATTCATCTCATTAATTCGATAGAATAGATGATACAACTAAAGCCCAGAAAGGAGGAAGGACTTACTCAAGTCATAAAGTTCTTTACTAAAGTAGCAGAAAACAGAACTTAGATCTAATGTCTAGCTCAGGAGTATTTCCAGGATCCTATACTAGTCTTTAACTTCTCCATTTTTTCAATCTGCTTCTTCATGGGATGGAGTTTTCTGTGCCACATTCTCTATTAATATAATCCTTAAGACACCTGCATGAATATGGAGAGAGCAGAGGTTTTGGAGTCAGGAAGAGCTGGGTTTGAATTCTGATTCTGTCATTCACTAGCTCTGGAATCTAAAAATGTTAATTTGTTTGAGCCCCAATTTTTTCATCTGTAAAATAGGTATAAGAACATTCATTTCAAAGGGTCCTTATAAAGGTCCCTACGAAGCTCCTAGCATTGTGCTCAGCACACAGTGAGAAACTAAATAAATGATGGTTACTTTTTTAAAGATTTTATTTATTTGAGGTGGGGGAGAAGCGGAGGAAGAGGGACAAGCCGACTCCACACTGAGTGTGGAGCCTGATGCGGGGCTCAATTTCAGGACACTGAGATCATGACCTGAGCTGAAATCAAGAGCCAAAGGCTTAACTGACTGAGCCCCCCAGGTGCCTCAAATGATTGTTATTTTTATTGTTGTTTTGTTATTAGTTTTTTCATTTGAATACATTAACTTTTACACCACCCTGTCATTCCTATTTTCTTTATGAGAGCTCTTACCTTCATCCCATTTTTGTGTATGTGTGTGTTTGATGAATTCATGGAATGTTCTCTGGGTAGAGATACATCTCATTTGCTTCTAGGGTAGAATTTCATACGCTGTGCAGGAAGACTGAGAAGTGGTTATTGATATTATTAAATGATAAATGAACAGTTGACAAATAGATCATAGCCATTTGATGTAAAATTAGTGCTTGGAGTTTGTTCATAACTCCTTAGCTCCCAACCCAGCTTATGAATCATAGCCCCTGAATGCCAGCCTCAAGGACATGGAGACGAGCTTCTCCTTGACCGCATGTCAGAAGGCACTTATTAGTGTGAGTGCATTGACATTCAACTACTGTGTAATTAGTGTGTCTCGGTTCTCTTTCCCGATGTTCCACCATTTCCCCCTGTGTTGTGTCACCCTGTACTGCCTCTCACTTGAGATTCCAACGGGAATTACTGACTTATTTCTGGAAAGTTGGGGATGGGACTAAATTATGAAATTTTAAGGGATTTTTTTACCTTTCCATGTAAATCATCAGAGAAAGAGAGTGTGGGATAGATGGGTGGCTTTCTTTAACTCAAGCCTGTCAAATCCATCCAACCTGACAGTGTAACATTTCAGCTCCAACAAGGGAAAATATATTACTTACCTACATGATTCTTGGGAAACAAGGAGAATATCCACTTTTTGAATGAAGCTCATGAGATCCAAAAGCTACGCATACTCTAGCTTCAACAAACCAACACTGAAGGATATCGTTGTGAGGAGACCCAGTCAATGTACAACTCCAGAAACTTCAAGGGAGAAATGGGAATGGGGACCATTGTTTCCCAAATGATGATAATGTGGTTTCAGATTTTAAATACATGACCGTGAAGTCCCTGAGCTTTGGTGTGTTAGAAGCAAAACTTCCTGAGGGACAGTTTGAGCAGTGTGTAAGAGACAATAGAGAACATACATGAATATTGACTTTCAGTTAAGACAGATTCCTGATCTCATGTTGACATTTACTATTAACCGATCAACATCAGTAAGTTATTTTCCATATATAAGTTTCAGTGCCCCATCTGAACATTGGGGGTATTTAATATCTATTTCATGGGCTATTTGTTTGTTTTGAGGATTAGAGGAGCTCATGTGTAAAACATTCATCACAGTGAATGGAACTTATTAAAGGCTCGATAAATGTCAACTTTCTTTCCTTTTTTTTTAGATTATTTATTTATTTATTTATTTGACAGAGAGAGAGACACAGTGAGAGAGGGAACACAAGCAGGGGGAGTGAGAGAGAGAGAAGCAGGCTTCCTGCTGAGCAGGGAGTCTGATGCGGGACTCGATCCCAGCACCCTGGGATCATGACCTAAGCCAAAGGCACACACTTAATGACTGAGTCACCCAGGCGCCCCTAAATGTCAGCTTTCTTAAGTGGTGGCCAAGTCATGTATGCTTGCTGAACTAAATTCATCAAATATTTATTAAACACCAGCTCTGCCCCCAGATACTGAGTATCAGACCCTATCTAAGCACAGAAATGATCTGGTTATGTAATCCTCAAGATGTGTATGCTGATGTCATGTCTTTTGACCACTTTGTTTTTATCTCCAAGACACCATAAGAGAGACTTTGTATGTCTTCTATTAATGTATCCCCATAATATAGGAGAATAAATAAATTGAACAAATATTCACTGAGGGTTTGTTTGTACCAGGTTTTTTTGACCTATGTCTAGAAAATTTTCCTGAAAAACAGAGGCAATTCAGAAATAACTCTCCACTAGGTAGCATGTTGCCACTTATAAGCTACCACCCCAAATGCTATGTTTTGCAAGGTCACCAAACCTTCTTACAACTTCTCTGAGAGTGACATGTGAATGTGTGGTCTAAGAGAATTTCGGGCTTATATGAGGAGATGGGTTTCATACTGATGTAGCTTAGGATTCTAGTCTCCAGCCCATCAAACCACTTTATTTGTCCCCACTCTAGAAGGCAGTTCAGGGTCAAGCTTGGGGCCTGGGTGGTTAAGAGAACTTGCTCTGACCAGTAGGTGTGTGCCTGCTGTGTTTCTAGATCTGTTCTCCTTGGGGACTGAGTGCCTCCTTCAGCAAGAAAGCTGCCAGCATTCACAATTGGAACATATACAGGCCAGCAGGTTCTGATTAATCCAAATTGGAACTATTCAAACAGTCACAAAAAGAGATCTTTTCCCCTGAAGGAATTTACATGTGAAGAGAGACTAAGATGGGAAATAAACATTTCTATAATGATTAAAGTTAATTGGCTTGAAAGGATGCCTCTGAAAGAAATGTTTTCTGGTTTTAGTTCCAATCTATTTCGGGACAAGCCTGTTTTTCATAAGATTGGTAACTGCAAACAGATACTGCCCTTTCATTGGAAACAGATGGTACAGGACATAATTAAAGAAGTATGCACTGGCATCTCAAATAACTGCTTTCAATTACAGCATTTCAAGAGTATTAAGGGGAAATATTTTAAACAAGACCACTGCAAAAATAGATTTTGTCATTAACTTTGAAATAATATTTGACTTAAGGCTGAAATTTCCATGTGCCAGGTCTGGATCTCACAAGCTGATGCTGATTGGTGCAAGAGAAATTGAATCATTATGGTCCTATCGTTCAGGGAGAAAAAAATCTTTCTCTCTCTCTCTTTTTTTTTTAACACAGAGAAAAACTGTATTTTTCCTTTGGTAAGATTTGCATTTTATTTTGCATTTGAATCTCAGTTATATTTCACAATCTTGAGGGACTTTTGTAGTGAAACCATTTCAATGTGAAGTCCAAGATTGCATGTTACTAATGTGGTTGTCTCTGTGTGTCTGTAGGCAGTGGGTATAGACCTGCCCCCCACCATGAAGCATGTTTATATGCCCTGTAGCCCACATTGTTAAGTATACACTGTACATGTTCATGCTGAGATCTATACATAAAACCCCCAAATTAGATAATGTGCAAAGTCGACAGATTGCCTGGGCTGGTACATTTGTAATCTGATGTTTGCTTATTGTAATTTTTCTCATTAGGTAATTTTAATGGAGATTATAATAATTATAAGATAGTTGTATAACACTGAGAAGTTACAAAATGCTTCCCTTGTATTGTGCTGTGTAACATATTGGAATGCTGTTTATTTCTCTCAATAAATATTTATTGAGCATCTAATGCATGGCAGGCACTGTACCAAGAGATAAATGATAAACGAAGACAACTACTTGCTTGCCCTCCTGGTGCTTATGATCAAACGGTGGAGACAGATACGTGAACAAATACAATATAGGATGGTAAATTCTATGGTGCAAGGTAGTCAGGGTGGCACAGAAAAAGTGATTAGGGGTACTTCACCCCAAAAGCAGCTTTTCCTCTACTACTTTAAACTTAGTTTTAGAAACAGTAGGGTAAGGCAACTGTACAACACAAGTATCCCCCACTTTCCAGAAGATTGCAGTATGCCACTTTGCTTTGACAGAAGCACACAGTTAGAGCTTAAAGCCCAATTAATGCCCATCAGTGATCAAATATAAGTATTTGTACCTGTTTTCGTTAATCAAAAGAAATTGGAAGAGGATTTTCACTTTCACCAAAAAAAAAAAAAGAAAAGTGAAAATAGCATGCAGTTTTTATTTTGCAGCATGCACCGTAGTGACAACGATGCTGCCAAGTTCTTTCCCTGGAACAACACTCAGCATCTCAGCATCCAGCTTTGAACTGTGTCTTGTAGCATCTATGCTTTATCTCAATTTATTTTGTGTATCCATTAGCAAGATGTGCCCTAAGTTGTCAGAAAAGCCTAAGAGAGGTTATTTTTTGGGTCTGGGAAAGCTCAGAGATTTTTCCACGTAAATTAATGGTAATTGTTGGTCGTTAAGCGACTGCCTTCAGCTCAGGTCATGATCCTGGAGTCCCAGAATCGAGTCCCACATTGGGCTCCCCGCTCAGTGGGGAGTCTGCTTCTCCCTCTGACCCTCTCCCCTCTCATGCTCTCTCTCACTCTAAAATAAATAAATAAAATCTTAAAAAAAATTAACAGCAATTGTTTGTTCATTTTACCTCATTTTGGATTATGAAAGATTTCGTAGGAACACTCCACTCTCAAATAGTGGGGGAAACCCGTATATATCACCTTAGTGGTGCACATATCTTTTTATTTTATTTATTTAAGATTTTATTTATTTATTTGACAGAGAGAGAGATTGCGAGAGCAGGAGCACAAGCATGGGGTGTGGGAGAGGGAGGAGCAGGCTTCCCCCTGAGCCAGGAGCCCGATGTGGGGCTCAATCCTAGGACCCTGGGATCGTGACCTGAGCCTAAGGCAGATGCTTAATGACTGAGCCACCCAGGTGCCCCCAAACACATATATTTTTAATGGACTAATGGCTCCTAATGACAATGACTGCAACTGGGCAGATATAGTACAATTTATTGATCACTGATGGGCATTAATTGATCAATAAACACAGCAAACATTCTTTTGATTATGTGTACAGAGAGACAAAGACACATGCATAGGCACATGCATGAGCCACCCTACTCCTGACCCACCAAAGTTGGGCTTTAAGCTCTAACTGTGGTGATGGGTTAGGTCTAAGCTATCCCTGCTGTTACTCACTTGCCTTGCACTAATGGTCTGTATTCTTAATATGGTTGGACGAAGGCTTGTGGTGAGTAACAAGTAAAAGAGCAAAATATTAACCAGTACACACAGCTTTTTCCTCACAATACGGGTAATAGGTGGAATGTTACAACTGGATTTTTGGACTATTTAAACACTTTTGCAGTAATTAAGCCTTTAGAAAGCTTAGTCATTTCCTTCCTGGTTATACTTGATATTCAAATTCTCCATGAAGACATTCAGATTAATCCTACCCAATAATTAGCTTTTCCTTATTTTGGATACTCTTCATAGTTTGTGTGTGTGTGTGTGTGTGTGTGTGTGTGTGTGTGAGAGAGAGAGAGAGAGAGAGAGAGAGAGAGAGAGAAAGAGAGAGAGTGATTGTGTACCCTATTTCCTTTATTATTATTTACAGGGAGTGAACTTAGGCAATACCATGAATGTTAATGCTGCTTGTTCATGAAAACAAGAATTCTGGACTCTGGCTAAGGGAGGGGTGAAGGGGATGTAGAACCTTGAATGATGATGAAAAGTGAAGGAAGAAAAATCCTTTTAATAAGGAAACTTCAAATTCTTCAGGTGAAAGGACTTTTTGTAGGGTTGGAGATGATTCAGATTGGTAGACTGAATGACCCCTATTCTCTAGCTTCTCTGCATCCACACCCTTGCCACAGCCTCATCATGGAGGGTGTGTATTACCTGCTTCTTAGACTTTGGGGTTGATCATATGACTTGCTTTGACAACATGGATGGGAGTGACAGGGCCAGTTCCATGCCCAGGTTTTAAGAGGCCTCACAGGCTTCCTCTTGCTCCCTTTTGCCTCTCCTCCCTCTGAGGGAAACATGCCTTGGCCAGTTCTCAATGCCAGGACAATACAGACATGTGGAGCAGAGCCACCCCAGCCATCCCAGAGAAACACAGTCACCCAGGGATCCACACAGCTGAGCCCTGCCTCACCCCAGCTCAGCCAACCCACAGACTGTGAAAATAAATGATTGTTTCATTAAACCAGTGAGTTCAGCGGGCATTTATTATTCAGAAATATTGTGTCAAAGCCAATCCAATTCATACACTGGGGAAGAAATGTTGGTGTCCAGAGAGAGGAAGAGAGTGGAGCTGGAGATTGGCTTCTTTCTGGCTCTTTCGTTGGTCCTCCACAATCTCTGGGGAGGCAGCTATCCAGGCAAATGGTTGGCCTGCCTGGTGGTTGGCTGACTTCCTTCACTTGGTAAAATTCATTTCCTGCTTGCTTGACCAGATACTCTGCTTCAAAATTTAAAGCAAGTTCACACAGTTAGAGGGGTGGGAGGCTACTATTTCTAGTTCATAAATCTTCAAAATCCAATAATAACCAAACTAAATGTAGTCTGGGATCAGTAGATTAATTTAGGATTGTCTATGCTTCTTGTATAAAATATCATGTAAGCCCCTTGACTATAGAGGATAATTCCAATCATTTTTTTTTTGCCTGGTTCCATGCTGCATAAATACAAGGATTCATTCGTTTTCATTCATTCATTCATTCATTCATTCATTCATTTATATATAAGCTCTTTTGCTAAGGGCAATTCTTCAGTGATGTGGTCCTTATTTCAGCAAGGCAGGAGGTCATGCCATCCAAAATCCCACTTTTGTATGTGCTTTTAGGATAATTTCTGCTAAAGACTGCCTTAGGTAAGTTTCCCCAGTGAAACAGTCTCTTTGCAACAGAGGTCACTGGCAATTTCAGAAGCAGCTCTGGAGTTAGGATGTCCCTTAAGGATAGTAATAAAGGAATTTATATGCTACTAAAGGACCAAATGTTAAAGGTTCCTGGGAATCAAGGCCTATGTTGAAGAATCTAGATAATCAGCTGAATGTTCAATTTGTCCCTCTCTTCTCCAAGTCACTCCCAGTGTCACCTAGTAGCTTGTGAATTCCTTCTTGCCCAACTTTCTCCCTCTCAAAACACTGGATTTATATCATGTGATTTCTGATGACATATGCTGAGACTTGGAGTGATGTAATCTTTCTTAATCAGTACTTTATTAGGAAATCCAGTCACCTATACTTATAGAAACTGAAGGCTAATTGCCTCAATAAGCACACATTGGAAATGCATGACTGATTAGTGTCAATGAGCAACTTAAATCTATCTCCTAGGTCAATGTCATTGGTTCCATCCATCCTTTCACACTGATCTCAGAAAAATCTGTTTCTGCTGTACAGGATTATAAGCTTGAGGTGATGGCCAGATACCCAAGTGGCAATATCCTGTCATACCACTTGGACTTCACTGAAGATATATATACATCTAGAAAAAATAGTCATAATCATTATCATAACAGCTAGGATATTTACCAAATTTAGGATCAATTGGCAGGTTGTGCTTTACTAAGTGCTCTACTTTTATGATGTCATTTAAACCTCATAACAATCCTATGAAGTGGTAACTATTATCAACCCCAGAGATGTTAAACCACTTGCAGTTAAAAACTAGTTGATGTGGGATTTGCACTCTGGTCTATCAGACTTCTCAGTTATTTCTTTTCACTACTTTGCTGAAGCTTTGTTCATTTTCACTACTTTGCTAAAAGCATGATTGTGCTTGTTCTCTCAAAAGACTAGGACATTTTTTCCACTTGTCCTTTCTACAAGGAAAGTGTTGTCTTAATCTTACTTTACACCAAGTAAAGTGTTCTATCAGGAACTTACCAACTTCTGAAGGTAGCAGTGAGTGACCCTAGCTCTTTTCTCATTTCCACTCTCTCTTTCAGTTCAATTCAGGGCCACCACACTGAATTTTCAAGCAAGATGGGTTTATACAAGAAATACAGAAAAGTCTAATTTGTTGCTGAGAACTTCACAAGGCAATAGACATAAAAACTGTTGTGGACTTACCCCAGCGAGGTCCTATTGAGTTTTAACATAAGCATTAATTTAAAAAATAAATCTCACATTTTTCACTTGCTATTTTGTTCCTTTCTGAAAATCATAAAGCATTCCCAAGAGATTACCTAGGGCTAAGGAGAGTAAATCACTGTTTTAGTCATACTGAAGGCTTAAAGAAAGTCTACTTGAAGAGTTTTCATGTGGCAAGCTGTCTAGGTCCTACTAACAGCATAAGTCATACAAGTTAAAAAAAGAAAAGAAAAAGAAACTTTTTCAAGACTATGAGAAAAGCCTTACTTTATGCTATTTAGAGAAGCTTGGGAGATTTTTTTCCCCTTTGGTAAATGCCACAAAAGAGGCATTTCTCATGAAAAGTTAACTGAGAGACAGGCTGTAACATGGTGAGAGCTGGCCTCTGGGAATAGTTATGGGAGAGAGCATGGAGCCAGGACCAGTAATTATGAGACACCAAGGGAAAAAAGCAGAGGTTGCACAGACGTAAAATATTCCGAAAGCAATCATGGAAGTGGAATGAGAGGAAGAAAGAGAGTGAATGCTTTAAATAAAAGTAGTTCTCACCATACAAAAACCAACAGTGTTCACATCTGGTGTAACAGAAAATGTATTAGACTTGGACATATCCTGGAAAATATATTGAAAACCTGGATATATATTAAAAACTATGCTGGATTGAGAGAACTGGAATTTGAATCTTGGACTTACACTTACCACATGAGTGACCTTGAGAAATTTACTACAGCTCCAAATCCATTATTTGCAAAATGGAAGTCATGACACAACATATATGGAAGGACCTAGCATACCTAGTAAGTGTTCAAAATGTATTTGTTGAATTTAAGTCATATAACCAATTCAACACTAGAAGTAAGAAGACCTGTTATGGCCAACAGAACTTGAAACATAATGCTCAGACCTCAGATTTCTCAAAATCAATCACTTGGTAAACATTAGGACAAGATAATAGAGTTCTGCTACAGAGCTGAAAACACATGCTATGTAGTCCTTGAGTGCTTAAGCAAACAGCACTTGGGGGGCGCCTGGGTGGCTCAGATGGTTAAGCGTCTGCCTTCGGCTCAGGTCATGATCCCAGGGTCCTGGGATCGAGTCCCGCATCTGGCTCCCCGCTCCTTGGGAGTCTGCTTCTCTCTCTCTACCCCCCCCCGTCTCTCATGAATAAATAAATAAAATCTTAAAAAAAAAAACAGCACTTGAGGAGGCACTCAGTGTGGAAGAGAATGGGAGCCAAGTGGTAGGAGGGGAGGATAAAAAAGGAAAGCCTATTGGACACTACTTCAGTCAATGAAGTTTAGGTGGCAAATGTATGTGGGGAAGTCTCCCTATAAAAAGAACACAAGCTTTGGGGTCAAACTTGCTTTCAAATCTTGACTTTGTTTGTGTGACTTGAGTATAGCCTTTTCTAAGCCTCAGCTTCTTCATCCATAAAACGGGAACAAAAAGATTTACATTGCACTGCCATTTAAAGGTTATGGATGATTTATGAAAAATGCCTTGCAGTTAAGTAGACATATAATGCATGGCAGTTATTGTTAACTTAAAAGGCCACAGCTCCTTTGGAGGAGAAACTGAACCTCATGAATCTTTGTATTCTTCATTGTGTTTAGCACAATGCCTATCATATATTAGGTATAATAAATCTTCATTAAATGCATAAATAACAAAAAACAAGCTTGTTCAATGCTCTTGCCTTTTGCACTAATTGCCATCAGATGGAGCTTTTGCCTCATTTGAGAGTTTTTCCCTAAAAAAGACCAACCGAGCACCACCTTTGACTTCAGAGCATATCTTCAAGACAGAAGAACTACAATAGACATAAATTGGCTGTCTGAAGGTGCTTGCCTAAACATTGGTCATACCTTTGGTTTTGGACTCAGTCCTATATTCATTTCCCAGCGCCATCATGTCTGACAAGTCACTTTGGGAAAGTTAGTTACCTCTTTGAACTTAATTTCCTCATTCGTAAATAATGACCTTAACGGTTGATGTGAAGATTGAATGAGACAGCATATGTATAGTGCCAGACATATAATAGGCAGGGCAAGATTTGAAACTCAGTGTA
Source organism: Callorhinus ursinus (assembly GCF_003265705.2). Lineage (NCBI taxonomy): Eukaryota > Metazoa > Chordata > Mammalia > Carnivora > Otariidae > Callorhinus > Callorhinus ursinus. The sequence goes on along the minus strand of NW_027397075.1, from coordinate 29,396,859 downwards.
TGACACCAAAGCTCAAACTCCTTATACTACATTTGATTTCCAAAGAATTTTAAGCTCCTTGAAGAAAGGAGCCATATCTTATTCAGAACCACTTTGCATATACCTTGGTGCCTAGCATAATGCAGGGCAAAGAGTAGACATGTAATCAATACTTGTGGAGCTGAATTGTTTCCAACTGTTATCCATTCTCTTAGTGAATCAAGAACACTTCTCCTGGAAAATGTGCCTTTGGGCACAAGGAACCATAATTGACTCACAAAAACGAGAATACCAAAGAGACTTTCTTTCCCTTCTTAATATTATTAGACTGTTTGAAAAAAAATATAGACATTCTAATTTTTCATTTAAATAAGGCTTTAGGCAAGTTAAACACTTAAGATGCTTTTAGATGCAAGTAACAGAAAACCCAAATCAAACTGGCTACAAGAGTAACTACGTTTTTTTGGCTTACATGCTTGGAAGTATGTGTCAGAACTGGTTCATCCAGTTCAATAATATGATCAAGGATCCAATTTCTTTTGGTCTCTTTTCTGATAACAGTGTTGGCTTCATCATGGATGTAAGTTGCTCACTAGTAGAAAATAGGCTACATGTTACCTCATTCATTTCTGGAAAGAAAAAAATGAAAGAAAATATGCCACTCCCAACCACAGAACATAATTTTTCCCTTCATAAAGTTCCCACTCCTTCAACAGTAATTGTCTTCAATGAAATGCTATGCACTGATAGGCTTAGATTAGTGCTCCTGGCAAAGTATATGCCATTATGGGGTCAATTCCTGAAATGTTACTGTTTTTACATAGGGGTGGGAGAAGAGTGGGGAAAGAAATGATAGGGATTCAGTCACTCTGCCCCAACAAAGATTATTATGTTCATGGGAAAGATGTGGAAGTTTTCTCTAGATGATATAGTTGGGTTGACTAGTAGCTGATTAAATAGTTCCATGGTTAACAAGCTAGAAAGAGAAGTGACATATCACATACATCAGAAATCTTCCATTCCTTCACCCTGCCAGCCTAAATTGGGTTAGGTGCTCCTCTACCCTGCTTTTCTACAAAACTATTAATCATTTCACATAAATAAAGCATATTTATTATATGTTTATATAATTAACTTCTAACCCACCCATGAGGCTGCTTTTGTTTATTCAGATTCACACAGGAGCTGTGCCTTACCCATCTTTCTAGCCTCAACACATAACACAGAATCTGACACTTAAAAAGGTCAATTTTCAAATATTAATTAATGAGCAAACAATGGGTAGAAGTTTCAGTAAGGGAGATTTCAAATGCTTATATGGATGAAAAGAAAACTTCCTAACAATGTATTGCATAAATTACTAACAGTCATCAATAACTTAACTATAAAAAAGATGGATGTTGGATTAAGATACCTTTAAGGTCCCTTTTGATCCTGGAATTCAGTGATTTTCCAAGTTTACTGACGGTGATCATAATGTACACCCCATGATGGTGGCCCAGATGGTTCCCATATAAAAGTCAGGACATTCTGGGTGGCGGAAAGGTGCTATAATCAATTGTTTGGCTCATGAAAATTCGAACCTTCTCTCCAGGGCCATGATCTCTATAAAGGGAGCACATTCCCTTATCCATGTCAGCTGATGACCAGTCCTTGCTGATTGTGATCTGGTGTGCACTTGGCATTCTCTGCCTGCTTATAGGCTAGAGTCCAAGACAACAAGAAACATAACTGAAAGGAGCTCATAAGCCAATATAGTACCAGGGATGGGGAAGGAATTTCTTAAACAGATCGAGCCATCTTTAGTTTAGTCTTTAAGGAAGAGAATAAACAAATGCAGAAGTCGACATGGCAGGTATTCAGTGTTTACCTACCCATGCTAGGTACTGTGCAGGCCCTCCAGTTAGGGGGATAATGAATACATGGAGACAAAGTTCTGGCCTACAATAAAGTTTAGAGTTTAGTTGGATATTTGCAAAATGCACACATGCATGCACACACACACACACACACACACACAGTACTTGAGAAATGTACAAAACAACAATCAGGACAGCAAAGGGGTCATCAGACAATGTAGCATCCAGGAATGTTCTACACACAGCATAACCTTCTATTTACCCTCCTAGCCTGTCCTAACCATTCACTCTGCTTCTAACACAGACACTACATTTTATTAGAACTGACTTTCTTATACTCTTTGACTTCCCTAAATATTTAATGCAACCTTAACGTGCTCTCTGTTGAAGTCATATTTTTAATGCCATTTATTAAAATGGTGTATGAAAGTTACACATCACTCTTACTCCTACCACTCAGATAGAACCACTGTTAGCATAGTGGTATATGTTCTCTCATTATGCATGTGTGTGTGTGTGTGTGTGCATTCTCTCACAAATTTACAGGGTTTTCCCATGCTATTCCTAGAACACTACTTATTTACGTATGTGGATAGAAAAAGATCTAGATGGACATATGCAAAATTGTTAACTGCGGGTTTTCTCTAGGGGAGGAAGAGTGTTGGGAGTTTTATTCTATCAGCTTTTCTGTGTTGTTGTTTAAGCAACAAAGAAGTATTTAAATAAATTAGTCAAATTTCTAAAGGAGAAAATACAATTTCTACACCTTGTGCCATTACCAACAAAAAGTACCTATTCTTTTCATCTGACTCCTGGCAGTGGCCCTCATCCTTGGGGACATGGCAAGAAATGAAAGTATTCAGTCTCGATCTTAAATTTTTCTTTTTTCCAGAGGGAATAAAGACAGAAAAATGAGAAAGAGGAGTCTTGATTTTCTACTAGAACCCCAAAGTGCTTAATAATTAAAAGAACAAGAGTGTCAGGGGATAAAGAACACTCCCAGTTGGAGAAAGAATCTTTCTCAAAGGGCTTCCCAGAGGAAAGGAATCTTGTGTAGAGAAAGCAGAACCAGCTGGAAATGAGGGAGCATGTGCTTAGCTTCAGCTCTGCTAAAACCTAGATCTTAGAACCTACAGGAGGCATGGCATCTCTCCTGGCTTCAGTTTCTCACCTTTTAGGATAGATAGATAATTCTAGAATATTTGAAAACTGAAAATTACTGGAGACTCTGAACTCTTTAACCTTGCCAAGTAAAGCCAATGAAAAGGAATACACAAACAAACAATCATCCAAACAGAAAGCTGTCATGGAATTCCATCATCATTTCATACATGAAAGGACACATTAGTGCTAAAAGTGTAAGGACACAACTTAAATTTTAAAAATTAACTGTATATAAAAACTCTCAAAATCTGCCCTTGTTTGTGTCTCTGCCTCATGGGCAAGAAGAATTTTTTCCATGGACTGCATTTGGGAACCTCAGCAGTAAGCCCTCTTAATTTCTTCCTGGGGCTATCGTGCTGGCAGGCACTGACCCTGAGCCTGACCCCAGACAGACACTGAGCGGCCAATTCAGGGACTGAAAAGGCAGAATAGAAGCTGCACCACAGAAAACAGAAGTTCAGCGCTGAGAAAAGAATCATTATCAAACAACTTCTCCATACCAGGTACTCATCTGGGTGATGGAATGGAATTCCATGGAGAACAAAACAAACAGAGGAGCTGTCTTCATGGAACTTACTATGTTCCATTAGGGGAAGCAGATTATTAACAAAGACACAGGAAATACAGAGTATATCATAAGGTCTTAGATATTATAGGAAAAAATAAAGCATAGCAAATTTGCTAGGTAGTCATTCAAGTGTGCAAAGTGATCAGAAAATGTCTGAGTAGAATCTAGAAGGAAAGGAGAGAGTGAGCTATGTAGACATCTAAGGAAGAATACTTTGGCATGAGGATTAGGAATTATAAATACTCTTAGGTAAAACTTGCGCTTGATAAAGTTGAACAGCTATTTACAGAGGTAAGGACAGGGAGGAAGCAGAAGTCGGAGGCAGTAAACACACAGGACCTTAGGAGCTCCTGGAAGGACTGACTTGATCTGAGTGTGTTGTGATCTATTGGAAGGCATCGTGCAGAGAAGTGACACAGTCAGACTTATGTTTTAATAAAATTGCTCTGCTGCCCGCATAAACTCTGTGCAGACAAAGGTAGAAGCAGGGAATCCAGCTGATGTTGTAATTTCCAGTCTGGGGAATGAAAAAGAATTTAACAGGAAGAAGGAGCTACCTGAAACATACCCCTGTGTTGTGACTATTGCTGTTTTCAGGGTTGGGGAAATAGGGAGACAATGGGTTATTCAGTGGGAGGAAGGCTAAGCTTTGGAAATACATACCTGTATCTATTTATGTATATATATTTACTATATCTCTCCATATGTTTACTATATATATCTACAGATATTTGCTTACTTTGTATACAATACATGAAACATTTCTTTATAGCTACCAAATAAATAACTTTTCCTCTGGTTCTACCCTAATTTTAGGTTCCTTAAGACTTTCCTTCTTATTTTTACTTTTATTAACTGATTATTTTATATATTCCTTGACTGTGTATTAGTCAAGATGGACCAGGTTATGTTGCAGTAACAAACCTCGTAATCTTGATGACTTAACATCATGAAAGTGTATGTCTATCATGAATTAACAGTGGACTCTGATAGTCTTGGTTACCAAGAGACCAGATCGAAAGAAGATTCATCTCAACATTTGGATCCACAGTTGCTGAGGTAGGAAAAGCATACATGGAAAATTCTGCACTGCCTTTTTTTTTTAAATTTTTTATTGTTATGTTAATCACCATATATTACATCATTAGTTTTTGATGCAGTGTTCCATGATTCATTGTTTGTTCATAACACCCAGTGCTCCATGCAGAACGTGCCCTCCTCAATACCCATCACCAGGCTAACCCATCCCCCCACCCCCCTACCCTCTAGAACCCTCAGTTTGTTTTTCAGAGTCCATCATCTCTCATGGTTCGTCTCCCCCTCTGACATACTCCCCTTTTCTTCCTGCACTGCCTTTTAAAGCCCAGAAATAACATACACTATTCTCCCTTACATTTCCCTGGAGCAAGTCATACAGCCATCCCTAACTTCAATGGGGCAGGAAAGTGCAGTTGTACAATGTACCTGGAAGAATAAGAAGTGGAAAAAAATCGAACAGTCCTAGTGACCCCCACAGTCTGTTTCTCTTTCTGATTGCATCCCAGATTTTCCTTGCTTTTACCTTTCCAATTTGAGTTTCTTTGTGTAAGTCTTCCCGTTTTATCTTAATTGAAATTTTTATGACCTATAAATTTCCAAATCACTCATGCCACTCAGATGACATTGCACATTGCCTTATACTATACTTATTTTTGTATAGACACAAAGTGGCATCTGTCGTTCTGAGTGCACACCTATCTTTTCTTTACTTAAGGTGGTTTTCGTGGCCAGAAAATCAGTCTAAAGAGGTCCTAAGGAAAATACCTTGCCCAAAGATAAAAAACAGAGATACCTGTTTCTTTTAGACAGCTTCTGTTCTTTGATAATGCAACTTTTACTTCCCATCTGTCATGCCCTCTTGGGTTTTCAATACATGTGGCAATGGCAGCAAGCAATTCCAGATTTTTTCTGCTGCCCAAAGCCCAGCCAAAGTTAACTTTGGTATGTGCTTTCTATCAAGGGAAAAGCAATAGCACCAAGTGGTTTCGTCATTAGACTAATGCATTGGTGAGTGGCAAGGTGCCATCTTGAGCAGTAGTGATAGGCCTCCCACTCTGAAGACACTCTAAAACTGTCCCAAACAAAGACATTGTTTTGATTTTCCAGGTTGAGGACTGAGATCCACATGTCATCTCACTATCAGAATATCAAACTGATTTTTCGTTCTTTTTTTTTTTTGATTTTTTGATTTTTGATTTTTGATTTTTCTTTCTTGACCTTTCAGAGATTTCTGACTGCATAGCAATGGCAAGGAGAGGACAGTGAAAAGCTGGTTCCCCCAGATAGAACCATCTTTTCTGACTTGTTAAACAATTATCTGATTTATTAAAAGTAATATCTCCTCTTAATTAAGTGACAGGTGTTAGAGATTGCTTTTTTTTTTTCCCCAGCAGTCCCTTACAGAGAGAGTGAACACACTGGGTGTGAAGGAGCAATACAGCAAATGACAGATAGACAAAAATCCTTGGGAGGATTTCAGTGGGGGTTGTCAGGTTTTAAAACAGAGACTCTTATGTTAGCTGTGAGTAGAAACAATCTTTCATTTGCTAGACTAAATAGGATGATTCTTGCAAGTGGGGATTGTTTTTCATTTTTCTTTCTTTGTCATAGCACCCCCACAGTCCGCATCGCCTGGAGGAGACATAAATAAACACTTGCCCTATGAGCAAACAAAAATTGTATCAGGCTTGCTTTTTCTATCCAACAGGTGGCATTGTTGTTTTATAAATGGCTTCAGAACCAGCAAAGCCGCTAAGCAACCACCATCTGTTTTTGTTGTTGCTGCTGCTGTTTGAAAATCCCACCTATTGTTCATTGAGTAGGGCAGAAATGAGAAGCACACAAATACTTTCCAAAAGTACCTTATTTTTGAGAAGACAAATATGGCTGATGAATCATTTCTATTACAGAGCATTAGTAAATGATAAGAAATATTTAACTTTCCCCCTTTGGATTCCTCTGGATGGAGTGAGAGGAATTCTGTGTTTTCTTTTCATTTCTGTCAGTGACCAATTAAACCATAACTCACACTACTTGAATTTACACATTAATTCCCTAAATCACTTATGTATTGAAACAGTGGATTTACAGAATGTGGGTTTCAAGCTTATTATATACAAGGCTGGAAGAGAAGGCAGCTACAGAAGAAAAACGAGACCCTATCTCTGTTGTTCAAGATTTTTTGCAATCTAATTAGTAACATAAGATATATAGAAATTTCATTAGTAATAATTTAGGCAAGAAGGTTTTATGCTGGGTACTAATAGTTAAAAGTAAAAACTAACATTTGGTGTGAATTTACTGTATGCTAGACACTGCTCTAAGCATTTATTTGATCTTCATAGCAATCCTATGGAATAGGTACTATTATTATCCTCATTTGATCAATAAGCAAACAGATGGGGTGGTGCCAGGTTATGGCAGGCAGAGTGACCGCTTCTGAGAACAGCTGATACTGAGTACTTGCCAGCATTTTTGCCCTTTGCATGCATTATGTTAATTTTTCATGCTAACAATTTGAACTAAGTATTAAACATTATCGTTTTTTAAAAGATTTTATTTATTTATCTGAGAGAGAGAGAATGGGCAGTGGGGAGGGGCAGAGGGAGAGAGAGAGACAGGGAGAAGCAAGCTCCTTGCTGATTAAGAAGCTGGATGTGGGGCTTCATCCCAGGACCCTGAGATCATGACCTGAGCCGAAGGCAGACGCTTAACCGACTGAGCCACCCAGGTGCCCCTAAACATTACCTTTATGTTACTTTTATTTCCTATGGGAGTTTAATTATCTCTCTTAACAAAATATAAGTGCACTTATCTCTAGACTCCTTGAAAATAAGCATAAAGATTTATGCAAACATGAATTTATTAATTTAGCTTCAAACATGACTAAGCTCCAGACTGTCAATAATTTACTAAATATCATGGAGTATGCCTCTTTACCTATAAGGTACATCAGTTACATTTTATTCATCATCTTAGTAGAAATTAAAAATATATATTTATAACTCTTCTTTGCTTCCTTGTCATAAAAGTTATTTTCAGCTGTGGGAAGAGTGGCCAACTAATTAGGATTACTGAAATTTCATCCATTTTGATTCACTAATATACCACAAAGCCTTTAAAATAGGGAAATTGTATACACACGCCCAATTTGATACATATATCAAAAATAGTTCTTTTTCTATCCTTCAAGAAACAAACAAAAAAACCCTGCATAAACTCCAATAATCTATAATCTTTCTTTCAGTCCAAAAATAAAATATTTCCAGGAAATGAACAGTGAGGGTTGAGGGAAAACAGCAAAAAGTAAGGGAGATAAATTAGGCACGGTTTGATTTCTAATCATGGTATAGGTCAGCAAGAACATGTAAATATAATAATCTTATTTAGAAATTTACCAAACCACTTTGACAGCTCATTTTATGAACTTACAAGTATTTTTTTTATTGTTGAAGAATGGAATATTTTGGTTAATCTAATAATCTGGTTTATGCTTGCCACGGATACTTATTAACTCAATACAGCTGAGTTTCAGGATTCCTGATTAGGCATCTGGCCACTTTACATGCAGGCTGAAAAGATTTTATTTTTAAAGGGAAGTGACTAAGTGTTATAAATATACATTTTAAATTTTTATTAAAATATAAGCAGGAATATTACCGGTATCCCTTATTGCAAATTAGAACTGTAATAAATTGCTAGAATTATGTAGTTTATTTGTCTGAAATTATATTAATACTTAAATGTTTGCTTAATCACAGTTCAAAGAATGAAACTTTTTCTTGCGATTCCCATGCTTATTTTCAAGGATTGAGAGATAATGCCTTTATATTTATTCTTTAAAATGAAAAAAACTAAAGGAGATTAAAACTTTGACATAACTTCTGACTCAGGGGGAAAATCCATGGCTCCCTACATTGCTTAAGATCTATTTTTGCATGTTTGCTAAGCATCTCCATAGTTTAGTTACTTTATTTTCCCATCAGAGAGAACTAGTTGTCAGGGTGTAAATCATATAAAATGCTGTCTTGATGGTTTTCAACTTCCTCCACTAGGAATATCCTCCAGAAGTTTCTAGATACTTCCTAAGACAAATTATGTATTCATAAGGCAATGTGTAATGAGAAAGGGGAGGTTCTGAGTGTGCATCTCAATAGGGGCTTTCTGAAATATTAGAAAGAAGGCTGGTACCCCAACATGGCAAGGTGTGGTGGATGCAGGCATTCTCAACTCTGTTGGTTGGGAAGAGATGTTGTTTATGGACCTTCTGGAATTCACTTGAGTGATTTGCAATTCTTAAGGAAACAAATGAACATTTGTACAGGGATGTATATAGAAGGATTCTCAACACAGTGTTTTTTATAACAATTAAAAATTCAAAATAACCCAGTGCCCATCAATAGGGGATTGGTTAAATAAGTTATACCAATTTCTACAACAGAATACTGTAGAATGATTCAAGAGGAAGAAATTTATTAACATGGAGAATGTTCATGGAATATATCGTTGAATGACAAAAAGTAGAGTACAAATATTAATGCCTTTATAGAAAGAAATATGAATTTACATACATGTGCATATATGAATAGAAATAATCAAGAATACTAAGATTCTAACCATAATTTTATTTAGATAGGATTACAGATTATTTTATTTTCTTATTTACTGTGCTTTCTGAATATATATATATATATATATTTATGTAATATACACACACATATATGTACAGAAATAACCCAGGAAGTAAAATAAAGCTATTTTCATTTTACACACACACACACACACACACACACACACACACTACAATGAAATGAGCTCCTGAAGGTAATAAGCACGCCCCCGTTACCTAGCTCTCCAACTAATAGCTTTAACTCCCAATTTAATAAATATCTTTGAGTAACTGTATGTGCAAAGCTCTGTACTCTGGATCCTTCATCTCCTCACCATTAGATCTCCCTTTTTCCCATTCCTTCCCCTCCCCCTCTCCTCTCATTCCCTTCTGTCTCTCTCTTCCTTTTCCTCTCTCGTTGCCTTTGACTTCTTCCCTTTGCTTGTTTCATACCCACTGACCCTGGCTCTCTTCAAACAAAAACATGCAACTTTCTCCCCTGCACCACCACCCTCCAAGAGATTAGTCTACACTCAAGCTTCCCTCTCCCTTCTACTCTCCCTTTCAACGCCAGTCGCTCTCCAACCTTCTTTCACCTGGATTTTGCCCTTACCTCCCAAAGAACATTTATCTGGCAAAACCATTAATAAACTCCTAATTCTAGTTGTTCCTAAGAAACCAAAAATTCCAATAGTGTCGTATAAAGGTTCAGTTAACATTTTCTTCTGGTCTTTCCCCATGTGTCCATAATTTCACATAGCTATAACTACAGCATACAAACAAGTTTTGCATTTTCTTTCCTTTTTAACATAATACTGTGACTCTCTATACCTTCACTCCATATCCATCATAATCACCTTCAACATTTGCATGGTAGTGGATGGTTTCACTTATGGTTAAGAATCTGCTTATATTCAAATCTCATCTTCACTACTTACTGGCTGCATGATGTAAGTTAGTTAAGTAAGAATGGGTCCTTCACTTTTCTCATCAGTGAAATGGGGATAATACTGTACCCATGTCATAGGGCTATTATGAAGATAAAATGAGATGATGTGTATTAAGCCTTAGAACAGTGGCAGGTATGTAGTAAATATTCAATAATAGCTATTTTTATTATATTCTATCTAAAAACACCTTACTTAACTTCTATACTCTCTTTTCTAGACATTTAAGTTCTACCTATATGTTACCATTATAAAGAAAGTTGCAGTGAGCAGTTGGTGCAAATAAAAGGTTTTCTTTTAAATTTGGTTCAATTTTAGAATACAATTCCCTAAAAAACGTCCCAGAATTGGAATGAGAGTGTTCAAGAGGTATGGACATCTCATGTCTCTGGAACACTTTTCTTCAGATGACAGTTTTTATCTGAATCATCATCTGCAGTTGGTGCTTACACAAATTCTCCCAATACAACTGATGCTGCATAGCATCATCTCTTTCAATGACTGAGAAGTTCATACATGTAAAATTGTACTACACTGTCATTTCCATAAGAATCTCTTTGACTTTTTATGGCCAGTCTTGTAAATGCTTACCCACTTATTTCATTTTGTCTTGCATAAGTCAGCTTCTCCTTAATGTTCAAAACTAAACTACTGATTTTCCCCACAAAACCACTCTGCCTCTTGTCACATCCATCTACCTCTCATAGAGGGGCATCTCTGTGTACCCACTTTCTCAGGACAAAAGCTTGACATCACCCTGGACATTCCACACCCAGTCCATCAGCAAGTCTGTCCCTTTATCTTCAGTAGAATCTGGTATATGATTCAATCAAAGAAAACCCATACTACAAAGGTGCTTGAGTGAATTTTTTGCGTTGATGTAACTGTTCTATGTCTTGATTATGGTGTCACTTGACTGTATATATTTGTCAAAGCTTAATGAAATGTACACTTATAATGGAGGAATGCTCCATATGTAACATACTCCTACAAAACTGATTTAAAATTTTTCTCTTGCAAGAAAATTTTGCATTCAATTTACAGTGTGTGCTTTGCCTTTTGTGCTTTAAGAGAAATCCAGTTTCCCAACACATTTTAGTCTTTGTCCTTGATTTTCCATTTAGATCTAGATTGCACCTTTCCCCAAAGCTGCAAATTCATAAAGATCTCTCCCTACTTGGTCTTGTCTGAAGAGTATGCTTTTCCAAGAGGACTTGGGCCACATAGTCCATTTATTTTGCAGCTATTCCATCTACAAGATTGCCTACTGTGGGAGGTATCATCAGTTCTTGAAGCACCCAGTGCCTTCCTTGAGCAAACTGTGCATAATGCCTCCTCACACTATACCACCAGGGTCTGTATGGAGGTGGCCATATACAGTGCTTGAAATTACTGCCCTCATCAGTTTTTATTCTGAAGCTGAATGAAGGCTGGGGAATGCACAGAGGAGCAACACTGTAAAGAGTTTGTGCCTTAACATGATTTAGTTATTCAGATGTTGACAGTTCACTTCCCAAGGGAATGAGATTTCAGTTAGGGGAAAGGGATAAATCCAGAGAAAGAGGAGCTTTCAAGAAGGCCTGGCATAAAGAATTCTGGGAAATTAGAACAAACACTGGGTACCTAGAAAAGGTGGGGGGAAGCTTAATGAGAAGCAGCGTCCTCTGGAAGCAAATACAGGAGACCCCGTTTTATAATTGTACCTGGCTTCTTGGGTTGGAGCTCTACAGACACCTGGAGCTTCTACAAATAGAGCTGAGTTCCTAGTGCCCCTTGAACATTGAAATACAGGACACTCCTTTGGGAACTCGCCCTAAAAAAATCTCATCCTTTCATAAGACTATGTTCCTTTCTTCCAGAGCACTTAGCAGTTTGTAACACTGCATTAATTAATGCAACTTTTTTATTACTGTCTCTTCTTGTCTAAATTGAAAGCTACATGAAAATAGTACCTCCTCCTGTTTTGATCACTATTTTATCCTTAGTACCTTTCATATAATATTTATTTGATATATATTTAAGTAAGCAGTCCTAAGAGATAAGTACTGTTATTACCCCTATTTTCCACATTGCAAATGAAGACAGGTAATGTTAAAAGTATAAACTGCAAATTTTAATTGTGTTATGGAATATGCTGTTTGGTGAGTAATATGAGTTAGGTTTATTTGGTTCCCTTATTGTCACATGGCAGCAAGATAGACTTTGGAGAAAGGGAAATAGGAGGTACAGTTTGATGAAGTACCATGAGGTAAGGAAGGTTCAAGCACACTTTCTGCTAGAGACCACAGGAGATAAAATGCTCTGAAGACAAAATGTCTCTTCTGCATAACCTGGTGTAATGGAGTACATGGTCTTGAGGCTCAGAGAGGCCTGGGGTTGCATCCCAGCATTTACCTCTTAGAAGGTGAACAATCTTGAGAAATTGACCTAACTCTTCTGACCTTCCTCATTATAAATAGAAACAATTGATATTTCATGAGCTTCCTGCAAAAATTAAATTATATGACAGCATAAATCCAGCAATTCCACTCCAGGGTATTTATACAAGAGAAATGAAAATATATGTCAAAAAAAACCCTTGTATATAAAGCTTATAGCAGCTTTTATGAATAATAGCTAAAAACTGGAAGCAGCTTACTTGTCTATCAATAAAAAAGTGAAAAACCACACTGGGGTATATTCATCCAATGGACTACTTTTCAATAATAGAAAGGAAGAAAGTACACAATGTGGATAATGTCATCAAAATGTTGTGAACTTGAAATGCCAGACACAAAAAGAACAAATGCTATATGATTCTATTTATATAAAGTTCTATATTATGCAAAACCATTTTTATGTGAAGTAAAGGTCAATATATAAATTATGGAAAATAATAATAATTAGAATAAATGGTTGCCTCTGTAGAGGGAGGGAAGCAAGGGTTGACTGGGAAGGAGTATGAGGGAACTTTGTAGAGTAATAATATTTTATATCTTAAAAGGTATTTATATTTATATATATATATGTATCTCAAAACTCAGCATATGTTCACTTAAGATTTGTTCATTTCATTGGTATATAAATTCTCCCACAGAAGAAAACAAAACTGTAAGCACATACTGAACTACTGATGTGCATGCTGGTATATTTAGGGGTACAGTGTACCTAGAACCAGTAACTTTAGAGCTACCTAGAACTAGGTACATCTTGCTTAGTTGATTGCATTTTTTTTTAAAAAAAAGGTGGATTGATGGAAGTATGAATGGATAGATATGTAATAAAACAAGTCTGGTGGAAAACTCGTGGTAGAATTCCAATGGTGGGTGGGTGGTCGCAGTAAAATACTTTGAACTTCTCTATACATATGAACATTTTCATAATAGAATATTGAAAAAAAAGGAAATGAGAGCAGCTGGATACAGTAATCCTTCACTGACTAAACTGAAGTCGTCTCTGGTGTGTAGTCTAAAGAAAATTCTCCCATAAAAGCCACACAAAATGTTCCGGTTGTTAGAACCAATCTTCAACCCTTTGAACCAGTCTGTGCTGCTGTTTACTCCTCTCTCTCTGGGGCTCCTGGCTTTTGTGTTCCCCTTTTTACCTCTATATTGCTCTCTTCCTCCTCCCTAAATAGAGGTGCTGCTCTTTTCCCTCTCTGTGATCTCTCCCTTGACAATTCCATACAGCCTCTGGGCTTCAATAGAACATCGACTCCAACAACTAGCAGATCTATTTCCAGCACTATCTTCATTCAAGAACATCAGTTATACATTCTGAACTGTCTTTGGTCGTTTCATTCTGGGTTTCCCCGGATTCTCATGCTTGGACCTCTAAATCTCTGTAATCATTTTCCACTTGAGTTACATCACGGTCACCTTCCCAGGCATCACAGCCCCCTCATGCCACTGAGGCTGCCCAGCTGGTGAGCAAGCAAATCTCTTAAGTCTCTCAGGTGCCCATCCCCCAGTTCCAAGCCCTCTGTTTCTACATTAGTTTGTTATTGTTACTTTCCCATAACAAGTCTGTTGAAACAGCCTTCTAACTGGCCTCGGCTTCCTACTGCTCCTGGTTTTCTCTTTCCTGACATTTCTCTTTCTAAGAAAGCCTAAGTATAGTAATGTAACCCTTCAACTCAAACATTTCTTTTTTTGTTTTGTTTTGTTTTTATTATGTTATGTTATTCACCATACATTACATCATTAGTTTTTGATGTAGTGTTCCATGATTCATTGTTTGCATATAAGACCCAGTGCTCCATTCAGTACGTGCCCTCTTTAATACCCATCACCAGGCTAACCCATCCCCCTACCCCCCTCCCCTCTCTAACCCTCAGTTTGTTTCTCAGAGTCCATAATCTCTCATGGTTCATCTCCCCCTCCAATTTCCCCCCTTCATTTTTCCGTTCCTACTATCTTCTTCTTCTTCTTTTTTTTTTTTAACATATAATGTATTATTTGTTTCAGAGGTACAGGTCTGTGATTCAACAGTCTTACACAATTCACAGCGCTCACCATAGTACCTACCCTCCCCAATGTCTATCACCCAGCCACCCCATCCCTCCCACCCCCCACCACTCCAGCAACCCTCAGTTTGTTTCCTGAGATTAAGAATTCCTCATATCAGTGAGATCATATGATATTTGTCTTTCTCTGATTGACTTATTTCACTCAGCATAATACCCTCCAGTTCATCCACGTCATTGCAAATGGCAAGATTTCATTCCTTTTGATGGCTGCATAATATTCCATTATATATATATATATGTATATATGTATGTATATATATATATGTATATATATATATGTATGTGTATATATATATATATATATATATATATATATATATAC
>NW_027397075.1:29352640-29381766 GCF_003265705.2 Callorhinus ursinus | reverse complement strand
TCTTTCCACAGTTTGCCTATTGTGGACATTGCTGCTATAAACATCACAGTGCATGTACCCCTTCAGATCACTACATTTGTATCTTTGGGGTAAATACCCAGTAGTGCAATTGCTGGGTCGTTAGGTAGCTCTATTTTCAAATTTTGAGGAACCTCCATACTGTTTTCCAGAGTGGTTGCACCAGCTTGCATTCCCACCAACAGTGTAGGAGGGTTCCCCTTTCTCCACATCCCCGCCAATATCTGTCGTTCCCTGACTTGTTAATTTTAGCCATTCTGACGGGTGTGAGGTGGTATCTCATTGAGGTTTTGATTTGGATTTCCCTGATGCTGAGCGACGTTGAGCACTTTTTCATGTGTCTGTTGGCCATTTGGATGTCTTCTTTGGAAAAATGTCTGTTCATGTCTTCTGCCTGTTTCTTGATTGGATTATTTGTTCTTTGGGTGTTGAGTTTGATAAGTTCTTTATAGATTTTGGATACTAGCCCTTTATCTGATATGTCATTTGCAAATATCTTCTCCCATTCTGTCGGTTGTCTTTTGGTTTAGTGGACTGTTTCTTTTGCTGTGCAAAAGCTTTTTATCTTGATGAAATCCCAATAGTTCATTTTTGCCCTTGCTTTCCTTGTCTTTGGTGATGTTTCTAGGAAGAAGTTGCTGTGGCTGAGGTCGAAGAGGTTGCTGTCTGTGTTCTCCTTTAGGATGTTGATGGACTCCTGTCTCACACTGAGGTCTTTTAACCATTTTGAGTCTATTTTTGTGCGTGGTGTAAGGAAATGGTCCAGTTTCATTCTTCTGCATGTGGCTGTCCAATTTTCCCAACACCACTTGTTGAAGAGACTGTCTTTTTTCCATTGGACATTCTTTCCTGCTTTGTTGAAGATTAGTTGATCATAGAGTTGAGGGTCCATTTCTGGGGTCTCTATTCTGTTCCATTGACCTATGTGTCTGTTTTTGTGCCAGTACCATACTGTCTTGATGATGACAGCTTTGTAATAGAGCTGGAAGTCTGGAATTGTGATGCCGCCAGCTTTGCTTTTCTTTTTCAACATTCCTCTGGCTATTCGGGGTCTCTTCTGGTTCCATACAAATTTTAGGATTATAAAGGGCTAGCATCTCTCCTTTCCTTCAAGCTAGGAAACTGACCCATCTCAGCCTGCCATGTGAGCAGAAAAGTTTGGAAGTGAGTTTGACCTTCAAAAGGGAGGGAGATATTCTTGAGGGTAAATGGAGTTTCCACTTAGTAGGTAACTGTGTGAGCTGAAGGTTTAGTAGATAAAATGCACAGCTTATTGGCAAAGAAGTATGTTGTTACCTGGTCAGAATAGATGTCAGTACCATGTGGTGCAATTAACATTTGGCAAACCCAATCTAAGGTACCTGATCTTGATTTCCAAGGTAAGCTTGGCCTTAGTCGAGCTCCTTCTTTGTAAGAGGAGCAATGTGGTTGGGTCCCTACATATCCCTTTCCATGGCTTACCAGGAGTTCAAGTATAAGCTAATACAGCTAATACTTGGATCCATTTTACAGTAATCAACAATCACTGTTTTGATTGCACTTTCAGATCCCAAGAGCAGCCAAATGACAGTGCATTTGCATTTTTACCTTCCAAGACCTGTTCTCTCTTCTTCTATAGGAAGAAAGACAACATGGGGCAGGCTTACAATAGCACATCGATGAAGCTTAGACAGAATAAATGGGAAGAAAACTACCCCAGGTCTATAAGACCCTCAGATTTCTTGACTAGCTGTGTGTTTGAAAGTAGGTGGGAGGGTGGAGATGGAAAGAGGAAGACAACTCACTGCCCATCCTGCCACCCATCACTGTGTCCACAAAGATCCTTAAACCTACATTTTACCCATCCTGCTAGGAATGAACACTGATGCATTGATTAATGTATTCAAGGAGTATCAATTGATTATGGTTTATGTACAAAACACTTGGGATATGGCAATGAACAAAACAGACCAAATCTCCACCTGAGAAAAGTGGTAGATAAGATCAGAGAATTAATGTGGGTGTGGGATGTGTGGTGTGGTGAGCAGGAAGACTGGACATGTAGGTCATTGCATGGACCTTGGACTTTACTTTGGATGATATGGGAAAGCACTGGAAGGTTTTGAACACAGGATTGACATCATGTGATTTACATTTAACAGGATCATTCTGACTACTGTGAGAATTTAGCCTAAAGAGACACAAGGACAGAAGCCATGATGAAACCTGGGGCCAAGGTTGGCAGTTGGGGGGTAATATTTTGGGTGTCGTCATTATATAAATGACATTTGAAACCTGGAGAAAAGATGAGCTCACTTGGGGAGCTAGCTCAGCCAGCAACTGAAGGTTGGGCACTCCAACATTTAGAGGAGAGGGAGGTGAGGATGACACAGTGAAAGGACCCAGAGAAGGGATAGCTGTGAAGGTAGATGCAAGTGCAGATGCCAATTAAAGAAGCATGTCAAACACTGCTGCTAAATCAAATAAGATGAGAATTGAGACATAATCCTTGGTTTCAGCAACTTGGAGGCCATTTGAGACCTTGATGAAGTGGTTCTAGTGAAGTGGTAGGAGGAGAAAAAGGAGAGTGCAGGACAATTATTTGGGAGGCCAGGAGGGAGAGTGGAGTAGGGAAATAAAATATGCCTACTGGGCAGCATTAAGGATCCACTTGAGTTGGTGGCAGTGACTTTAAAGATGACAAGTCAGTGGTTTGTCTTTCTCCAGTCATAGTTAGCTGCATGGATGCTGGTGAAAAGGAGGCAGAGGGCTGGATATAATTATGGTTGTGGTTTTATCAAGCAAGTACAACGAAGTAAGAGGCAAAGCATGAGATTGGAGAGTGTCTGGAAGCAACTCCTTATAACAATTGATCATAGAATTTAAGTTGCCTATGAAAAGTGGAGAGGAGTGAGAATAGAGAGAAGTTCCACAGGGTCAATAAATTGGACAGTGACATTAAAGGATGGTTGACTTGGGTACTACTGTAAAAGAATGGGAATTTAATGTGGGTCAAATCATGGGATGTTTGAGATGGATATTAGAGAGGATTGCAGTTATTGATGATAAAGAGGTCTACAGTGTGATGTGACTGGCTGGCATGGCTGTAGAAGGTCAGCATTTGTGCTAAAAATGAAAATTTCTATTAAAAGTTTATGAGCCAGGAATAGTCCCCTCAAAATTGTCATTGGCCCTCTTAATACTCAGGTTTAATTGTCTTATTTCCATTTGTCCCCATTCCAGCTGAATGATCTATACTAGCCTAAGAGTATAATTATCAGACTTTCCGAAATCCATTTTTAAGCTATAGAGCACATAGGAAAATTTTGGGGGTACTATACCTGGCAGCCACTTTAATATGTCTCCATTCAAACCATGCAGTATATATAATATGCACTCAATAAATAGTAGCTATGGGTATTGTTGCTGTTCTTAATAGTATTACTCATTGACATACACAGCCCTCCCTGAACTAACATGAAACCATTAAAGTCAGAATTTTGGCTCTTCTCTCCTTGTGAATTTCCATAATTTTACATTCTAGAATCAGATAAAAATCCCAGTGGTTTTTTTCTTAAGTAATGAATGGCAGAATTAAGAGTTATGCAGAATGTCAGAATGTGAGTGAAGTGGTATGGTTTAAAAAATTAGCTCCTAGGTCAACCTGTTGGAAGTAAGCCAGGTCAGACAATTTGGGCAATTGCTGCATTTAACTGCACTTGAGGCACATAGGAATGGGTAACTAAAAACTAATACCAGTGTGCACAGGTTTCCCAGACAGAGAGCAAGATGCCTGGGTAGAGAGAACAGACCTGGCTCCCATGGCAGCTCCTGGACCCATCTGCAGAAATCAAACCCTGGCCACCTGCCTATTCACCGGGACCACTGCCCTGGGAAGGTCTGACAAGGATCTGGAAGGGATTATTGACTTTTATAACTGCAAGGAAATTGGACTCTGCAGGGCAATTATAGTGTGTCAGATTGTAGAACCATTAATAATTTCAGACATTGGGATTTGGTTCAAAGGGGAACAGTGTAGTTGACATCAGGTGAAATAGAGATAAGGACTTAGAGATAGTAAGGAAGGCACTTCTGGAAACCTGAGCCTAACCTATGAATATCTCCTGGGGGGAAGTGGGGCTCAGCAATTCTTTTCTCTTGTCCTGTGTTTTTGGGGTTTGAGCACTGTGCCAGGAAAAGTCAAGGCTGGGAGGATGGCAGCCTGTTGATTTGGGGAGAAGGAAAGTGAAACAGGAAACTCGCCTGCCTACCATGTGCTCAGCACCTCATGTCCATTGTTCCATGCAGTCATCACAACAATCCCATGCAATTGGTATTAATATTATGCCCATTTCATAGCTAAAGAGACTGAGGTTCAAAAATATAAGTAACTTGCCCAAGATTACCCAGCCATTTCAGTGGCAGAGCACAGCTTTGACCTCAAGTCTGCCTGACTTCAAAGTTTGTATCTGTCACAATATTACTTTGACTCCTCACCGTGACCACCTGCTAAGAGCTTATAATGGGCCAGGCAGTGTATTAGGCTCTGTGTCTATCTAATACAGTCTTCTCCTTGATTCACAGAGAAGGAATAGAGGTTCAAAGAGGTGACAGACCTAAGCTCACACAACTGGTACACTTGGGGTCAGCACTAGAACACCCTGTTTGTCTTGAGTCCTCACCTTCCTGGGTGACAATGAAGGAGGAAGAAAGAGTAGTTGGTCCCCTTGCCCTCTTTATAGTTAACACATCATTTCCACATACAGCTATTCCATTTTCCCCTCAAATGGAATTTGAAGCAGGCATTTATAATATTATTTCCATTTTTTCATATAAAAAAACAAGTTCAGAAAGGCTAAGTGGCTTTCCCTATAATACTTATCTAGTAAGTCATGAGGAAGGGCCACGTCTTTGGTCTTTTGACTATAAATTGAATTCACCCATTCATTCAACATCGGTTGAACTCTTCTCATGTGTCAAACTTTGTATTAAGAACTGGGACCAAGAAGCACAGAGCTGGCTCTCAAGGAGCTCAAGTCTAATAGGGGATGCAGCCAGAAAAACCCCAGACAATGTCAGTGGGAAGTAACCAACACTTACTCTTGGTTAACAGGTCCCAGCATTCTGATGGGGATGTAGGACTGAGGTCTCACTTGGCAGAACGATTAAGGTACCAATAGAGGGAACTCCTTGTTACTCTCCAGCCTTTGCTGACAGCTAGTCGACATGTGTATGTGTGAAAAGTTAAGTGTAGCCAAGTTCCCACTAAGGCAAGGAGGGAATTAATTACTGGACGGATGGATAATTCTTTTCAGGGGTTCATTACTTCAAATGTCTTTACATGTTCATGATCAAGGCACCGTGCTTCTCTACTTCTAACCTCTCAGAAAAGGCTTTTAGGCCAGAGAAGGAAGCTTGCATTCTTGATGGGGTAAGAAAAGAAAGAATTTGGGATTGTGAAAGAATGGTAAAGAGGGGAAGAACACAGCTTTGCATGGGCTCTAATAACAAAAGAAAAGGCTCTGATGAGAAAAAAACAAAGTAATATTTTCATAAAAATTCCTTTTGGAAGACAGCCAGACAGGCCAGGTCAACTCTAGCCTTGGAGGCCATCCTCTGTGACTATTTTGGGATTTCCAAGAGGGAAAGCCACAGGGATGAAGCACAGCTGAAGAAGATGAAGCCAAGAGTTTCATCAGCAAAGACTTCATCTTGACTTGTTTTGCAGGGGAAACAAAGGTGGGGAGGCCCTGTGCTTTCCCTCAGGGATGTGTCAAATATTCAAAAATATTAATTTTGGAACAACAGTGCCTATGATTTTGAAAACAAAAAACTAAGCCAGAGATATAGTTGATTGGATTGGCAAAAAAGTCTCTCTGAGTCCCCTGAGGATGCCCATTCCAAGTCCCCACAGGCCTTCAGTAGAAAATCAAAATGACACGATATACAGCCAGATGGACTGCAGCCTCGGGGTACCTCCAAATAACTAACACAAACCATTTAGCATATTGGGGGAGCCCAGAATTTTTAATAATTACAAAGGAAATCAAAGCTTTATCTGACTATCCACAAACTTTTTGCTACAAGTCTAGGTATTATGTTCTCATTCTTGCACCTGGCCCTTCCGGAATACAGGGATGGCTCCATACTATAGTGTCCCCAGCATGTGTATGCACTTGGATGCCCTGTTTCCCTATCACAAATGCCAGGTTTACTCCTACTGTGCAGTAGCCTCTCAGAGTCACCAGCGCTAGGCTTCGCCTTCATTCCTGTGTCTGCTCAGTTCAAAGTTTGCCTGCACAACTCAGGAACTTCTGCCTTAATAGTGGCTCATCTGAATGTATACATGTGTAAACAACAATTGTGGCTTGATGTGTTCTTTCAAGAATTAGTCATATTTTTAAACTCTGGATTCAATGCATTAACTCAAAAGAATGACTACATGCTGATGGAACTTTGAAGAACAGGGCAGATGAGAGAGGGTGTCTGAAAGCAAAAGGTGTCTTCCTTATCTCTTTATATTATAACACAGAGATAGCTACTTGATCCGCTTCTGGGTAAATTCAACTCTACTTCCATGAATACACTTAGGAAAATATTTTGGTCACTCATAATAAGATTTATAAACTTGTGGAATCCCATTACACAGGAAGAAAAAAAATCTGTTAGTGTCTTGATATATTTTCTTCGAGTCCTGGATGCTAGGACTCAATATTGTAAAAAAAAATGTCAAATTTCCACAAATTAATTTGTAAATTCAAAGGGTAGCGAGATAGATACATGACAAAGCAAAAAGGTAAAATGTTAATGGTGAATCAAAATGATGGGTATGAATGTATTCACTGTAAAAATTTTTTCAACTTTTTCATATGTTTAACATTTTTATAATAAAATGTTGGCGGAAAATATGATATTGTTGTGACCACAATTACAAAAAAATATTTGTCCCCCAACTCTTGCTTTAGGATGAACTTTTAAAATTGGAATTACTGAGTCAAAAGTGTGAGTATTTAAAGGTTCTTTTACTCACATGAAAATACTTCTCCAAACGTTGGTTCCGAGTTATACTCTCACTGGTAGACTATCTGAGACCATTGAGATAGCATTTTTTAAAATTATGAACAACTTTAATGAGTTATAATTTATATACAGTGAAATTCACAGATCTTACATGTATAGCTGAAAGAGTTTGTATAAATGTGTACACCTGTGTAGCCAACATCCTTAACAAGATATAGAACATTTCTATCACCCCAGAGAATTCCTTCTTGCCACCTATGCCCTGCATGCCCAACCCCAGGCAACTGCAGGATTAGACTTATCTTTTTAGAGTTTCTTATAAACTGAGTGATACGGTACATATTTTTCTGAGTCTGTCTTCTTTGCTTTGCATGTTTTAAAGTAGTTTGTTCCTTTTTATTGTTGAGTAGCATTTCATTGTACAGATAGGTATGATCTTTATTAATTGTCTTCTTAATGGACATAGCATTTTAAATTAAAAAGATACAATTCAGTATATATATATTTTTATTATGTTATGTTAATCACCATACATTACACAATTAGTTTTTGATGTAGTGTTCCATGATTCACTGTTTGTGTATAACACCCAATGCTCCATTCAGTATGTGCCCTCTTTAATACCCATCACCAGGCTAACTTATCCCCCAAGCCCCCTCCCCTCTAGAACCCTCAGTTTGTTTCTCAGAGTCCATAGTCTCTCACGGTTCGTCTCCTCCTCTGATTTCCCCCCTTCATTTTTTCTTTCCTGGTATCTTCTTAATTTCTTTTCTTTCTTTTTTTTAAACAAATAATGTATTATTTCTTTCAGAGTTACAGGTCTGTGATTCATCAGTCTTACACAATTCACAGCACTCACCATAGCACATACCCTCCCCAATGTCCATCACCCAGACCCCCAATCCCTCCCACACCCCACCACTCCAGCAACCTCAATTTGTTTCCTGAGATTAAGAATTCCTCAGATGAGAGAGCCTGTTCAACAGTGATGAATATGAAGGAAATTTTGACTGCTAAATAAAATTCCCACAGGAAAAAAAAAAAGAATTCCTCATATCAGTGAGGTCATATGATACATGTCTTTCTCTGACTGACTTATTTCACTCAGCATAACACCCTCCAGTTCCATCCACGTCGTTGCAAATGGCAAGATCTCATTCCTTTTGATGGCGGCATAATATTCCATTGTGTATATATACCACCTCTTCTTCCATTCATCTGTCAATGGACATCTTGGCTCTTTCCACAGTTTGGCTATTGTGGACATTGATGCTATAAACATCACGGTGCATGTACCGCTTCAGATCCCTACATTTGTATCTTTGGGGTAAATACCCAGGAGTGCAATTGCTGGGTCATAGGGTAGCTCTATTTTCAACTTTTTGAGGAACCTCCATACTGTTTTCCAGATTGGTTGCACCAGTTTGCATTCCCACCAACAATGTAGGAGGGTTCCCCTTTCTCCGCATCCCCGCCAATATCTGTCGTTTCCTGACTTGTTAATTTTAGCCATTCTGACGGGTGTGAGGTGGTATCTCATTGAGGTTTTGATTTGGATTTCCCTGATGCCGAGCGACGTTGAGCACTTTTTCATGTGTCTGATGGCCATTTGGATGTCTCCTTTGGAAAAATGTCTGTTCATGTCTTCTGCCCATTTCTTGATCGGATTATTTGTTCTTTGGGTGTTGAGTTTGATAAGTTCTTTATAGATTTTGGATACTAGCCCTTTATCTGATATGTCATTTGCAAATATCTTCTCCCATTCTGTCGGTTGTCTTTTGGTTTTGTGGACTGTTTCTTTTGCTGTGCAAAAGCTTTTTATTTTGATGAAATCCTAATAGTTCATTTTTGCCCTTGCTTCCCTTGCCTTTGGCGATGTTTCTAGGAAGAAGTTGCTGTGGCTGAGGTCGAAGAGGTTGCTGTCTGTGTTCTCCTTTAGGATTTTGATGGACTCCTGTCTCACATTGAGGCCTTTCAACCATTTTGAGTCTATTTTTGTGTGTGGTGTAAGGAAATGGTCCAGTTTCATTCTTCTGCATGTGGCTGTCCGATTTTCCCAACACCATTTGTTGAAGAGACTGTCTTTTTTCCATTGGACATTCTCTCCTGCTTTGTCAAAGATGAGTTGACCATAGAGATGAGTGTCCATTTCTGGGGTCTCTATTCTGTTCCATTGATCTATGTGTCTCTTTTTGTGCTGGTACCATACTGTCTTGATGATGACAGCTTTGTAATAGAGCTGGAAGTCTGGAATTGTGATGCCGCCAGCTTTGCTTTTCTTTTTCAACATTCCTCTGGCTATTCGGGGTCTTTTCTGGTTCCATACAAATTTTAGGATTATTTGTTCCATTTCTTTGAAAAAAGTGGATGGTATTTTGATGGGGATTGCATTGAATGTGTAGATTGCTCTAGGTAGCATAGACATTTTCACAACATTTGTTCTTCCATTTCTTTGTGTCTTCCTCAATTTCTTTCATGAGTATTTTATAGTTTTCTGAGTACAGATCCTTTGCCTCTTTGGTTAGATTTATTCCTAGGTATTTTATGGTTTTAGGTGCAATTGTAAATGAGATCAACTCCTTAATTTCTCTCTCTTCTGTCTTGTTGTTGGTGTATAGGAATGCCACTGATTTCTGTGCATTGATTTTATATCCTGCCACTTGTTCTAGCAGTTTTGGGGTGCAGTCTCTTGGGTTTTCCACATAAAGTATCATATCATATGCAAAGAGTGAGAGTTTGACTTCCTCCTTGCCGATTTGGATGCCTTTGATTTCTTTTTGTTGTCTGATTGCTGTGGCTAGGACTTCTAATACTATGTTGAGTAGCAGTGGTGATAGTGAACTTCCCTGCCACGTTCCTGACCTTAGGGGGAAAGCTCTCAGCTTTTCCCCATTGAGAATGATATTCGCTGTAGGTTTTTCATAGATGGCTTTTATGATATTGAGGTATGTACCCTCTATCCCTATACTCTGAAGAGTTTTGATAAAGAAAGGATGCTGTACTTTGTCAAATGCTTTTTCTGCATCTATTGAGAGGATCATATGGTTCTTGTTCTTTCTTTTGTTAATGTATTGTATCACGTTGACTGATTTGCGGATGTTGAACCAACCTTGCGGCCCAGGGATAAATCCCACGTGGTCATGGTGAATAATCCTTTTAATGTACTGTTGGATCCTATTGGCTAGTATTTTGGTGAGAATGTTTGCATCCATGTTCATCAAGGTTATTGGTTTGTAATTCTCCTTTTGGATGGGGTCTTTGTCTGGTTTGGGGATCAAGGTAATGGTGGCCTCATAAAACGAGTTTGGAAGTTTTCCTTCCATTTCTATTTTTTGGAACAGTTTCAGGACAATAGGTATTAATTCTTCTTTAAATGTTTGGTAGAATTCCCCTGGGAAGCCATCTGGCCCTGGGCTTATTTTGTTGGGAGATTTTTGATGACTGCTTCAGTTTCCTTACTGGTTATAGGTCTGTTCAGGTTTTCTATTTCTTCCTGGTTCAGTTTTGGTAGTTGATGTATCTCTAGGAATGCATCCATTTCTTCCAGGTTCTCTAATTTGCTGGCATAGAGTTGCTCATAATATGTTCTTATAATTGTTTGTATTTCTTTGGTGTTGGTTGTGATCTCTCCTCTTTCATTCATGATTTTGTTGAGTTGGGTCATTTCTCTTTTCTTTTTGATAAGTCTGGCCAGGGGTTCATCAATCTTGTTAATTCTTTCAGAGAACCAGCTCCTAGTTTCGTTGATCTGTTCTACTGTTCTTTTGGTTTCTAGTTCATTGATTTCTGCTCTGATCTTTATTATTTCTCTTCTGCTGGATTTAGGCTTTAGTTGCTGTTTTTTCTCTAGCTCCTTTAGGTGTAGGGTTAGGTTGTGTATTTGAGACCTTTCTTGTTTCTTGAGAAAGGCTTGGATTGCTATATACTTTCCTCTCAGGACTGCCTTTGCTGTATCCCAAAGATTTTGAACAGTTGTGTTTTCATTTTCATTGGTTTCCATGAATTTTTTAAATTCTTCTTTAATTTCCTGGTTGACCCATTCATTCTTTAGTAGGATGCTCTTGAGCTTCCACGTATTTGAGTTCTTATTGACATTCCTCTTGTGATTGAGTTCTAGTTTGAAAGCATTGTGGTCTGAAAATATGCAGGGAATGATCCCAATCTTTTGGTACCAGTTGAGACCTGATTTGTGACCTAGGATGTGATCTATTCTGGAGAATGTTCCTGGGCACTAGAGAAGAATGTGTATTCTGTTGCTTTGGGATGGAACGTTCTGAATATATCTGTGAAGTCCATTTGGTTCAGTGTGTCATTTACAGTCTTTATTTCCTTGTTGATCTTTGGCTTAGATGATCTGTCCATTTCAGTGAGAGGGGTGTTAAAGTCCCCCACTATTATTGTATTGTTGTTGATGTGTTTCTTTGCTTTTATTATTAATTGCTTTATATAATTGGCTGCTCCCATGTTAGGGGCATAGATATTTACAATTGTTAGTCATCTTGTCGGATAGATCCTTTAAGTAGGATATAGTGTCCTTCCTCATCTCTTATTACAGTCTTGGTTTAAAATCTAATTTGTCTGATATAAGGATTGCCACCCCAGCTTTCTTTTGGTGTCCATTAGCATGGTAAATGGTTTTCCACCCCCTCACTTTCAATCTGGGGGTGTCTTTGGGTCTGAAATGAGTCTCTTGCAGACAGCATATTGATAGGTCTTGTTTTTTTATCCAATCTGATAGCCCGTGTCTTTTGATTGGAGCATTTAGCCCATTTACATTCAGGATAACTATTGAAAGATATGAATTTAGTGCCATGTATTGCCATTGTATCAGGTGACTGTTACTGTATATTGTCTGTGTTCCTTTCTGGTCTATGTTGCTCTTAGGCTCTCCCCTTGCCTAGAGGACCCCTTTCAATATTTCTTGGAGGGCTGGTTTCGTGTTTGTAAATTCCTTTAGTTTTTGTTTGTCCTGGAAGCTTTTTATCTCTCCTTCTATTTTCAATGACAGCCTCGCTGGATATAGTATTCTTGGCTGCATATTTTTCTCATTTAGTGCTCTGAAGATATCATGCCAGTCCTTTCTGGCCTGCCAGGTCTCTGTGGATAGGTCTGTTGCCAATCTAATGTTTCTACCATTGTAGATTACAGATCTCTTCTCCCGAGCTGCTTTCAAGATTTTCTCTTTTTCTCTGAGACTCGTGAGTTTTACTATTAGATGTCGGGGTGTTGACTTATTTTTATTGATTTTGAGGGGGTTTCTCTGTGCCTCCTGGATTTTGATGCCTGTTTCCTTCATCAAATCTGCTATAATTTGCTCCCAGTATATTTCTGCCCCCCTCTCGCTTCTTCTTCTGGGATCCCAATTATTCTAATATTGTTTCATCTTATGGTATTGCTTATCTCTTTAATTCTGCCCTCGTGATCCAGTAGTTGTTTATCTCTCTTTTTCTCAGCTTCTTTATTTTCCATCATTTGGTCTTCTATATCACTGAATGTCTCTTCTGCCTCATTTATCCTAGCAGTTTGCACCCCCATTTTTGATTGCACCTCATTAATAGCCAGTAGCCTTTGTGATTTCGACTTGGTTAGATTTTAGTTCTTTTATTTCTCCAGAAAGGGTTTCTCTAATATCTTCCATGCTTTTTTCAAGCCCAGCTAGTATCTTTAAAATCATGATTCTTAACTCTAGTTCTGACATTGTACTAATGTCAATATTGATTAGGTCCCTGGCAGTTGGTACTGCTTCTTGTTCTTTTTTTCAGGTGATTTTTTTCTGTCTTGTCATTTTGTCCAGAGGAGACTAGATGAATGAGAGAACAAAATGCTAACAGGGTAACAACGTCCCCAGAAAAATATACACTAAACAAATCAGAAGAAACCTGAAACTGGGGGAAAAGAAAGGGAAAGAAAGAAAAAAAAAGAAATAGATAAAGACAAAAACAAACAAACAAACAAACAACAACAAAAATCACCAGAATATGATCAAAATGATCAGGCTGGTGTATAGATCAGTGCCACACACTAGATTTTGGGCGTGTTCTGGTCTGTTAGAAGAAAGTGCCTCCCAAAATTTTAAAGAAAGAAAAACTTATATATATACAAAAATAAGGGTTAATACAATGAAGGGATGGAATATGACTGTAAAGATGAAAATTATAAAAGATTTTATAAAAGGAATTGATAAGATAAGTTGTTTGAGAAAAGAAAGAAGAGGGTTAAAAAAAAGGGAGAGAATGTGATCAGGCAGGAGACTAGAACAAAGCCATACACTAGAGATTAGGGTATATTTTGGTCTGTTAGAAGAAACTGTATCCCAAAATTTTAAAGAGAGAACAACTTACATATATATACCAAAAATAGGGTTAACTACTATGAAGGGATAGAATATGACTTAAAAATGAAAAATAAGAAAGATTTTAGGGATTGATAAGATGTTGGTTGAAAAAGGGAAAAAGAAAAATTAAAAAAAAAAGAAAGTTAAAAAAATTAACTTTGAAAGACTAAAGAATCATGGGGGAAAAAGCCATGGATTCTATGTGCAGTATTCCCCTAGCACTGGAGTTGTGCCATTCTCATTGATCGGTAAACTTGGTCTTGGCTGGCTGTTCTTGCTGATCTTCTGGGGGAGGGGCCTGTTGCCATGGTTCCCAAATGTCTTTGCTGGAGGTGGAATTGCCCCGCCCTTGTTGGTCTGGGCTAAGTAATCTGCTAGGGTTTGCTCTCGGGAGCTTTTTATTCCCTGCATGCTTTCCGTACAGCTTTGGAGGTCGAGAGTGAAATGGTGGCCTCCTAATCTCTGCCCAGAGGAGCTGAGAACTCGGGCCCCAACTCCTCAGTGCGCCCCCAGAGAAAAGCAGTCAGTCACTCCTGTCTCCCCGATCTCTGGCCACACTCGGTGCTCACCTGGCCTGTGATCGAGCATTTCTATCTCTGGCTCCCGACCCCGTGTAGAGTCTTCAAACCCAGCAGATCCCTGCGGTGCACTCCCACGCCACTCCTCCCAGGGGAGGAAGGGGAGTCTCCCCAGATCTGCTGTTTATTGGGTCCCTGCTGGAAGAGCAGTGCCCCGACTGTGCCTTGGATCATGGTTTATGGCAACCTCGAGCTGAGAGCCCATGCCTCGGCTCCATCTCTGCAGCCGACTTCCCCGCTCCAATACCTGGGAGCTCTGCTGCACTCAGGCACCCCTGATCTTTCTGTGACCCCGAGCGTCCTGAGACCACACTGTCTCAGTGAGGGTTCCAACCCCCGCTTAGCCACTGGAGCGAAGTCTCTCAGCGGAGCTGACTTCCAAAAGTCCCGATTTTGTGCTCCGCTGCTCTGTCACTTGCCGGTAGCGGCCAATGGAGGCCCCCTCCCCTGCCGTCTATCCTCCCGAATATTGCCTCAGATTCACTTCTCCGCATGTCCTACCTTCCAGAAAGTGGTCACTTTCCTGTTCAGAGAGTTGCTGTTATTCTTTTCTTCAATCTCCTGTTGAGTTCATAGGTTTTCAGAATGGTTTTATCCCTACCTAGCTGTAATCCTGGGACCAGACGAAATTTAGGTCTCCTACTCCTCTGCCACCTTGCTCCTCCCCCCAATTCAGTATATTTTTATACCATTCATATGAGAGAGTAAATTGTGTGCATTTGACCAAGGTCTTTTGAAGTCAATGCCTGTGCACAAATAATAATAATAATAATAATAATAATAATAATAATAATAATAATGTGTAGTGGGTGTTTGGGCACTGAGGGCAAAACTGCAGGCCATTGGAGGCTAGACTTGTTCCTGACACAAAAACTATCTTCATCCATACTGTATTTCTCTTAAAAGCATATAAGTGATTGCTAATTCTGTGGCCAATTTCTACTTTCCTTCTGTGGTATATATTTCAAACAGCATATGAAAATTTCCTATGAGGAAAAGTTCATTTTATCTTCTCTCTAAACATGTCACTACAACTTAATTAATTGTTGATGAATTCTACTTTTAATTCTCATGGAATTAGGTTTATATAAGAAATGAAAGGCATCCAGTCAAAAATCACAAGGTAGTATTTCAGAATTTTAGGACTGGAGGGGACCCTTGCAGTCACCTAGTTCAAATTCCTTATTGTTCAAGTAAAGAAAGTGAAGTCCAGAGAGATTGGGTGCTTTGTCAAAGGTCTCACACCTGGTTGTACCAGGTGCCTTTTTGTAGGCTTAGGCCACCAGGCCTTAACATAACTCAGGTTCTCTGAACCATGAATGGTTTTCTGGGGCCCAGGGAAGTCATCAAGACCAAAGTGGGAATGTGTTCCCCACTTCCCTGATAGTGCACTTACCTTTCAGCCCTTACAGTACAAAGACCCAAGCCTCCCTGTTCTTTGCTGTATGTGCATGTCTCAGAATTGGGCCATTCCATGAGTCTAGCCTCATCCTTAAGTAGCAAACCAAGAATGTGTCAAGTTCAACACCCATTAAGCTTAAGAATTTTTTATTTTTTTGGAAAATTTTATGTTTTTATAGCAGCTGCAATTATTCAGAATCCCACACATTCAGAACTAGAAATGCCCTCGAATTCGGCAAAGGCAACAACAAAAAGAGATTTTTATTAAATACCCAGCTCATAGCAATAAATTCAGTCTTAGAGACATTGTTAGAAATAAATAATTTCCCCAATGAAAAAAGGAGTGATAGAGCTGACGCAGGCAAAGGCTGGTCTCTATATTAGATACCCATAAAACAGGATGGTGAATGACAGTGTTCACATGAAGCTTTGGTGCAGTCTCAAGCTATTAGGTGACACAAACTTACTGTTAATGGAAAAATCCTGGGTGCAAGTTTGCATTAGCATAATGAGGCACCAAGTTGTCCCTGGCTTTGTGTTTTGCATTATTCTTGGGTAAGGGCTTAGCAACACTTCTTTGATGGTAGAAGAGGGGAATGTGCTTCCAACTCACAGCCAGCTATTTGTTAGATTCTTAAGCAGGTTAGCGATCCCTTACTTGTTCAGGGAAATACCTAGAAGCCATGATGCTCTATGTAAAGAAAGTATCACAGAACACTGATCTATTTCATTCTATCAAATATATATGAACATTTTCCACTAGCAGAAAAGATGTCACTGTCATATATAAAGCAATGTGAAGTTATAGCCACAGTACACTATGCACAGAAAAGCAAGGTATTATGCTAAGCACTTCTGGTTGTTTACGCATTCTTTCTGTTTTTTTCCAAGTGAGCAAATCTCAAGGCAAATTAAAAAAGAAGATTCTATTCACTCTTTTATTTTCCAGTGAAATATGAGAACAGAGCCACTATTTAAGGAGCTGAACACTTGTGCCCACTACTCCATTGAGATTCGGCTTGACGACTACTATTTTAGAAGAAAATATTCTCCTTGAAGGGCCCTGATTCTCCTTTCTCCTTCTCCTTCATTATCCATCCTTCACTTAAGGCACATAACACCCTAAGTCTCTTTCTACTACCCCCTTTAAAAAATGATTATTATTCAATAAATTCCTTTGTGATGAGATATAAATTATCATTAGGGTACAATGTTTTGTTTTGTTTTTAGCAGATCCAAGGAGATTTATTTTTCTTTAAATAAGAATAAATAGTCTTAAATCCAAGGAATGAAGCTGTAATTGTAGGCATCAGTGAAAAAGGTAAGGAGCTAAATGGCAGCCCATGAGGACATGGAAAGGTGAGAGCACTGTCACAAGAGGTGAAGTCAACATTGCACATGCCAAGAAGAAATGGCTGAGCACTGAAGGATGTAAAGCTACATAAGGAAAAGAAGCTGTAGGAAAAGCTATTTCATCTTAGGGTGGCTTGCCTAAAGCTTATACTCCCGCATTCGGATGTAGTACTGCTTAATGAAGGATTGTTTGAAATTTAGATATTGGTGGAGTTTCACTTTTTTCCATCTGAAACTGGAGTCTCACTGCCCATTTCTCTGTATTCAGAGACTTCTGCTTGGATTGATTATTCTTTTAATTAGTATTATTTTTTTAACTTGTCATTTTGAACTAATTTTAGATTCATGAAAATTTGTAAAATAGTACAAGAATTTTGTTCTACCCTTGACATGGTTTTCTCAAATGTTACATTTTATATAACACAGTACAATTATCAAAACAAGGACAAACAAAACAAAACAAAACACCAATCCTGATACAATGCTACTAATGAATCTACAGAGAAAGCTTATTCAAATTTCACCCACTAATATCCTTTTTTTGGTCCAGGATCCATTTAGTTGTCCCATCTCTGTAGCCTCATCCAGTCTGGGACAGTTCCTCAGTCTTTCTTTGTTTCTCATGACCTTGAAATTTTCAGTGAGTTCTTCCATTTGGATTGTGTGATGCTTTCCTATGATTAAGTGAGGATGCTCATTTTTGGCAAGGATGCCACAAAAGGATTTCACCTCCTTCTCAGTGTGTTATATCAGGAGATAGATTATGCTGAAATGTCTCACTGCTGCTGATGCCAACTTTGATGCCATGATTAAGGTGGTGACTTCCAAGTTTCTATACTAACTCACCGTTTTTCGCTTTGAAATTAATAAATCTTTTGTAGGGAGCTTTGAGAAAATGCAAATATCCTGTGTCTCATTGTACTTTTGTCTACAGACTTTAATATTCAGGATCATTTTGACAGCAACAATTATTACTGCAGTGCTTGACAAATGGTGATCTTCTGTAGCTTGCTTTCTCTCTTTCCCTCTTTCTTTCCCCTTCCCTTCCCTTGCCTCTCTCCTTCCATTCCTCCCTCCCTTCCTCCTTCCCTTCCACCTTCCCTCCCTCTCTATTTTTCTTTCTTTCTGTTTAAATTGTCTCTATTTAGCCTTGGAGTTCTTTCAAGTTGGCTCCTATATCGTTTCAACATACCTCTATCATGTTTGAGTAGTTCCTTAATTTCTTGCCCCGCAGAATATTCCAGGCTATTTCTATATTTTCCTTGCCCCAGCTCTGGAATTATTCATGTCTCCAAAGAGTCCTGGTTCCTTTTATTGGACAGTAGTATTTAGAAACCAAAACCCGGTGCTAGTTATACTCATTCTTCTGCCATTGCCTCTAGAGAGAGCAGAGAACTAGGAAATACATGTATGAACATATGTATACATGTTCATGTCTGTTACCTCTCTCCATCTATCTATCAATAATCTATGACCTGTGAAAGGCTCTGAGTTCATACTGATACCTCTGATTCTAATTCAACACCACAGGCTTCTTTATCTAGACTTCTCTCTTTATTCTCTCTTCTTCTCTTTTTTTGATGGATAAATCTGGCTCTCATTATCTGTAGTATATTTTTCTATTTGCTCAGTCTTAGAAAACACAAAAGATAGTTTCAAAACTCCTAACCCACACTCCTGTGCAAAACAAGTTTATTAGCTAGAGT
Source organism: Callorhinus ursinus (assembly GCF_003265705.2). NCBI lineage: Eukaryota > Metazoa > Chordata > Mammalia > Carnivora > Otariidae > Callorhinus > Callorhinus ursinus. The sequence continues at coordinate 29,363,377 of NW_027397075.1, read as the reverse complement.
ACGTGTGTGCTACATTTTTGGGGGAGATTTAACTCTTAGAGTACACAGTCAAATACTGTCTTCCAAAGTTACTTGGGCTTGTTGTTTTCTTCAGTGTGCTTTGATTATTTGGTTATTCATTTTCATATAATTATGTTCATTGGTTACTATTTCTTTATGTTTTGAGTTTACCTCCCACACCTTAGTTCATTTAATTACTTATTTATTTGGGAGGTATATGAAACATTCCCATGGTTCTAAAATCCGAATTAAACAAAAGGATATACCCAGAGAAGTTTGGCTGATGGTTTACAATTAATATTATATACCAATTATTTATTTATATATGGATATTATTCCAGCCCCAGATGAATGCTCAATATTTGACTTCTCTGTCGTCATCTCAGGTAGTTTGTGGAGGGTAACTCTATATATATCCAAGGATTTATAAAAGTCTATATTTACATATTAATGGAAATCATTTTCTGCTTCAAAATGTTTTTACTCAATAGTCTACACTCAAAACCAATACCTCTACAGCACTCCAGACTGAGGTGAAGTCATTAGGAAGCTCTGTTAGCACCAGGATAAAAAAATCCCATTTACAATTGCACCAAAAATAATAAGATACCTAGGAATAAACCTAATCAAAGAGTGAAACACCTATACTCTGATGAAAGAAATTGAAGATGACACAAAGAAATGGAAAGACATTCCATGGTCATGGATTGGAAGAACAAATATTGCTAAAATATCTATACCACCCAAAGCAATCTACACATTCAATGTAATCCTTATCAAAATACCAACAGCATTTTTCACAGAGCTAGAATAAATAATACTAAAATTTGTATGGAACCACAAAGTCCCTGAATTTCCTAATGTTTCAAACTCTTGTTATCCATCTGAGAGTATCTGATCCACATTGGCTGCCACAAATTCTGAGAAAAACGTAAACACAGGATCAAAACTCCAAACATGGGCTGTCTTCTTGATAAATGGCTATTCGTGTTCTTTCCTTTCCCTCAAACTACTGCTGACAATTTTCCCCAAATAACCAGAACAATTGGTTCAAAGCAAACATGAACCATTTAGTGAATAGCAAATCCTCCCCAAATCCCTCCTGATCACAGACAGCATGGGTCAGTAGGAAAGTAGGATCCTTACTGGAGGAGATAGTATGGGGGAAGGGGGCTAATGACAGGCTCTGCCCAGAGAGTTAAACTGTGCCAAACTAGCTAGGTCATAGTCTCACAAATGCACGCACAATCTTGGTCTTTGTGTGCGTGTGTGTGTGTGTGTGTGTGTGTGCACCCCAGACTCTAGTATTATATGTACTATTATATGAATATATAATTCATTTATTTTTATATGAATATAACAGAAGATAAAGAAATCATGGTAAAACTGAAAGAATGATGAACTTCAGATAATTGTTTTTCCACAAAAGTTATTATTAATGATTCAACATACCCCTAATATTGAGGCGCCGTGTTCTGAGAAGCATTAGTCAGTTGGAATACTACACTGGAAAAATGTACTATTTAATGCCAGACAGTATGTAATAAGAGAATACCATTCTCTAGTATGGTATGTGAGGAAAATAATTCACCCGAGGTGTTTGCTAATTATGTTATTTTTACAATGTCACAATTTAAGCCATTTGAATCCTATTATTTGACTTCAATGTCATAGTTGCTCACTTCTAGTTCTGTGTTTAAATCACGTCTCTAATTTCTACCAGTCCTTGTATCATAGTCTCTCCTTTGCTGAGGTCTTGGTTAGCCAGATTTTTGTCCCCAAATATGTTTCTCTCAGTTCTGTAAGCATGAAAGCCTGTATCTCTCGCATTTGTACCTGGATGATCTTCGTCTAGCAGTGAAATTCTTCAGTTTCATTTTTGCTATCTGCGGGTTTTATAGACATTGCTCCACTGTCTCCTAGTATGGATTGCTGAAATGTCAGGTATGACACCAGTGTAATTTCTTCCCCCTTTTAAGTGGTTTTAATGTCTGTTTTGCTCCTGGCCTGGATGTTTTGACCTTTTTTCCTTCTCCTTCAAGTTCAGTAACTTTACTAAGATGTTTTTCCAAGTTCATGCCATTGTCTCTTTCTCCTAAGACACAGTTTGACCTCCATGTCCAACACAGCTTTCTCCCCATCCTACATCCTTTCTGACCAGTGGTCTTTTCCAGTCTTTTCTGCAGTAACTAAATTGGTAAGATGTGACCAGGCAGAATCTTGCCTCAGATAGCACCCAAATCCATCCTTTTTTGCCTCTGATGTAGGTAGGGGTTTGGGATTCTCATGGGGACTCTCTAGGCACCTGTACACGTTCAGTGCATGGGGTTAACAGTCCATGGAGGTAACCTGGACTAAGTAAGTATGGTGCATAAATGCTGCCCCCTTCCACCTTGAGTGCACACCCCATTCAGTGGCTCTGAGAGTCCCACAGCAGTGCCCGATTTGAGAAAACCCACACTGGCTTGCCTTCCTTTCCTCTTTAATTCTTCCAAAGTCCTCTCCTATTGGCTGGGACTATTTCCCCAAATAGCTGCCTGCATACAGACCTAGTCTCAGCTTCTGCTTTCTGAGAGAAAATTTATTCCTAAAAATATATCATAGATCTGCAACTTTTTGTTCATTCTTCTTTTTTTCTGGTTTTTCCTCTATAAATGTGTTCCTATCTTCACTTTTTTCCTCCCACTGCATTTATTGACATCTCCTCAAGCCTGCCCTGAGTTTTGAAACAAATTTTTGCAGTCCAAAATGTCTTAAATCTTTGAAATGTTATTCTTTTTCTCTTTTATTTCTTTCCAGAGTTCTGCCTGTCTACTTTTTACTCTTTTGATAGGTTATCCTCTCTTCTTTGAATTCTTGTTTCTCCCATTTGTGTCTTTTTGTTTTAACTTTCAAAGGATCATGATACATGTAAAGGGAATTAATTTCATGACATATGTACTTCATGTGCTTTTCCTTATGTTCCTTTCTTTTTTTTTAAAAATAAAATCATTGCTTTCTATATGCTTAGTTCCCTTGTTGGTTTCTTTCTGCATAAATGTCATTTTTAATGAGTCCACAATCTGCTAGAGAAGTGTGGGAAGGAGGGGAGTGTGAACAGGGATGCCATCCGTATTTTGGGGTCTATGTTACTTCCCTCTCCTTGAACGACCATCTCAGTTCAGTTTCAACATGCGGATGGATTATGTAGTTTCCAGCAATGCCATTTATACCGTTCCCTGCATTGCATTCTCATGGGCTCTATTTTTCTTCCTCTATTCACCTTGTTTATACCTCTAGCAGCCTCTCTCAGTTAGGAGCCTGGATTGAGATGGTAGCTATGCTCCTTGTGTTATTTTGTGGTATTTAACTGGGCATCTAAAGAGACAATCCTTGATTTTCCAAGGGCCAGTACCAACCCCTAGAGTTCATTGCCCTAATTAAAAAATGACAGAGGATTTTCAGGTTACCAAATTGTGGTCCCTAGCCAATAACATCAGCATTACCTATGAACCTGTAAGAAATGCAGATTCTCAAGTGTCATCTGTTGAGTAAGAAACGCTGGGGGTGGGACTCAATTTTCTGTACCTTAAGAAACTCCTTAATTGGTTCTGATGCATACTAAAATTTGAGAACCACTCTTTAGAAGAATCTCTTCCTCAAAACAAAGGTGGGGAACATTTGTCTTTTTTTTTCTCTTTAAATTTTTTATTGTTATGTTAATCACCATACATTACATCATTAGTTTTTGATGTAGTGTTCCATGATTCATTGTGCATAACACCCAGTGCTCCATGCAGAATGTGCCCTTTTTAATACCCATCACCAGGCTAACCCATCCCCCCACCCCCTCCCCTCTAGACCCCTCAGTTTGTTTTTCAGAGTGCATCGTCTCTTATGGTTCGTCTCCCCCTCCAGTTTCCTCCCCTTCATTCTTCCCCTCCTGCTATCTTCTTCTTCTTTTTTCTTAACATATATTGCATTATTTGTTTCACAGGTACAGATCTGTGATTCAACAGTCTTGCACAATTCACAGTGCTCACCATAGCACATACCCTCCCCAGTGTCTATCACCTAGCCACCCTATCCCTCCCACCCCACCCCCACTCCAGCAACCCTTGGTTTGTTTCCTAAGATTAAGAATTCCTCATATCAGTGAGGTCATATGATACATGTCTTTCTCTGATTGACTTATTTCACTCAGCATAACACCCTCCAGTTCCATCCACGTCGTTGCAAATGGCAAGATCTCATTCCTTTTGATGGCTGCATAATATTCCATTGTGTATATATACCACTTCTTCTTTATCCATTCATCTGTCGATGGGCATCTTGGCTCTTTCCACAGTTTGGCTATTGTGGACATTGCTGCTATAAACATTGGGGTGCACGTACCCCTTCGGATCCCTACATTTGTATCTTTGTGGTAAATACCTGGAGTGCAATTGCTGGGTCGTAGGGTAGCTCTATTTTCAACTTTTTGAGGAACGTCCATACTCTTTTCCAGAGTGGCTGCACCAGCTTGCATTCCCACCAACAGTGTAGGAGGGGGGGACCATTTGTCTTAATTCTCAGCATCTTCCCTCATTTTGGTCCAAATTACACAGCATTTGGGGCTTAGAATTGTAACTTAGGCTTCTGTTTTTTTTTTTTTTTTAGTTGCTTTTAGTATGACTCAAGGGAGAAGGCAGGAATAAAAAAAATATACTTAAACCCACACTTTTTAACTGGAATTCTAAGTCACTGATCTGAAAGGCAAGTTTCATGGAAAAGTATGGGGCCTGGACCTAGAGGCTAGAGACCCAGCTCTGGTCCCACTTCTGCATCTGATTAGTTTGTAACCTCTGACAAGCCACTTGACCTCCTCAGGCTCCTTTGGGCATGTAAACTCCATGGCTTTGAGCAACAAAAGTGCTCCTTGTGTTTTTTCCTTAGCTCAAGTTTAAGTGCCTCCAGTGATAAGGTTTCTGTTTCCTCTCCTATGACATGTCATCACTGGAGAGAGCTCACTGCCACAGCTTTGAAGCCTGAACTAGTTCTAGTCTTAATTCAGACTTGTTCATGTTCAGAGATAGTGATCCTTTCCTCCAAGTCAGGGCAATGTATTCAAATTTCAAGTCTTCATCAAAGCTGTGGGCCTGCTTTCCATTTGTCCATAGCTCTACTATTTTAGGGGTAGAAAGTTCAGGAGGAGAACAAGCTGACTCCTGCTAGCAAATTGTGAGACTGGTCCAAGGCCCTGTGAAATCTGTGTGCTATTTCTGACTTTTCCTGTGCCTTATCGCATTTTAAATTGAGATCATCACATGCCTTTTTCTTGGCTGGATGATTTGTTAGAAATTTACCATAGCTCTTGGTTAGGCTGTGGCAAACAGCAGGACACCCACAAACAAAAATGACCCACCCAGTCATTTCAAGCACTCCTGCTCCTAACATCCAAATGGATTCATTTATTCCATTTTGTTGGTCACAATTAAGTTTCTAGGAAAACACTACTTGAAGTGTGTCTTGTCTATTGGCCAATCCACAACTCGTTGTTACCAATTTGCTAGAAGAGTGGTCCAAGGAGAGTAAGTGTTTAGAAACTTGTATAGCAGTTAGTACCATGACATCTGAGCAGGTCGTCAGTTGAGTAGTCTCACTGAGCAGGGTATATGCCAATGTGAGTGGGATTAAACTCAGGAAGTGAGCTGCATATGTCTTGAGTTATCAGGTCAGCCAGGACTGGTTACATAATTTTCAGGGCCCTATGCAATATTAAAATGTGGGTCCCTTGTTAAAAAATTAAGACTTTCAAGATGGCAGCAGCAGAGCATTGAAGCAAGTGAGGGGTCCTTCTAAGTACTGGGCTTTGTGCGAATGTGCAGGTCACACACTCATGAAGCCAGCCTGCCCACTTTGTAGGATTTTGTTATAACTTGTGATATTTTAAGGTTAAATTGTCATCTATAAACCAAAAGTGTATAAATATCTGAGAAAATGTAAGCATATTTTCTTATAACTTACTGTTTTTGTTTTCAATTTAAATTTTAATTTAACTCAATTTAATTTGAACTCAAGCCTCTTTTTCAGTTTATGGTTTAGCATTATTAGATAAATTAAGATTGTAAGAAATGTGTCTTATTAATTTTTAACTCTTATTTCCAGATTGTAAAAGTTTCCCTTTTTTTGTCAAGAAAAGACACACCTCTTCTGAAGGTGTCAGTGGTAGTAAAGCAAATAATGACAAAGGAAGTAATTTAAAAATTGAAAATCCAAGGAGTTTGTATTAGTTTGATTCAGAAATCTTATACTCCTTACATATTGGATTCTATTTTGTAGTCATAATGGAGAGTAAAGTGTGTTATTGCAGAGATGTATTGGTTGATAAAGCAATGAAACCATCAAAGCATAAGTACCATTTATATATAAAACACAAAGAAGTAAGTTAAAAATCAAACAAGTATTTTTACAAAACAAAATGTATGAAATTAGCTCCTCCTAGTCATGATTCTTTGGAATGTTCTGTTACATTTAAATGCTGAAAGAGCATTGACTGCCTCAAGATTTTATTTCATTCTGGTATGATTATAAATCCACCTTATCAAAAACTGGAGCTCTATCAAAAAATTCTCAGCATAAACTGAGATTTCCGAAGTATGATTACAGAATTTCAAAATTAAATCTTAGAAACCTTTTGAACTGTAGTCACTGAATTTTTTTGGTTACACCCTTACTTTTGGAGGGATATCTTCTAGCTTGTAAGAATTGTTTCCAATAACAATTGTGATTGTTAACATCACTTTTTAGTTGCAAGAGATTATATGCAGAGCCTTCATTATATTTTTCTGTGAATAAAATCATGTGATTTGCAAAATAACAGTTTTATTTTTTTCTCTCTCCAATCTTTTTATGTTTTATTTCATCTTCTTTACTTACTCCGTTGGGAATGGCACTGCTAGTAAAATGTTAATAGGAGGGGTGGTAGTGAACATGCTGGTCTTGTTCTTGATTTGAAGGGGAAAGCTTTCAATATTTCATTACTTAGTATGATTTTCACTTTAGATTTCTTTCTAGAAAATGACTTTATTTTTTAAAGAAAAAGGAAATTTCTTTCTGTTCTTAGTTTGTGCTTAATCCGGTTTAACCCACTGGATTTCAAATAAATACTTGTAGTGTTTGAAAAACTCCTTCTCCTTGGTAGGCTCTTGAATGCAGCTTTTGTCTCCTGAGTCCCTGAAATGACCACCACCTTCCAAAAACCCAGCAATCCCACTCCAACATGTGTACCCAAGAGAAACCAAAACTTACAATTTCACAAAAACTTCTATTCACAAGTTTTAAAAACTGGAAATAAATATCCTCAAATCATGAATGGGTCAACAAGAGTGAAACATTTATACAATGAATTATACCTCAATAATAAAAAAGAACAAACTACCGATACAACAATATGGATAAATGTCAAATGCATTATCCTAAGTGAACAAAGCCATTCTCAAATGGCTACATACCAAGGATTTTATTGATAAGATATTCTGGAAAATCTAAGACTATAAGACAGAATCAGTATTTGCCAGGGTGACTCTGCCTCTATCCACCCAAAAGAAATTTGCAGCTGCAAATTGTCAACAATCAGTCGCCACTTGAATGTGCTGTCTCATGGGAACCTGGGGCTTCTAGGGTAATCAGGGCATAAAGCTGTCTCATACTGGAGGATACCCCAGCCAACCTGCCCTGCCCCACCCTGGCAAGGCAATCAAGTTCCCTCTAGATATGCCTACAGAGGGAATAGGCACCATTGGGTAGGTAAGGGTTTGAAATGAGTCACCTGCCATGTTTCCACAAGAGCTCTCTCAGGTGACCCTGCCTCTCCAGATTCATGTCCTGTGACAGACCCCTGGTTGCCATGAACCATGCCAAATGTACATGCTAGTATGACCCTCTCCTGAGGCCTTGGGCAGCTACATACCTTCAGGCCTATGGAGCCAGGGCATGGCCCCAGCCACCTGCACATCCTCCTATATAGAGGGAGGCCCAGCCTCTCACCAATCTCTTTGAGGCAGCATCTGAAAATTGGCGACAGTCTGTTCCCATTTGGACTTGTGGCCTCCTGGGGACCCAGAGGCCTCTCCAGCAACCGGGGCATCCAGGTTTATCTTATTCAGAAGATACCCTGACCAGCCCTGGTGGGCCTGCCTTCGCAAGGCAGTGGAGTTCAGGCCAGATCTACCTCCGGGGGAAACAAGGCCCCTGAATAGATAAGGACTTTGGAAAACGCAGATGTTTTGTGCTTAATGTTACTGAACTGTGCACTGAAAAATGCCTAAATGGTAAATTTTCTGTTTTATATATTACCAGAATTTTAAAAAATATTAAAAATGAAACATGTAGAACTGAATAATGATAGTAGTAAAACATAAAATGTATGGGACACAGGTAAAGAAATACTTGAGAAGACATTTTTACTTTGAAGACATTTTTTAGGGGCCAAGAACATTTTTTTAAATAAAAGTTATGCATTTGATTTAAGAAGTTTGTAATAGATCAAGAACAAGCCCCCAAAAGAAGAAAGAAGCACATAATTAAAAATAAATATAAGAACAGAAAAACCAATAAAAGAATAGTAACTTACACCTGAATCCAAGAAATCAGTAAAAAAACTCAATAAGATAGATGAATCTCATAAAATTAATCAGGAGAAAAGATAAAAAATAAACATATATGGAATTAAAAATGGAAAGATATATAGAAATAACAGAGATTTTATATACATATGTAAACTATTTTGAATACCTAATGCTTGTAAGTTTAAAAGGCTAAATAAAATGAATACATTCCAATGTATTTATAAAATGTCATATTGGCACAAGAAGAATAGAGGACCTGAGTAGATTTTTTTCTAAAAAAATACATTTTAAAGGTGATCAGAGACTTCTCTTTTTTAAAAAGTAAGCTTATATGGTTTTACAGGTAAATTCTACCATATTTTCAAGAAATTAGATCCTATCTTATTCAAGTTATCCCCCAAAAAGAACAAAAAATATGACACTGCCTATGCCATTTTTTGAGGCTATTTGAATCTTGATTCCCAAACTAGAAAAAGACAGTACAAGAAAAGATTATGGCCCATTTAGCTTAAGAACATGGATGCAAAAATCCTAAGAACAATGCTAACTAATCAAATCCAACAGTGTATTTTAAAAATAAAAAATATGATCAAGAAAGGATTTCTCCTGTAATAGAAGGGCAATTTTTCATCAAAAAAGTCTATCATTGAAATCATAAGAAATCTTTGATTATCTCAAAGCAGAAAATTGTTATAGAAGGTTGAATATACACATATGTGTTTTAAAAATTAGCAAATTGGAACTATAAGAAAGCTTTCTCAACTAGTTATTATATGAATATAGAAATTTACAACAGTCTAATTCCTTTAAGCCTTGGAATAAGACAAAGCTATTCATTTGGAATTATTATTTAATGTAGAAGTGAAGATGGGGAGGAAATAAGAGGGAAATGGCATATGGATTGGAAAAAAAAATAAAAAATCATTATTTGCAGATGATATGATTGTCAGCAGAACAATCAAAACTCTGACTACCAGCAAGAGAATTCAACAAGGTTATCAGGTGAAAGGTAAATTTACAAAAATCAGTAGCATTTATTTATAGTAACAATAACTAACTAGGAAAAACTATATAGAATAAGATGACATTCACAATAGCAAGAAAAATAGATATAATGCCTAGGAAATAACCAAAAATAAAACTTTGTGGAGAAAGTTTTATCACCTTAATAAAGAGTAAGAGAGATAATCTGAGTAAGTGGAGAGACATTCCATGCATTTGGATGGAAGGCTTTTATGTTATAAAGATGTCAATTCTCCCCCAAATTAATTTATCAGTTAAATGTAATCTCAATCAAAATTTCAAATTTATTTTTATGTACTTTATATTTAAATGTTTATGGAGGACTACGAGTCTGTAAATGGCTATGTCAGCATGAAAATTTAAGAATAAAATGGTAGGATTGACCTATCACATGTTATGGCACACTACAAAGCTTGAGTAATTTAAAATTATAATACTGGTGTAAAACAAAACAAATAGACTGATAGAACAGGTTAGAGAGCCCAGAGACAAAGCCATTTGTACTGGGCAAATTAATATACAATAAATGTGGCTTCACAACTGAATGGAGAGAGGGAAGGTAAATTCTTTGACAGATATTAGGAAGTTGGCTCAAAATATGGAGAAAAATAAAACTCATTCCTAAATAAAGCTCTTATCACATGCAACAGTGAACTACACTTTAAATTTAAAATTTTAAACATAAATAAATATTAAATCTATGTGGTTATGAAAAAAATGTGGGTGAATATTCTGGGATAGAATATTCTTTTTTTTAAATGTTTTTATTGTTGTGTTAATCACCATACATTACATCATTAGTTCTTGATGTAGTGTGCCATGATTCATTGTTTGTGCATAACACCCAGTGCTCCACGCAGAATGTGCCCTCTTTAATACCCATCACCAGGCTAACCCATCCCCCCACCCCCTCCCCTCTAGAACCCTCAGTTTGTTTTTCAGAGTCCATCGTCTCTCATGGTTCGTCTCCCCCTCCGACTTACTCCCCTTCATTCTTCCCCTCCTGCTATCTTCTTCTTCTTCTTTTTTTTCTTAACATATAATGCATTATTTGTTTCAGAAGTACAGATCTGTGATTCAACAGTCTTGCACAATTCACAGTGCTCACCTTAGCACATACCCTCCC
>NW_027397075.1:29313743-29352240 GCF_003265705.2 Callorhinus ursinus | reverse complement strand
GTTTTTCAGAGTCCATCATCTCTCATGGTTCGTCTCCCCCTCTGACATACTCCCCTTTTCTTCCTCTCCTGTTATCTTCTTCTTTTTCTTTTTTCTTAAAATATGTTGCGTTATTTGTTTCAGAAGTACAGATCTGTGATTCAACAGTCTTGCACAATTCACAGCGCTCACCGTAGCACATACCCTCCCCAATGTCTATCACCCAGCCATCCCATCCCTCCCACCCCCAACCACTCCAGTAACACTCAGTTTGTTTCCTGAGATTAAGAATTCCTCATATCAGTGAGGTCATATGATACATGTCTTTCTCTGATTGACTTATTTCACTCAGCATAACACCCTCCAGTTCCATCCACGTCGTTGCAAATGGCAAAATCTCATTCCTTTTGATGGCTGCATAATATTCCATTGTGTATATATACCACATCTTCTTAGGGATAGTATATTCTTAAGCCAAACTTCAGAAGTGTGTAAGGCAAAATGATTTTATACAATGCACACACATATTATATATATCTGATATATTAAAATCAAGGTTTTCCATTTCATGAAAGACTCCTAGATAAAGTTGATAGATGAATGACACCATATTTCTGATGTCAAAAACTACCATGAAATTATTATTTGGAATTTATTAAAAATTCTTAATAATTAACTAGAAGAAATAAAAAAACACCAAATATATGAAAACATATTTGACAGAAGAGGAAGTCCCAAGGGCTAATAAGCACATGAAGGAACTCGTTACTCATAATCATGAGTGATCAGAGAAATACAGGCTAAAATAATGAGCTATTATTTAATATGTATTAGACTGGTCCAGAAAAAGGGAGGGGGAGAGGGCTGAAAGGCCAAGTTCAATATCTTAACACTTATCCTGAACATCACACAGAGTCAGCCATTCAAGGGTTTAAGCAACAAATCACATTCATTCTTCCCCTCTGGGAGGATGACTCTGGCTATGGAACAGACTACTGGTTGTCCCACAAGATTGTCTCCCATGTCTTTGTTAATAATAGAAATCCTAATTTGTAGCTAAATCTGTGGCCCCTTGAAATAAACCCCACACTTACCAGCTTCTCAAAACTAAGTGTGGCAATATGACTAAATAGTGTCCAACAAGCTGTAAGTAAAATGGACAGTTTTAACTTCTCGAAGGTGGGATCCCTTCTTTGTCCTTTTTTCTATGCTGCTAGCTGAAATACTGTTGTGATTGCCAGAGCTCAAGCAAAGGTTTGGGACCACACAGAAAAAGTCATATGCTGAAAAAATGGGGACGTAGCAAGATAGAGGGGACCTGGGTCCTTGCCAACCATCCCCAGTTCTGACCCTTGTCCCATCAAGTCCAGACTTCTTATGCCTGAGAGGCCAATACATTTCTATCTTATTTATTTTGATTTTCTTTCCACCTGTACCCAAACCCTAACTGATACAGGCTGCACTGGGCCGAGGGGCAGCAAATTCACATACCCTTGTTAGACAAATGGGACCAGTAAACAACACAAAAAATTATACAGAAAATAAAAAGTGAGAGTGACCTGAATGAGGACAGTGGCAGTGTGAGAGCAGAAGTGGATGAATTCCAGAGACTTCTGGGAGTTGGCATTGACAGAGGCTGTGATTGATGGGATGTGAGGATAACTAAGGGTGATGATACTATTGCCCTTTGTTGTGGGGGCTGTCCTGTGCATGGCGGGCTGGTTAGCAGCATCTCATCTCTACCTGCGAGAAGCCATTAGCACCTCGGTCACAGTCACAGCAATGAAAGCTAACTCCAGACGTTGCCAAATGTCCCTTTGGGGGCAAAATTGTCCCCTGTTGAGAACGACTGACATAGGAGCAATTATGCTGCTAATAAGTAAGGCGCTTGCCTGGCATTCCCCTGGCCTCCAGGCTTGTTTCAGGAATGAATACATAATGTTCACATTAAGAAAATGCTAAAAGAAGCTTTCTCGGAGTTTCTAGGAAAAGTTTATGTGCTCCCAAAAGAGAGCCACAAGAAGGGATGGTTTTTCCTCTTCTGAATATCGTTGTGTGTCGATGTGAAGGCTGGATCTACCACAGCCATTTTGTACTCTGCTGACTCACATGGGAGTGCAGACCTGGCGTCGTCGTGTTGGCCGGTGTCTTATCTTTGTTCTACTCCTGGTTTTCTAAGTACATGAGCCCCAAATCTCCTTTATAATTTAACCCAGTTTCTGTTACTTGCAGGCAAAATCATCTAACCTACACAGTGACTTTGGCAGGATCAGTTCCAGAGGAGTTTTTAGGGGCAGGTGCCAGACTGAGGCGGTTTGAGGATTGAGTGGGAAGTAAAAAGTAGAATTTGTGAGTGAGAAAGACTCTTTCAAAAAGCTTAACCGTGAAAGGACCCAGACAAGGCAGTAGACAGGGGATGGAGATTGCAGTAGTATATTCGTTTAGTTATTTAATTCTTAATGAGAAGGGGACAGTAAAAAAGAAGAGGTTGTAGAACAGGCAGGAAAGTTTTCAGCGAGAGGGGGCATAGGTAAAGTGGCTCATTTTGGGTAGAAGGAAGAACATCTCCGGTATTCTAACGCCAACGATGGAAAGGGAGATGCAGATAAATTTGTAGTGTGGAGGCATGATGCTAGGGAGGTCCTTTTTTTGATCATTCAGGGAGAGAGTAGCAGAGAACATGGATCACATACACAAGGAAATTCTCAGAAACTCTATGGAACTATCCAAATATAATGTGCTATGCTTTATTTATTTATTAAGATTTTATTTATTTGAGAGATAGAGCGAGCGAGAGAGAGAGAGAGAGCACAAGCAAGGGGAGGGGCAGAGGGAGGGGGAGAAGCAAGCCCCCCGCTGAGCAGGTAGCCTGATATGGGGCTCGATCCCAGAACCTTGGGATCATGACCTGAACTGAAGGCAGATGCTTAACCGCTGAGTCACCCAGGTACCCCTATGCTTCATTTACATAAATCGGGGCTATAATTAGCTCACTGAGGTCACATCTATGGCCAAAATGAATTGTTTTCCCTCTCCACATTGTATAAGATGCCCAGAGACAGGTTGGAAGAAAAGTATGAAAGGGTGGCGTCAAGCTGGGCTTCACAGAATGAAAAGTTGCAAAGGTCAAAGGAGCCCCCTCTTCCCCCCCAGTTCTGGGCTGCTTCTCCTTGTGTACCTGTGTTGTCCATTTTAGGCCTTTCTGAGATGAAGTTTGGAGCAGGGAGAGTCTTTATGGCTACTGTTTACCAAACATATGTGAGAAATGGCTGTTTAAAGTCCATTTTGACACGGTTTTCCACTGAAACACTGTCTGAACTTTAATAATCGAGTGTTTGGAAATCGTTAAGTAGCTGCCTTGACTTGTTTAACCCGATGGCCGCAGACATTTCGTCAAGCTGACATAGGATTTATGTCTCAATAACACAATAACAGTTAGTGAGCACCATGGTTCCAGAACGATTTATGTCTGATCTGCAATTAGAGAATGATTTACACCCGAGCGAGGGGGAGAGTAATGAGAGACTCCGCTAAGACGCCCTGCATCCTGCTGCTGGATTGCTTTCTGCCGGAGGCAGAGATGAGATGGCCATGCTCACTCCCTGATGTTTTTCCTTGATAGTTATATCCTTAGAAAAAAATTAGAAGTTTGTTCTTGCAAAATGTTTCCAATCACTCTGGTTCCCATTAAACTCCAAATCAGTCTTGGACAAGACAGGGATGAACGCCATCACAGGAACTCAGTGCCAGACAAGATCCCTCCGTTTTCCCATCACTAATTTGGCCTTACCAAAGGGACAGTCTAGTGGCCACATTGCGCAGCCAGGAGCCGATTGTCTCAGTGTGAAAGTCACAAGACACTTGTTTCATGTCTGTACTGATACCCGCAACCAATCAGCCGCTGAATCCCCAGGATGCCACAGGGGTCGCAATCAACACGTAGGTGGCTCCCTAGCGGTGCCGACGCCGAGGGGGAAGTCCCCAGAAACTCAGAGCCTGGGCTCAGGAGTCAGCAAGCTTGGACCTGCCCCCTGGCTGCACCGTTATCTGGTTCTGAAACCTGGGGCCTCAGTTGCCTCACCTATAAATTGAGACAATAATACCTAACTCAGGGGATTGTTCTGAGAAAATTTGACCCTAAGAATATCCCAAATGTCAGTAGTGGAAAATCAAAAGAGAAAAAAAAGCAGAGGCAGAAGTGAACAAGCTTCACCTGGAATAGCACCAAAGCACCAAAGCACCTTGGAATAGCAAACAGAGAATTGGACTTACAGTAACAGGTCCTGGTTTAAATTCCAGTGTCTCCTGTGGGAACAATAATACGTAGGTATGCCCTTGGCTGTTATGAGAAATACATAAGAAATCATTTATGAAAGCACCTAATACTTGTCAGGTACTAAATAAATGTGCATTTTCTTCCTTCTTTCCAAGCAAGCAGAAAGAATTAGATGAGTTCAAATCTTGATTGCTGGCGTGTTAGCTCATGAGGGTGGTGTCCATCTTGCAGGAGAAGGCAAGCCTTGCACAGATTTGTGAAGTGGGTATAAGTTTCCTTTGACATCCTCTCACTTTCCTCTTAACGTTCTTTCCCCGCCGGGCACATCCACTTCCGGCATCCACACAGACTTGCCTTTCCGAATTGTTGTCACAGGTATAAAGCAGTATTTAGTTGTGAACTAATAGTGGCTGAAAAGGTCATGAAAATAAGTGTTCCAGAATGTTAATTCAAAACCCCAATGAGAAAAGGAAAGCCTTAAAGATTTAGAGGCACTGTAATGATAAGGATGACATTTTAGAAAGACTTTTTGTGCAGGTCCCTGTAGTTTTTCCATCTTTCCCATGGTATAACCTAGCCAGGTAGCCTGAGGATTCTGTCTTCCAGATCCTCCGTTTTTTGCTCAAGCCAGCTACCACCATCCTGCTCTCATCTCATGTGGCCCCCAGCCCTGTCCCTTTGCTCACAGATTCTGTCCCTCACTATACTTGTCACTCAGCCATTCCAGGACTCATGAACCAGACTGCAAGGATGATAAGTCCATGTTGTCTTGGCTCTTTGTTATCCTTCTCCCTCTGGCACACACTCGTTACCGTGAAAATACATACCCAAACTACTCCATGTTCCTCATAATGCAAATCTCCCATTGGGCTTTCTTTCTTTTTTTTTTTTTTTAACATTTTATTCATTTATTTGACAGAGACAGAGCGAGAGAGAGAACACAAGCAGGGGGAGTGGGAGAGGGAGAAGCAGGCTTCCTGCTGAGCAGGGAGCCCGATGCGGGGCTCGATCCCAGGAGCCTGGGATCATGACCTGAGCTGAAGGCAGATGCTTAATGACTGAGCCACCCAGGTGCCCCTGGGATTTCTATTTCTAATTTAAGGGAAACCTGCACACACTGAATTTAAATTTGATGCAAGTATTTGTTTCCTAAGCAATAAGGAAATCAGAAGCAAAAACACACATGGTTTGCAAAAATGCCTGAGTTACCCAATCATTTTTTACCAAAATATTTCATTTCCTTTGGATCTGAGGGAAAGTAAATAAAATTATAATTTATTTATTTCAAGCGAAATTTTTAAAGGTGAGAGAAATGGATTAGCATGTAGACCCAGAGTTGCAATATTTTTTTCATTCAGTTCTGCAAGTAGTTACTGACCACACACTGGGAACAGTGCTAGGGGATGTTCAGGACACAGTGTAGACCTGGCTTCTGCCCTCTGAGAGAGCATACTGTCTGCATATGGACTGCATGAGTTTTACCAGGTTGATTTAAATTACTGTTCAGTGTGTCCATTTCCTTCTACTGGACAGTGAGCAAGAAAGTGGTTTAATTAACTTTGTAATTCAGAGGTCTTCTGTCCTCAGTTGACACTTAAAAAATCCATTTTGATACAGATTTCAATACTACTTAGTATCCCAGAGAAAAAAGAATCTTCAGGACTAACGGCATTACTGAAAAACGGAGACTTTCTTAAGGTTTTTGTGGGAGAGACTGAGATGGGGTTTAGAAAATCTTAAAGCCCATAGCAAACCTCTTAAAAGTTCTTCACCACAGTCGTGGGTTTTTCTCCAAATTCCTTCCATCTCTCTAGACAATCAGTTCTCATCTGAGAAGCTGTGCTTGTTCTGAAGGAGGGGTCAGGGAGCCTGAAACCCAGCCACGCTGCCCTCTCCAGGCTGAAAGCCCATGTGTGGGCTCTCGACACCAAAGGAATGGACTTCTTTTCTTTGCACACAGGCATTCTCCACTTCTCAAACTGTGCCTCCAGCCACAACTCACTTGAATAGGGACCTTTTCCTACTTCCCACAGAAGCTCTGATGAGTTAGAGACCCTGGTGCTTCTCTGCCCTCTTTGTTCTTGTCTGTCAAACTGAATCTCATGTAGAATAAAACTTTTACAAGTAAGAAACAAGTATCAGTTGATACCAAAAGAATATCTGAGACAGCAAATGCAAAGTAGTCTTTTTTTAAAATTTTTTTTTAATTTATTTTTGACAGAGAGAGAGCACAAGCAGAGGAAGCAGCAGGCAGAGGCAGAGGGAGAAGCAGGCTCCCCGCTGAGCAGGGAGCCCGATGTGGGGCTCGATCCCAGGACTCTGAGATCATGACCTGAGCCGAAGGCAGACGCTTAACTGTCTGAGCCACCCAGGCGCCCCAGCAAATGCAAAGTAGTCTGATAAATAGAAAGTAGTATGATTTTTAAGTGCCCTTGTCTTAAGCCTGTAGGAATTATGTGTCTTGGCAAAATGTGCTGCAACATCAACATAATTCCTACTAAATTTCCACTTTATCATGTGTACGTTTTTTTCACAGCAAAATCTGTAGGAATATTTATTATACATCTCCTTTTAACCATCAATAAAATGTAATTCAGAGCAGTAGGAAAATGGGGAGTTTGCTCTCCATTAGTGAAAGTCTGAATTGTAAAATATCTTTAGAGAAATACATTTTGCCACTTCCAAGTACTCAATAACTTCCAATGAAGAAAACAAAGCATTGCCAAGTGGAGGAACTTTAGCAATTTATTTTAGTGACTGCATAAAAGTTTTAAAAGATTGTAGTTAACATATAAATTTTTGTATTGCAAATAGATCCTTCCAGGACTTGGAAATTTCCTCTCTCTTAAGTAAATTAAGCATCTCTCTTTGTATTTTTCTTGAGAGTTACATTCATTTAGTAAACTACTTGTTAACAGTTTAAAAGGAAATTTCATCTTCACTTCTGCGAAAGTGATCATTTTCTTAAATCCTGAAGTGTCAAATAATCAGGGGTCATTCTACTTTTTTTCCCCAATGCAGTTGTATATGTAGTATTACCATCCCTCTTGCTACACCCTCCTGCTCGTCACGCCACTCCCAAACCCACAAACACAACCAGACACTATTTTTCCTTCTAAGAAGTCCCCAGGGAAGAAGAATATTGCAGTACCACCATCCGATGTGGTCAGGGTTCATAAATAAAAGAGGTAAACTTCAGTTACCTGGAAATACCTACATCCTGCTAAGGCTGCAAACATTTTCTCACTTATAAATTCTAAGTTTAAATTAAACTATATCCCAATCTTTCTTGGCTCCAATTCATACCTTTTGGTGAAGTTTGCATTCTTGGTTTAAAGAAAAGAAAGGTTTACTTTTTTTTTTTAAGGGGCTCAAAGCTTCTTGGACATTGAATGGTTTTTACAAAGTACCATTTTGTTGAGTACAAAAGAATAAGAAACAGCTGGGTTACATTTCCTTTGAAATGCACATTTAGTTAAAAATTAAAGACAAAAAAATAAAAAGCACTAGAGAAAAACACTTTCTGGTTTTGCCAAGACCCAAACTATTTAAGAAAAAGAAGGGATAAGAGAGAAGAGAAAAGAATAGTTTGAAATGTTTTGCCAAACCAGTTCCCCTTTCTGTGGTCCTAAAGTTCATTAAGCCTGAAATAAAATCGTGCAAGACGCAAAATTAGTTTGAACTGGTTCTGGAAAGAGTTATGACTCTGTTAAGCATGAACGGATTCAATAAATATTTCTCCTTTCTTTTCTCTTCTAGCCCAAGAATAGTTGCAGTCATTTTTTTTCTTACTAGTTTCTGAATTTTGCCAAATTCTCCCTGATAGAGAGAAGGTTCCTAAACAGAGGGATTGAATTTAAGTAAAAAACTACATTCTAGTGGCTCAAGTTCCTGGAAACATGTTTGTACTACAAATAGTAAATAAATAATAAAAGTGATTCCAGGGAATGAAAAGTTGCTAGCTCCCTGCCAACTTGCTTTCATCACACAATAGAAAAACAAAAAGTCAATCTTGCCCTAGAATTGTAGATAAAATGGGCCCATATGTGGTCATGTTGACTTCAATTCAATTTAACAAACACCATTCAGCACCTACCATGTTCAACTCAAGGACTAGGTGCTATACAAGGATTTAAATAAATAAGCAATGACCTCAGAAATGGATAGAAGGAGAGAAGGGAAAAACTAAAATACAAAGTATAGAATAGAACTGGAAAACAATTCCCATATCGCAACATCAAAATTGATTTATTCAGTTCCAGAGTTCTCAAGATGCAAAACTTCATGAGATTATCTTTTTTTTTTTTCTAAAGTAGTTTATAATTTCAGGTACAAAAATGTATATTAAAAACTTAACATTAAAGGCATCATATGATTATTCCATTATTTCAGAAACACTTGTTTAAAAAGTGTTTCAGAATGGCTAAATGTGGAGTGATTCACTGTGCTTATCTGAAAGTCTCCCTTCAGAATTTCCAGAATAAGTTAACTGACAAGAAAAATATTTTTATAGTTTATTACATTTATTAGGCAGAAATTTAACTGCCTCATGCCAGTGTTGACAAAATTGAGAAAAGTTAATCTGTACTCGCAAGTTTTTGTCTTGTTAGATTTCCTTCTACCCCCAACACAAACTCAATAGACCCAAGTTTCTCACTACACTTCAATGCTGCCTGTACTTTTCTATGAGAAGTAATATGATATATCAATTAAGACTAAAGTTATGTCTTCCTGAAAGTCTTTGTACTTCTTAAAAAGATAGCTGAGAGAGAGGATTTTAATAACCCATAAGGGCTGTTTCCCATCAGATTTGTAAGTAACCAAGTAAGATAGGAGCTGTAAGGAGAAGGTTCGGGGATGGCAGTAGACATGATGCTATGCCAGTGTCAGGGACTAAGAGAGGTGGCTGATCATGACTCAGGCAGAGGAGGTAAGCATTACTGTGGTCTTCAGTGAAGCTTCAGGTACATGGTTGGCACCAGGGACCCACTATGACAGTGCAGCACTCTGTCGGAAAATAGGACCCAGCAGCTGGGCATCCTGGCAATAGGTGATGCTCAGATGTTGTAGTCCAGACTGACTCACAGGTAATAAAAGGTGCTTGGATACCCAGGCACTAGCCCCTGACCCAGGTGCCATGGGAACCCCATTGTCTGAAGAAGCAAAAGGCAAGAGCTGAAGGGAGGACTTAGTTTCTAGGAAGAGGGCCCAGAACAGAAGCTTTGGTGTGAACCGGGACAGCTGACAAGTTTCCTGGAGAGGCTGCAAGGGTGTGTGTGATGGGTCAGGTGCCAGCACAGTCTCAGGCTCAGAAACCAGAACCTCAGGTTCTCAAGGCCCCATTGTCAGTACGAGGTCACTGCTGAAAGGAGCTGGGCATCCTGAACAAATGTGGAAACTCCTTCGGTCAGCCCCAGAGCTGGCAGTCCAGTTAGTTCAAGAATGGAGCATGCCAGTGGGGATAGGCAGAGGAGAAGGCAAATGGAGGGAAGATGAGTCCAGAGATGGCAAGAATGGATTTCCTTACTGTGGGACATAGACCCAGAACAAGGAAAGGGGACTTTCTCTGGTATTCAGAGGATGTGCAGTCTGTGCAGCCTATTTTTCTTACTAGTTAGGCATTAGTCTTAGGAATATACTGACTTTGAAGTATGATATGCCTTTTCTTCCCTCAGCAAGTCTGATCACCAGCTCTCAAAAGGGCAATGGAAAACCCCAGCTTATGTTTTAAGTGTTTAATAGAGTGGGATTTACAGATTTTCTAATGAGAGCATTGCAAATACTTTAAAATAGCAGGAGACCTCCAAAAAATTCCAGTAGGATAATTTCATTTTTGCAAAAGTTAATGAAACTTGATGATAAAGTCATAGGAAATAAATTCTGGGTAAACTGAGCATGGTAAAATCTTGAGGTCAGGGATCATGTCTCTCAGTATATTAGTATCTTCTTAAAACCCCAGAAAGATGGAGGCTGGACCAGGTAATCCTGTATAGCAAGAAATTACTAACTGGTACCACTAGGTAACTGTCCACATGACCTTGCCTTGCCTTGCCCAGCTCCAGCTTTGTCTTGAAAAGGACTCCATCCTACTCTGACCCACTCTCTTGTGTTCATGGTCTGCCCATCCAGCCCACACATCTGTCTTTCCTTCCTGCCCTCCTGGTAGTGCCCTGCCTCCCGGCCTCTAGCCACAGCCTGGTAGCATCCCAGCCAGCACGCCGACTGCATCTGGAGTTTTCTAAATTTGGCATCTTTCTCTGTTCTTGACTGAATCTAAATAACTTCAACAGCACCTAACAGAGCTTGGTGCTTAAAAAGTTGCTTAAAAACACTTAAGGAATGTAATTTAGCTCTTATCTTTATTAATAGTGAATACAGTTAGGATTTCCCAAATTATCTTATATGTAATATATTGAAAAAAAGCCTCTGGTATGTACCTGGATTCAGAATACCTGGAGCCGCGGGGGCAAGGCAAAATAAACACCACTTATACTACGTGTATCCTGGGGCCCGGCAGGCTACTGTGGGGTCAGTAGAGCCTCCCATGCCCTGTTGTATGGGTTGTTGTAAGGATCCACTTCTGCAAACTTTATTCAATCATAGCACAAATCTAAATATCATCTGAAAAGTGCATTTCTGTGGAACAGCCTATTCCCCATGGGGCTGGATAAGTGAGATATCTCTGTACTTGATTCTATTTTACAAAGAACACAAACAATTTGGGACTTTTAAGAAAGCCCTCTGGGGTTCTCTAGCAATGTTGAGACTGGCCATGAGCCACTCCCGCTGCAGACTAGCATATGAAAATCTGAAAGGCAAATCCTCTGTTTTATAACATCAACCTACACCAGCCCCCTGCATGACAGTGCATCATTTTCACTGCTGTGCGTGGTTAACATAAAAGTTTCCAAAAAGGAACTGTTTGGAAACTCTTCTGCTTCTCTTCCCTTCTGATTCTTTACCCTCTCCTTCCTGCCACATGCCATCAACTGCTGCCATCAACACGGGTGTGTCACTCTGAGCACCCAATACAGAATGCCACATGTGCCCTGAAAGAACAGGTTTACCAACATGACACAGAAAAATCAGACCAGAAAAGCCTCCTCTTCAGATATTACCTAAATGTTTGGCTATTTTTCAAAGAACCAGAGGGAGCCATGGTTCTTCCAGGACTGATTTCCCTCGAATACTTTGTGATTTGACAGGTTGGTTCTAGTCTCCAGTGGACACTACTAATCTTCATAGACCTCCTTCCACCCTCCTATGTACCCCTAAGTAACAGATTGTCAAAATAAAACTATTTCAGTCTTGGTTTTACCCATGACCCCCCCAAAACAGACTCCAACTTCTCCCATATCCCAAAGCAAGGTTATCCATGCAGGGTCTGCCAAGAGGATGCCTGATTGCAGGATTTGATACCTTGGCCTGTTACCGACTTGAAAGCATAAAATATTTGCACTTAAAGTGTCCAGGGAGTATACAATCAAAAGAGTTTTGGAAAGAGCTATTAGGGTACTATGGATTGCATTCTCACCTTGTTCCCAACTAGAGAATCCTAGGGAAAGGGGATTTGGGAGAATTTGATATGCATCCCCTGGTGCTCAGGACCTATAATGGCATCTGGCTTACATCTAAGAAATCAAAAAGGCAAGAGATTGAAGCTGACTAGCTGGTCTGCCACACTGCCAGTGACCTGCACTCCTGGGGGTAACAGTGGGATAGTGCATCATTCCCATGAGTCATGAGAGAGAGAAGGAGAGATAGATAGATAGAGAGATGCCACTTCACAGCAATACTAGTCAAGTAAACTTCTTGGCCCCTTTTCAGGGTACTAGATGATGGATGGAATACAAATGGATCACCCACTCTGCTGCAGGTGCTGAAAGAAGATGTACCCACAGAGTGGGAACCAGGCTGAATGGCATAGTTGGCTACAAACCAGTGCTGCTATGATGGATTCCAGGGGATCCCAGAGTCCCCTTTCATTGGATTCCTGCACTTAAGACATTTTAGGGTGGCACACTATTTTGAGAATTTAATCAAAACTTCACGTCTTCATCTTGCAGAAAATTTTAAATGAGATTTCAGGATGTTTCCAGACCTCTTGAAGGCTGCTCATGGACCACTGTTTACTTTCCTCTTCCATGTGTCCTACCAGGTGAAGGACCCATGATTTAACCCAGCCCACCCATGTAGCCAGCACCATTTATCAGCTGGTTCCTGGCATTCTGTGTCATTCACAGCCTCCCTCAGAACCACTCTTTCTGGAATGTTAGTCTCATGCTCCCACTTCACAGGCTGGATCCCTTCTTCCTGATATCTGACCTGGAATCTTATTTAATTCTATAGCTCCCCTGGTTCAAACTTAAAAACCCCCTACCCAACACAGTCTAGTCCAGATTCTGGATATGCCCTGCTTCCTATCCAACATCCAAGCATCTTCTTGGGGAACATTGCTTTGAAAATCGTTCTAAATCTTGCTTAGCTTAAGGATTGGATCTAGGTGAAAGTAAAAAAAAAATGCCTGTGGGCGAAGTTACACTTAAACTCTTGTCTTTTATTTGCATTTCTGCATTAATAAATTTCAGATCTTTTCTTCAGAGAAGATTTTGTTGAAGAGAGTTTGAGAATAACATCAAGAGAAGAAACTCTCCTAAGAGAGGAAGGAGTTTGGAGGGTGGAGTGTAAAATTATTAATTTTTCCTGTTCCTCATTTTGCTTAGGACCCACACTAAGCTGGATGCCTAAAACTTAGTACAGAAAAATCTTTTCTGACAGAAAACACTTGGGTTATTGCTGAGAGTGTTTTGGATGGTGTGGCATTCTGCCATGCCTTTGGCATCAACTACTGTTAACTAAAAATTGTGTGTGTATAGTGTTGATGTGTGCCTGATGAGCGAGAGACTAAACCACTACCTCTACCTCTGAGCATGGCCCCACTTAAGACATAGAATGGATGAAACACACTCCCAAGACTGCAGTTCTCAGTGGATCGGTAATAGACTTGGGTCAGCAAGCCAAGCAAACCAGACAGCCTGACTTTTTCTTACCCAATAGAAACTTGAATTTTTAGAATGTATTCACATCTCATCATTTAAGGATTTATGCCTGCAAGTCCACTATCATTAAAGAGTTATATGCATACATTCCCCTTTCCATTGCAGGGATTACAAACCCCTAATGATAGTAAATTATTCTCTCCTGCACCATATACTACAATTTCTCTGTGGAATTTTCTAGACTGTTTTGTAAGGCTCTACAGCCCTAATGAAGTGTTATTTATACTACACACTGATTTTCTGCTTTGTTTTTAAAGTTTCTCCTTGTTCCATCTTTTTTGATTTATCATACATTTAGCAGACCTAAGTATGAAAGCCATTTTTCTGTCACTCTTCAAACTTTAAATGAACAAGACTTTTTATGAAGTGTAATTTTCAATAACAATGAAATATTAGAAGCCCCTCTTGGAATTCCTTTTTCCATTCTTGCCTGTGTGTTTTTTTTTTTTTCCTGTTTTTCTTTCCTTTTCTCCCTGGTTTCCCACCAGGGCTGTCTAACATTGCCATAGTCTCTGATATATGGGACTAGGGAATCCAGTGGGGTGTCAGAAGAATTTCCTTTTACTTGATTATCAAACACCATAGACGTGTGCACAACAAGCTGTGCATACAATTAACAAACTAATGATTTAGCTTAATTTGGAGTTTTGAGAGGCTTGAAGGTGCACAAAAAGACATAGGGTTAGTTTTCTAGAAGATGGCAGTTTTCTTTTGATGTTGGTCTCCTTTACACTTGCATCTAAAGCAAATAACTTCTAATCATTCTCCCCTAAAAGCCTAAGATTCTAATCAATCAATCTGGATTAAAATAATCACTGCACCATTTTTTTGCTATGTGATTTGAAGGCCTTTATAGAGCTTCTAGAAAATGTGTATCATCAAAGTAAGTACCATATGAAGAACATGTGGTGGAATATGTGGAAGAGGTTAATATGATTTACATAATATAGTCTCAATAAATGTTCCCTCCCCTCCCCTCTCCTATTTTTCTTTCCTCTCTTCTCCTCCAGCCATTGTATTCTAACTAAATTCATTCCTAAAACAACAAGTTTGTTGTAATATCTGTGGCAGACAAATTTGCTTGTCATCCCAACTGCCATCTCCACCACCCCTCTCCCTATGCACACCCTTGTTTTGCTTGTAAAGGGAAGTTAATTCCTGCAACAGCCTTGGGTAGGGGATCATGGTTGAAATAAGCCAGTGGTAGTAATTCCATAATCTTGGAAGGTGACTAGATTTAGTCATAGACAGGTGGCTTAATACTAATCAATAGTACACGCAGGAAAAGCTACTGTGGACATTGGGGAAAAGATTTTCTCACTAATGTAAAGATTTTGGGGAGACTTCTGGGAAGATGGCATAGTAGGAGGAACCTAAACTCACCGTTTCACACAGACATACCTAGATAACAGCCACATCAGTGCAACCAACCCAGAAAATGACCTGAAGTTTGGTAGAACAGACTTTCCACAGTTACTCTTACAGAGGCCACATCAAAAGGGTAGGAGGGGCAGCAACACAATCAGGAACCAAACTCACAGTGAGGTTAACCATTAAAGGGAGGGATACCACAGTCACAAAGAAGAGAGAGTTCGGGCACCTGGGTGGCTCAGTTGGTTAAGCGACTGCCCTCGGCTCAGGTCATGATCCCAGAGTCCTGGAATCGAGTCCTGCATTGGGCTCCCTGCTTGGCAGGGAGTCTGCTTCTCCCTCTGACCCTACCCCCTCTTGTGCTCTCTCTCTCTCAAATAAATAAATAAAATCTTAAAAAAAAAAAGAAGGGAGAGAAGCAGATCCCAAACCAGGTAATCCAGGCACATGGGACATGCACTGGGAAGATGAATCCCCATAACATTTGTCTTTGAAAAGCAGTGGGGCTTAACTTTGTGAGTTTTTTACAATCAGTGGGGCTTAAGTCTGAGTACATTAAAAATTAGTGGGTTTGCCCCTGGAAGAACCAGTGGGTGATAGGAAACTGAGTTCTGACCCTTAAAGAGACAGCATAACAAATAACTCCACAGAAATAGAACATAGAAACAGCAGTTTGAAAAGTGCCTGGGTTATATGTGAAGGAAATTTATTTGCTAATCTTAGAACATATGCTGGCAGGGCAGGGATCTTTAGGAGACTTCTCCAAGAACCAAAGAACTAGCAGGTGTCATTTATCTCATCCCCACACACCAAGCCTAGATAGCTAGACACTTGTGGGAATCAGCTAGAACATCCTCCACTTACATGCCCTGCAGTTCTCTGATCTGCCCCATCTAACCCACCCCACTCCACAGGAGTCCCATCAAAGCAGCTCTTGCTGCATCTCACCCTGTAAGCAGCCCCAGCAGGGACCATCACCTCAAAGTGACTCCTTCCCTGATGAGAGAGGTAGATAACCACACATACCAGTTTGGTCGTAACCCCAACAGTGGGGCTTATAACCAGCAGTGTGGAGAGAGTGCATTACTGATCAGTGCATCTGTAGCCCCAGCACACCAACAGGGGGCAGGCATCTGATCTGACTGCCAGCTCTGCCTATGAACAAAAGCTTCTCAGGGGACAAGATAGGGAGAGTTTCCTGTGGGTTAGTGCTACAGCAGCCCCCACAGATGGTCTGGGGGAAGGCATCTGATTTTACTGCCAGCCTCCCCACCAACAAAAGACTCTCAGAGAACAACACAGAGAGTGCCTTGCAGTGTAGTGCCACTGCAGTTTTGGCAATGGGCTGAGGGCAGGCATCTGGTCTGACTGCTGACATCACCCAACTACAAGCCCATGGCAGCCCCAAACTGATACCTTAACAGCATTGGGACCAAACCTGGCCCACAACAGGCAAAGAGAACCATTGTAGCCAACTGGACTGAAAGCAAACAAAGCTCAGCCACAGTAGTAGGGCACACACAACCCACATAAGAGATACCCCTGAAATGCCTGGTTCTGGTGAACAGGAGTCAGGATCTCTTCTTCATAAGATTAGGAGACACAGCAAACTTTCCTAACACAGAGAAACAAATGCAGAGAGTTAGACAAAATGAGGAGAGAGAGGAATATGTCCCAAATGAAAGATCAGGACAAAACCACAGCAAAAAGAACAAAATGAAATGGAGATAAGCAATATGCCTGATAAAATTTCAAAGTAATGATTATAAGATACTGGACTTGAGAAAAGTGGAGGATATCAGTGAAAGCTTCAACAAAGAGATAGACAATATAAAATAGAACCAATCAGAAATGAAGAACTCAATAGCTGAAATTAAAAATGCACTAGAAAGAATCAATAGTAGATTAGAGCAGGAAGAAGAATGGATCAGTGAGCTGGAAGATAGAGTATTGGAAAGCAACCAAGCAGAAGAGCAAAAAGAAAAAAAGAATAATTAAAAAATGGGAATAGATTAAGGGAACTCAGCAACATCATCAAGCATAATGACATTCACATTATAGGGATTCCAGGAGGAGAAAAGAGAGAAAGGGGAGCAGAAAATTTATTTGAAGAAATCATAGCTAAAAACTTCCATAATCTAGGGAAAGGAAACAGACATCCAGATCCAGGAGGCACAGAGAGCTCCCCATAAAATAAACCCAAGGAGGTCCACACCAAGACACATAATAATTAAAATGGCAAAAAGTAGTGATAAAGACAGAATTTTAAAAGCTAGAGAAAAGAGGCACTTGGGTGGCTCAGTCAGTTAACCATCTACCTTTGGCTCAGGTCATGATCCTAAGGTCCTGGGATGGAGCATCATGTTGGGCTCCCTGTTCAGTGGGGAGCCTGCTTCTCCCTCTCCCTCTGCTGCTTCCCCTGCTCATGCTTGCTCTCTCTCTGTGTCAAATAAATAAATAAATAAATAAATAAAATCTTAAAAAAAAAAGGCAAGAGAAAAGAAAACAGTTACATACAAGGGAAACCCCATAAGGCTATTGGCTGATTTTTCAGCAGAAATTTTGCAGGCCAGAAGTGAGTGGCATGATATATTGAAAGTGCTATAAGTAAAAACCTACAACTAAGTATAATCTAGCCAGCAAGGCTATCATTCAGAATAGAGGGAGAAATAAAGAGTTTTCCAGACAAATAAAAGTTAAAGGAGTTCACCACTAAACCAGACTAACAGGAAACATTAAAGGGAATTCTTTGGGTGAAAGAAAAGGCCATAATCAGGAGTAAGAAAGTTATGAAAATCATGTTTGTATTCACAGGTAAATACAAACATAATAAAAGTAATAGATTAATCACTTACAAAACCAGGATGGAGGTTACAGGATAAAAGCATTAGAATCAATTGCATCTGTAAAAATCAGTCAGGGGGCGCCTGGGTGGCTCAGTCAGTTGAGCAGCTGACTTGATTTTGGCTCAGGTCATGATCTCGAGGTGCTGGGATTGAGCCCCACATCAGGCTCTGCACTCAGTGGGGAGTCTGCTTGAGAATTCTCTCTCCCTCTCCTGCTTCCCCTCCCTCCACTTGTGCATGTGTGTGCTCTCTCTCTCTCAAATAAAGTAAAAAAATAAATCTTTAAAAAAAATAAAAATCAGTCAAGGGATTCACAGAATAAAAGGATGTAAATATGATATCATACACATAAATTGGGGGGAAGGGAGAAAAAATTTAGTGCTTCTAGAATGGGTTCAAACTGTGACTATCATATTAATATAGATAGCTATATGCACAAGGTGTTGTGTATGAACTTAATGGTAACCACAACTCAGACACCTGTTATAGATATGAAAAAATAAAGAGAAAGGAAGCCAAGCTTATACTAAAGAAAGTCATCACACCAGAAGGAAAGAGAGCAAGAGAAGAAAATAAGGAACTACAAAAACAACGGTAAAACAAGGAACAATATGGCAATAAGTGCATACCTATCAAAAATTACTTTTAATGTAAATGGATTAAATGCTCCAATCAAAAGACATAGGGTCACTGAATGATAAAAAACAAAGACCCATCTATATTATGCCTGCAAGAGATTCATTTGAGAACTAAAGATACATGCAGATTGAAAGTAAAGGTATAGAAAAACATTTATTACGCAAATAGAAGTGAAAAGAAAGCTGGGGTAGCAATACTTATATTGGACAAAATAGACTTTAACATAATGTCTGTAACAAGAGGCAAGGAAGGATACTACAAAATGAAAAAGGGAACACCTCAACAAGAAGATATAACAATTGTAAATGTTTATACATTCAACATGGGAGCACATAAATACATTAAGCAACTATTAACAGACATAGAGGAAGAAATTTACAGTAATACAATAATAGTAGGGAACTTTAACACCCCACTTACAACAATGGATACATCCTTCAAATAGAAAATCAACAAGGAAATAGTCACTTTAAATGACACAATGGACCACATAGATCTAACAGATATATTTAGAACATCCCATCCCAAAACAGCACAATACACATTCTTTTCAAGTGCATGTGGAACATTCTCCAGGATAGATCACATGTTAGGCCACAAAACAAGTCTTAACAAATTAAAAAATTTGAAATAATATACAGGCATCTTTTCCAACAAAAAGAGTATGAAACTAGAAATCAATCACACACACACACACAAAATGTGGAAAGAACACAAATACATGGAGGCTGAATAACATCCTACTATAAACAATGAATAGGTCAACCAAGAAGTCAAAAAGGAAACAAAAAAAATATATGGAGACAAATGAAAATAAAAACACAAAGGTCCAAAAATCTTTGGGGTCCAGCAAAAGCTGTTCTAAGAGGGAAGATTATAGCAATATAGGCCTACCTCAGAAGCAAGAAAAATCTCAAATAAACAACTCAACCTTACACCTAAGGGAGCTAGAAAAAGAAAAACAAACAAACCCCAAAGCAAGTAGAAGGAAGAAAATAATAAAGATCAGAGCAGAGGGGTGCCTGGGTGGCTCAGTTGGTTAAGCAACTGCCTTCGGCTCAGGTCATGATCTCAGGGTCCTGGGATCGAGCCCCACATTGGGCTCCCTGCTCGGCAGGAGGCCTACTTCTCTCTCTCCCACTCCCCCTGCTTGTGTTCCCTCTCTCGCTGTCTCTCTCTCTCTCTGTCAAATAAATAAAATCTTAAAAAAAAAAGATCAGAGCAGAAATAAATGAAATAGAGACTAAAAAAAACAATGTAACAGATCAATGAAACCAGGAGGTGGTTTTTTAAAAAAGATCAACAAAACTGATAAACCTTCAGCCAGACTGATTAAAAAAAAACAGAGAGAGAGTGAGAGAGGTGAAGACTCAAATAACCAAAATTATAAATGAAAGAGGAGAAATAATGGACACCACAGAAATACAAAGGATTATAAGAGAATATTATGAAAAACTGTATGAGAAAAAATTGGACAACCTACAAGAATGGTTAAATTCTTAGAAACATATAACCTCCCAAAACTGAATCAGAAAATTTGAACAGACCAATTACTGGCAAAGAAACTGAATCAGTAATCAAAAAACTCCCAACAAACAAAAGTCAAGGACTAGATGTCTTCACAGATGAATTCTACCAAATATTTAAAGAAGAGTTAATACCTATTCTTTGCAAACTATTTCAAATTAAAAAGAGGAAGGAAAACTTCCAAATTTATTTTACAAGGCCAGCATTACATACCAAAACCAGATAAAGACACTACAAAAAAAGAAAACTATAGGCCAATATCTCTGATGAACAGAGATGCAAAATTCCTCAACAAAATATTAGCAAACCAAATCCAACAGTACATTAAAAGAAATCATTCACCACAATCAAGTGGGATTGATTCCAGAGATGCAAGGGTGGTTCACTACTTGCAAATCAATCAACCTGATACATCACATAACAAGAGAAAGGATAAAAACCATATGATCATCTCAACAGACACAGAAAAAGCATTTGGCAAAGTACAACATCTTATGATATGATTATGATAAGAACTCTCAACAAAGTAGGTCTAGAGAGAACACACATACCTCAAAGGCCATATATGAAAAATGCACAACTAACATCATACTCAATGATTAAAAACTGAGAGCTTCCTCTAAAAACAGGAAAAAGACAAGGATGTTCACTCTCATCACTTCTGTTCAACATAGTACTGGAAGTATTTGCCACAGCAACCAGACAAGAAAAAGGAATAAAAGGTATCCAGATTGGTAAGAAAAAAATAAAACTTTCAATACTTCTAGATGACATGATACTATATATAAAAAAATCCTAAAGAATCCACCAAAAAGCTACTAAAACTGATAAAGAAATTCAGTAGAGTTGCAAGACACAAAATGAACTTACAGAAATCTGTTGTAATGGGAAAAAGACATCTCTTCTGCAAATGATGTTGGGAAAACTGGGCAGCTACATGCAAAAGAATAAAACTGGATCACTTTCTTACACCATACATAAAAATAAACTCAAAATGGATTAAAGATCTAAATGTGAGACCTGAAAACATAAAATTCTGGAAGAAAACATAGGCAGTAATTCTTTGACATCAGCTGTAGAAACATGTTTCTGGATTTGTCTTCTCTGGTAAAAGAAACAAAAGCAAAATTAAACTATTGAAACTACAACCAAAATAAAGTTTCTGCACAAAGAAGGAAATCATCATCAACAACAAAAAGCAATCTACCGAATGGGAGCTATATTTGCAAATGATATATTCAATGAGGAGTTAATATGCAAAATATATAAAGAACTTATATAACTCAACACTAATAATAATAATACTAATATGAATCCAATTAAAAAAATGGGCAGAGACCTGAAAAGACATTTCTCCAAAGAAGGCATACATATGGCCAACAAACACATGAAAAGATGCTCAACATCACTAGTCATCAGGGAAATGCAAATTAAAACCACAATAAATGCCTGTCAGAATGGCTAAAATCAAAAACAGAAGAAACAACAATTGTTGGTGAGGATGTGGAGAAAAAGGAACCCCTGGGTACTGTTGGTGGGAATGCAAATTGGTATAGCTACTGGGGAAAACAGTATGGAGTTTCCTCAAAAAATTAAAAATAGAATTGCCATGTGATCTAGTAATTCCCCTCCTGGGTATTTACCCTCCCCCCCCAATGAAAACACTAACTTGAGAAGATCTACACACTCGTCTGTTTATTGCAGCATAATTTACAATAGGCAAGATATGGAAACAACCCAAATGTCCATGGAAAGATGAATGGATAAAGAAGATGTGGTATGTATATACAATGAAGTATTACTCTGCCATAAAAAGGAATGAAATCTTGCCATTTGCAACAACATGGATGGATCTAGAGGGTAAAATGGTAAGTGCAAGAAGTTAGAGAAAGACAAATATTATGATTTTAGTCATATGTGGACTTTAAGAAACAAAACAAATGAACAAACCAATTAAAAAAGAGACAAACAAATAAAAGACTTTTAACTAGAGAGAACAAATTGGTGGTTGCCAGAGGGGAAGTGGGTTGGGGAATGGGTGAAATAGATAAAGGAGATTAAGAGTACACTTAACTTAATGCACACTGAGAAAAGTATAGAATTGTTGAATCATTGTATTGTGCACCTGAAGCTAGTATGACACTGTATGTTAATTATACTTGAAGAATAATAGTAGTAATAAAAGATTTATGGAGCACATCCCCACTCCTCTTTTTAAACAAAAGTGGTCATGTCTTCATGGGATGCTTGAAACTGCTACAGTCATGCTCTTGAACATGAGATATCACCAACACGTACGGCAGAGTAGAAAGATGGAAACCCCAGTCCTTGATGACATCACTGTACTACTGAACAGCCCCCTCCAGATTCCCTGCTGCATTAGACAACATATGCCATAGGATTTAAGGGTCTTTGGGTCAGTATTCTGTTCTTTGCAGCAGAAAATCAGCTCACTGCCAGTATTTCAGAGACTCACATAAAAGTCCCTGTTTTCTTTGTGCATGAGCTTGGGCATGTTATCTAAACTCACAAGCCTCAGTTACCTTCTATATAATGGAGACAGTCATTTTACCCACCCAACAGACTGATAGGAGGAGTCAATAAATGCACATAGAATAATGTTTGATAGGATACACTGAGTAAATGATAGTTAAAATGATTTTAACAATCCCCCTAATTCACACACAGAAAACTCGGATTATACCTCTCAACTGATACAGACAGCTCACCGTTGGAGGATTTGAATAAAAACCTCACTGATCTGTGATTTTTGAATTCCACTACTCTGGGCAGCTAGCTGGTTGTTCTCTTGCCTCTCCATTCTCTGTGTTTCTGTCCCTGAAGCTGAGGGCCTGCAGAGAGGCTGGACACCCCATTACATACACTCACACATCAAAGGAAATACAAAGGGGCCAAGTATTCATGTGACCCAGGGAGGAATCTGTAGTCTTGCTGGAAAATGTGAGGCCTGAAGAGCTTTTTTAATTCTGGTGGCCGAGGGGGCAGAGGAACTAGATTTCTTAATTTCCTTCTGGAACAACTCTTTTTGACATAGTCCCCTGAAGTCTCTTCCTTTGCCCCTTCCAAGTTCTTCCTGTAAATGGCCCTATTTCTTCTATTATGATCTATAAAATCAGGATCTTCTACATTATTAGAACCATTATTATGGTTCTCTGCTTTTCCCTACTCCTAGATATTATATAAAATTTTCTTGTTTTCTTAATCTTCATTAGGATCCTTTCCTAGATTTTAGTACTTGTGTTTATGTTTCATTTTTTCCCTTGCTTTGCCTTACACTTGAAATTTTCCTTGATTCTTTCATTGTCCCCGGAATTCCCAGCCCCCTTTTCCTTTCTGTGCTTATTCTATATCATCTCAGTTTCCCAGAAATCTGCACAGAAATCCCCAAAACTGGAAACCTGAATCTTTCCTTTCTGCACTTATGCTGGCAAGTTGGCTCAGAATCCAGGTGCAGCCAGGCACAACAGATAAAGCCAGCATCAACATTTCCTAGATTTAAAGTGTATTTATTGCTTCAGATCACAAAGAATGTCAACATGGTTTCCAAAAGAAACCCCATAGGGTGATTAGTGGAACTCGGTTATTTATTTATATTTATTTATTTATTTATTATTTATTTATTTATTTATTTATTTATTATTTATTTATTTATTTAGATTGCCCAGCCACAGAACTTCCTCTCCATGCTGGAGAATCTGGCACTATAAATTTGGAGTGGCAATGCCCCCGAAGGCCAGACACCTGGTTTCTCTGATCTCCAGCCACTTGGGGACAGTCATGCCTACAGCACAAAAATACGGCTTTATGAAGATGCAAGAATTGTTTAGAACCTGCTTTGGTGGCCATGATGGCAGAGTTCAGTATCCGTGACTGGGGGCCATGGCAGCGCACTAACGGGACCATACTGAGGGTCATGGTAGTCTCCTTCTGGACTCTCAACTTTGCTTCTCAGACCTTGCTCTCTAGCCAACCAATCAATTTGAGAACTATAAGGGACTCCTCCAATTATTTCCTTTTGCTTAAGTTAGCCAATCTCTGTTTCTGTTGTTTGCAACTAAAAAAAAGCCAGCATGGCACACTTTACTTCTTTTATTTCATTATACCATGGAAATAGCAGGGTCTTTAGATGAGAAGGATATGGGAACAAATTCTCCCATTTATTTGCTGACAACCTTGGGCAATTAACATGTCCAAGACTCAGTCTTTTTAACTGAAACAAAGGGAAAATAATATCAAACTCAGAGATTTATTGAAAGAATCAAATGAAACTTTATATGGAAAACTCTTGGCCATTTTTTAAAATTTAAACTTGGTTCTGCCTTCCAGCAGCATACAGTTTATTTGGGAAACTATGGCATGCACACATATTAGGAATAGGTAACATTCATATTGATGCATAGTAATATCTCACGCATCATTCTAAATAAATGCACTGTTGCATTTATTAGCTCATTTAACCTATGTAACAACTCTGTGAAGTAGGTATTATTACTCATATTTTATAGATGAGGAAACAGAAGTTTCTAGAGAGAATAATAAGTAGAGAAATATAACACAGTTGGAATTCAAATCCAAAGCAAACATAGGGACTCCTACCCCAAAGCCTGTGATCCCAACTGGCTCACCCATATGAAGTTATTCTGCTTTCTGAGGGTATCATACAACTGCCAAAAGATAGATGCAGGCAACACATTCTGCTGAGTTCACAGACAGGAGAGCACTGTGTTTCAGAGAAGCAAGGGAAGGCTCTTTAAGAGAAAGAGACCACATTTCTAAGCTATCAGATTACAACAGTACCAGAATCCCAGACTGTTTGGACATAATGTTGTCACAGGAATTTTATTCTGTCAATTCCTTCCCATCTTTCTTAGCCTGTCTAACTGCTATTTATTCTGAAAACTCAACCAAGCATTAGTCCTTCCAGGAAACCTTCTCTGACTTTCATTGACTGGGTCAGGCACCTCTTCTATGTTCACTAATAATTTACACATTCCTATGCATGTCCTATAAATCTTAGCTCATTTGTCTGCCTACAGTCACTAGTCTGTGGATCCTGTGAATGCAGGAGCCATGTCTGTCTTATTAATCACTCTATTCACAACATCTAACACAGTACCTGGCACACAGTAAGTTGTCAATCAATGTTTATTGAATGAATGTGGAATGAACATCCTCAGCAGAGAAAACCACAGAAAGACAAATCTGGTTAAAGACAGAATGTTTGGGGTAAAATTATTTTGCAACTTCACCAATGTCAAAGTATCCTGGCTCCACCCAGAACTTGATTGCAAAAATATAGATAATCAAGATAATTAAATTAGAAGAGAGGCCAAAGCAAACTGTTGGTGTTGTATAAAAGAGATATAAAAATGAAATTTTATGAGTATGCTTAATCTATTTAATCTAAAAGAAAAAAGAAAACTACCACCCCACTTCACTATGATCACAACCAGTCATTTCGAATGCATAGTGGTAATTATAAACTCAGCTCAAGGGTATGAATGAGTGCATGTACATGTATGATTATGTATATATATATATATTCCTTAATGAAATTTTGTGATTAATCATTTTATAGACAATCAGAATTTCATGTGCACTGGGATTTTTTCCTAAGCTATCCTTCTGAAAGTCTCATACTCATAGAAATAATATTGGCTCTTTTTTTGACATAACGTTTTGATTACTCTGGCTCCAGCAAGTCTGGGGTTTGTCCTCTATCTGCATGCTTTTTGAGGAAAAAGCCTTTTGGTCATGACAGAACAATATATGCACCTGAAACATTTTTTGAATAATCTAAGTGTTAGAATATGTGCCAAGAAGAAGGATACAGGAAGAGTTATAGGAGTCAAGACATGGCAAGGCAGAATGAGCCAGAATTATTTAGCGAATTCCTTGTGGGAGGAGAATGAGGATTGTAAGTGCCTTCAGGGGGCAGTTTCAGTGAGACAGAGAACAATATACCAAATATTATGGAGTAGGTACAAGAAATGGGTGTGGATCACTTTTTGAAATGATGGCAATGTGGCAATAAAATGCAAGAACAAAGAGAGTACTTGGTGACAGAGAGAGCCTGGGAAGGTACTGGCCCTAACAATTTTTTTTAATATTAACATACAGTAAAACTGACTTTTTTCATGTACAGTTCTATGAATTTTAACATCTGTAGAAATTCGTGTAACCACCTGACCATAGTCAGGACACAGAACTGTTCCCTCATCCTAAATAATTCTTAGTGATGCCCTTCTGCAGGCACTCTCTCTCCCCATCCCTAGCCCTGGCAATCACTGATCTGTTGGTCATCATGGGTTTGTCTTTTCATAAATATTATAGTAATAGAATCATGCAATATGCCACATTTTGTGACTAGGTTCTTTCAGTTAGCATGATGTCTTTGAGATTCATCCAGCTAATATCTCAATAGTTCATTCCTTCTCATTGCTCGGTAGTATACAATTGTATGGATGTACTTCTGTTTATCCATTAAGCTGTTAATGGACAATTAGCTCTTTCTAGCTTTTTGGTGATTATGAATACAGCTGTTATAAACATTCATGTATAGGTTTTTGTGTGAAGACAGGTTTTCATTTCTCTAAAGTAAATACCTAGAAGTGAAATTGTTAGGTCGTATGTTAAGTGTATGTTTAACTTTAGAATAACTGCTACCCTGTGTTTTAGAGTGGCTGTACCATTTTGCATTATGAGCAGCAAGGTATCAGAGTTTTGATTGTTCTGCATCTTTGCCAGCTATATAGGGTTATCTCATCATAGTTCTAATTCACATTAATTCAATGGCTAAGGACCTGGAACATTCTTTTGTGAGCTTATTTGACATCAACATATCCTCTTTGATGTAATGTCCAAGTTATTTACCCATTTTTAAATTGGATTGTTTGTGTTTTGACTGCTGAGTTTTGAGAGTTCTTTATATATTCTGGATAAAGGACTTTTGTCAAATGTGTCATTTGCAAATATTTTCTTCCAGCCTATGGTTTGTCTTTTCATTCTCTGAACATTTTTTTTGCAGGGCAAATACTTTAAATGTTTTTGAAGCCCATTTTATCCATTTGTTTTCTTTAATGCATCAGGCATTTGGTGTAATGTCTAAGAATTCTTTGCCTAATCCCAGGTCACAAAGGTTTTCTTCTACATTGTCTTCTGAATGTTTTTAAATTTTACTTTTTACATTTAGATTTATGAACCAATTTGGATTCATTTTTGCAAAAGTTGTGAGACTGAAATTCAAGTTCATTATTTTTTGCCTATGGATGTTCAATTGTACCATTTATTGAAAAGACTATCTCTTCCTCCACTGAATTGCCATTGTGCCTGAGTCCATTTTATCCATCAGGAAGGAGTGCCAGGGTGTGAGGACAGGAGAAAATAGATGGCTCAGCTCAAACAGAGAGAGAACAAATTCACCCTTCTTCTGCCTTCTTGTTATGCTTGGGCCCTGAAGGGATTGGATGATGCCCACCCTATTCACACTGAGGAGGGCCATCCACTCTACTCAGTTCACCAATTCAAATGCTAATCTCTTCTGGAAACAGAGACACACCTACAAATATTTTCACCAGCTATCTGGGCCTACCTTAGTCCAGTCAAGTTGGCACAGAAAATTAACCAATATACTGTGTTTTTTTCTGGTGCCACCAGTGCTTCCTAGGCTTTTGACACAATTTCTTAAAAACCCCAAGTTTCCAAACTTCTAAGATGGTCTGTGGCAAAGCAAGGGAGATGCTTTTCTTGTGTTTCCCTTTGTCAGAGGAATCCCAAGCAGATTTTTCTTCTTCCACAAAGTTCTATAATAGCTTCTCTGTTTTTATGCTCCACTTAGTTTTTGGTTTAAAGTTCAGCAGAGACTAGGATGGGAGACATTTCTACTGATGAACACCAAACTTTATTTAGAATCTTTCTTCCTTTATCATAATTAAGTTTTTATTGTTATTTTTATTTATTACCCCTGGATCCTTCTTCCCTGAAGACATTTTTTTTCCTGAAGGTTCCTCATTTCCCTGCAAAAGGACATATGTTGGTCCCATCCCACCATATTCCCAGACATGCCAGAAGATTCCAAAGTACTCATGCAGGTGGGTTTCTGGTAAATCCCTCTGGTAAATCCCTCTCATCAGTTTGCCAATCATTTTGGACTTCCACTTAGACTCAAGCTGAGATAGCCCTACCCCCAATACAAC
Source organism: Callorhinus ursinus (assembly GCF_003265705.2). Taxonomy (NCBI): domain Eukaryota; kingdom Metazoa; phylum Chordata; class Mammalia; order Carnivora; family Otariidae; genus Callorhinus; species Callorhinus ursinus. The sequence continues at coordinate 29,324,327 of NW_027397075.1, read as the reverse complement.
TTCATATAACATAATGACTGAAGCATCTCTGGGAGGAAATTATTAATGCTATCAACTCTATAGGCAAGAAGGCTAAGCCTTCAACTCAAGTAATTTGCCAAAGGGATTCCTAGATTTAGAATTGAAATGCAGATTTTGTGACTCCAAATACTATTATTCTTTCCATCAGACTACCGACAGAGGCTTAGAAATCATCCCTGGTGATCCTCTGCCAACTTGTCTGCCAATGCCAGGGTATGCCACCGATCATTCAAGTCCCCCTTGCATGCTGATATACAGTAAAGGCAGAGCAGGTTGGGAATGCTTGTCTAGACTACCAGTGAATTTTTACCTAGCAAAGAAATTAAAGCTAGAGACATTGTAGCCATGAAGAATCCTCTTTGAATTCTCCCTCTTCTACTTAATTAGGTTAGGGTACATATCTTAAACTTGTTAAGCCTCACTTTCCCTCATAAAGAACAGGGATAATAAGAACTGCCCCACAGAATTGTTAAAGAGGAGAAAGGAGTCAGCATGCCAAGTTGTCAGTCTTGTCCTCAAAATGTAATGCTTCCTTCAAGAAATGGCAACTGTTATTAATTCAATATTATTATTATTATATTTTAAACACATTAGGTAATATTAAGTACATATTTGAACATATAAGATAAATTATTTTCAATATATCATCTTTTTAGTGAGCAAGAACACATTATCTTGGGTAATAGGTTTTCACAGTTCAAGTGGTCTCCTACTTTTGCAATTAAACCAATTTTGAAAATGGCACTCAGGATAGCACAAAATTGGACCACATTGTAGGGTTCAGGAAATGAGACATAAGGAAGAAAGTTTCCTCAAAGAAATGAATTAAAATCTGGTTAGGATTTATGTTATTCAGAGTGTACTGGGAATGGCAGAGGATTAAATTTCAGCCATCTTTATTTCAAAGAAATATATAAAGCAAAAGTTAATTTAAGATACATTTTCATTTCAAGGGATTATTTTTAAAGTTTCTTTATTATTTTTTTAATTTTTTTATTTTTAGGTAAGTAAAAAAAAAAAAAAAAAAAAATTAAACACACCAGCTTTGTTCCTTATATTAAGTTGCTTATTCTCTTTTAGTAAATGCTACAAATTAAGGTTTTACCCAAGGCGCATTTTCTTTTTTTTTCTATTTTCTGGAAATAAAACAACAGATTAAGAAACAAAATATCACTTTTCCCAATAGTCACATTTGGAGACTATAATCCTTATAAGAAGATAATGCTGAAAAATCAACCTGAAAAGAATTTATCAGGTGCACTTATTATATATTGAGTAATATGGTAAAATTAGATAAATATAAAAAGAGAATTAATGGTCTAGTTAAAACAAAACTGAAACACATAAAACAACAATAAGAAAAGCAGTTTCATAATTAAGCACTGAAGGTGATACAAAGAAGTAACACAGAACAACATCGTCAGATCTCCATGAAGCTAACTTGAAGAGACAGAACAATTCCCTGACCAAGTATAACAAAACACATTCCATCATGTTATGTTTCTAAAGGGAGAAGATATAAATCCAAAGGGACAGTCTGTCAGATCAGAGAAGTCTGAGAGGGAGCAATTGGCTGCATCACTTACAGATCAGGCAACAGTACCAAATGGAGAATACATACATTTGCAATTATGACATTTTATCATGTTCATTTTTGTATCCCCAATGCAAAGTTCTATGCTTGACTGTGTGTAGATGTTTTTATTCCAGATACCTTAGAAGGCTCTAACGATAGAGTGCTGGACATGAGAGGAAAGTCCCAAACTCTCATGGAACTTATATAAAAAAAGACTATACCAGATAATGATGAAAGCTATGAAGGGCCATGTTATAAAGAAAAACTCAGGGGAGGAGGATGAACAGGGTGCATCTCTCAACAGGTGACAGACATTTCAGCAGAGACTTGAATGACAGAAGCCAGCCAACTAAGGATCTGGACAGGTGCTGTAGGCAGAGGGAATGGTTAATGCAAAAACCCTAACTGGGAAAGAGTTTGGTGTGGTGCTGGAACAGAAAGAAAGCCAGTGTGGATTTAATATAGAAAGCAAGGAGCAATACAATGGAGTTGGAAACACAGCAGGAATAATATTATTTAGACACTTTTAAGTTGAAATAAATTATCCTAAGTATGATAAGGCATTGGGCATTGGGCAAGGCCCTAATATTATTCATATTTTTAAAAGATCACTCTGGCTGATGAGAGGTAATTGCAGTGGTCAAAGGGAAGGTTCATAGTAACCTGGACAAGGATGAAGGGTTGTTGGATAAATGAATAATTGACATGTATTGTTACCCAGATACATAAAAGGAAGAAGGAAAAGACAATCAGAAGATGTGTGAGCTTGAAAACTTCTGTGCAGGCTAGAGTCACAAAAATTGGAAGAGTGGGTATCATCAGAGAAGGGAAATCCTTCTGTATTAAGACAGAAGTTGTGATAAAATATGTTCCCAGGAGTCTATGGATGATATGAGACTGAAGCTAATAAAAACTAGGAAAAAATGGAAATGGTTGCTTGTAAATTATTCTAATAAATATGATATTAAAATCAGAAGCATGAAATAGTTTATAAAGGGACATGAGCTATCCTTAAGAATATTTTTAGACCATTTAATAAAAATGTTATTTTTCACTTAAAGCCACAGTTTCACCGATGGACTCTGAAAAACAAACTGAGGGTTCTAGGGGGGAGGGGGCTGGGCGGATGGGTTAGCCTGGTGATGGGTATTAAAGAGGGCATGTTATGCGTGGAGCACTGGGTATTATGCACAAACAATGACTCATGGAACACTACATCAAAAACTGATGATGTAATGTATGGTGATTAACATAATAAAAAAATTTAAAGTTAAAAAAAAAAAGCCATAGTCTCACTCTCTAGCAGGTGAGGGCAGAGGTGTGTAAGCCGGGGTGCCAAGGTGATCTTGAAAACATGACCTATGATTCATTGCCTTGTCACAATTTACCCTAGACTGAGAGACCATAGAATCACATCAAAGATGTCACGTGTTGTGTCCAATCCCCCTCCATGAGATGTTAAGTTCTATAATATCTAGTTTTATATTTCATTCATTTTTTTACATACTCTGAATTTTCTCTCCCAGGGCTGTGTACATTAGTAAATAAGAAATATTTGTTGACTTACACTGACACAATCTAATTAAAACTTGTTTACTCATCTTTACATTGCGAGCATATCTCTTTCTCCATATCACAGTATAAGAAAACTACATGCCCTCTATTTCCCTACTTCTTCACAACACTTGCCCTCATTTAAAAAAATTTTTTTAAGAGTATAGTTGATACATAGTGTTATATTACTTTTGGATGTACGTCATAGTGATTCACCATCTCTGAACATGCTATGTTCACAAGTGTAGCCACCATCTGTCACCATACAATGTTATTAAAATACTATTGACTATATTCCCTATGCTGTGCCTTTATTCCCATGACTTATTCATCGCGTAACTGGAAGCCTCTCTTCCCATTCCTCTTTCACCCATTGTGTTCATCCCTCCACCCCTTTCCCTCTGGCACTTGCCCTCTTTGTATGGATAGTCTTCAGTCTGGGTATTGTTGCAAACCTAGGCCATTTTCCACCTGAATGCATGGCTAAAGAGAACCATATTAGAAAATGTGAGATTTGTAAAGATCCTGAAAAGTTGGGCCTGAACAACACAGAAAAGGAATTAAAGTTCTGTCCATCTAGAGAGGAGGTAAGAAAAATAACATGCCAAACCAGGCAATACTGGTAACTCAAGGTTTTTACACACAAAGAATCAAGAAAAAAGTCAAAGATGCTACGAATAAACAGTGAATGCAAAATCTGAATGACTCTAAAGACTTGAGTTTGAACTTGGGACCAAGGTTTGTTTTGTGATTACTCCAGGAAAAAGTAAATTCAAGAGATGTTCAGAAATGTGTCCACTGCTACTTAAAGTACAACCTGATAAGCAGATCTAAAAATAAGATACTAAGAGACACCCAATAACCCATGAAATTCAGAGATCCAGGTGCCAAATGGAAGTGACCACCAAAATGTCACCCCAAAGCACAAGCAAAAGCATTAGACCTCCAAATAAACCATTTTTGCTTTATGGATGCTTCCTACATTCACCCCATTCATTCTTGGCTCATGCTTCCCTAGAGAACCTTCCCATGTGAGACAGATAAAAACCTACTTCTCCCTCTTTACAGATGTGACCTCAGTCAGAGAGGATGCTATGCTTACTTCCTCCTGAACTCAGTGCCCAAGGGTTCATGTGAAATTCAGCCCCACAATAAACCTTGATTTCATGGTCATATGCCTGCTATTAGATGGTGTGTTAGACACCACACTCCTATCCTGTTATAAGATGTGTTTCCCTCAGCTGGGATTTGGCCCACCCTTTTCCATTCCTCCACTCTAGGAGCAGTTTATCTCTTAAATAAAACAAATAACACTGTCAGAAAGTTTATCCTAATAATTAGCTTGAATTTATTGCTCTAAAAGCATTAAATCTTTCTCCTTCATAGACATTAGGAATTTTAAAACATTCATGCATCATTACCCACATCCCTTCTGAATTATGGCTTAACCAGGCAGAGTCAAATCTCTCATTGTTTCTTCAATCTTGTTTGCAGTCCTTCAAATCCCTCCCACTTTCCTATACATTCTCCATCAGTCACCAGCATCTCTGTTGCATCGAGGTACCTGATGTTTAAACCTCTCAGATGCAGTGCTTCATTGGAAGGTCTCTATTTCTTTTCTAAAACTCAGCAATATCTTAACTGATGTATCAAATGTTGACTTATTTTCTGTCAGATGGAATCCATAGATGGTTTCCATACCCCAAATTTCTTGATGGACAAACAGGATAAAGGGAAGTCAGCTATACTGTAAAGCTTGAGAGAATGAACTTCTGATAGCCTTCTACCTCTTTTTCAATTTTTATTTGCTCATTTATTCAGTGAGATTCCTATCTATTTATATCTGTAGCTTTTAAATATTCCTAACACTCTTCCTTGAGCAATGAACTTGATGCACTTTGGTTCTTTGATCTAACTTTAGGCAGTGTTAGTTGACCTCGTCAAGTTGAGCTTCATCTTCAAGGCTAAGACATACTGATTGGGACAGACACTTGATAGCTTATCAATTTACCAGTATCGAGATTCTACCAACTGTGGCTTTTGCCACTTAAAACATATCCCTTATTGCTCAGAGCTTATCCATCTGATTGGCAGCACTCCCCACTATGACATTATCCTTTAGTTTTGCTTTGCTTGGCAGAAGCTCTCACGTTATTTATACCATATAATCACAAATTTAAAAATTACGGTCAGAGATGACACACAAGAATTTGAATGCTGTAGCAGTGACTATAGTCATTAACTTAGATTTTTAGTTTATTTCTCTTGGAACTCATTTAGTTCTAAATATTCTGACCAAAAACTTAAAAACAAAGAAAAAATATACTCTGTGGTCGTCTTGCTTACCAACAGATAAATGTTCATTTTAAAAGTGTAACTTGAATAATAGCTACTAAGCCAACAGTGGAATGCAATCTAAACATTCAAGGAAAATAAAATCTGAGTACAACACAGCTTGTTATTTGAGACTGTGAGAACCTAGACTGTGCCAAATGTGAGATTCTTACTAACCCTTACCACATACCTGACATCAGAACAAGTCACTCAGAAAGAGTCTAGCCAACACCATGACTTTCTCTAAACATTTCCTCCAAGCGTCCTTTAGTGGAAGTTTAAATTTCACATCTTCAGGCTAAAATGAAATTCCTTAAGTCTTTCCTTGCATGACTTGTTTTGAAACACAATAAGCTTTCTCCTGATTGACCAAAATTATTATGCCTGTATGCAGTCTCCAAGATTTAAATTGGGAATAAATCTTAGCAGGATAAAATGTCTGGCACTGTTTCTTTGCTGGGTATAAAGAAGTGTGGGTGGGGAAAGCTCTTAGAAAAGTGTAAAGGGAATTCAACGTTTTGGACACTGACTGCCCCACCACCTTCTGAGTACCTCCATCATCACTAACTTCAGATCGCTAAAACTTGAGGAATTCCTGAGCATTCCTGCCCCCAGCTAGCAGGGACACTTCATTGCTTTCATACTTCAAGAGGTTTTTTTTTTTCATTCCCAGATATTTCCTATATTTTCTTCTAAGTTATTTTTTCTAATGTTTTCTTTTAAAAAACATTAACTTTTCAATGCATCTAGCATTTGTTTTGCTGTATGATGTAAGGTGAGAATCTAATTTGTTTTTTCTCTAAATAGTCCATTTCAACACCATGCTACCTCTAATTGAATAGTATTTTTATTTTATAGGTATAGAGGTTAAAAAAATGAATAACTGGGTAATCAGATTTCCAAGTGATCTGCTCATTTATGTCAATCAAAGCCTTTACTAATAAAATAATCCAAACAACTACCTATTGATGCAAAAATGGTTGAGGAAACAGCTATGTAAGCCCCTTACAAAGTATAGAGTGTTAACATTACTGTGAAATAGTTTTAAAAACAGGAAAGTCCTGTTTATCCTACTCTCCATTAAATAAATATGCTTCTCATCCCCTACTCATATATCTACAACCTTAAACTTTCCACCCTCTGCTTCCCATAAGCTAAAACTCTCCTCAGACCTCTGTTTTCATGTACCCGAGCTTTGTTTCCCATTAAAATTCTCTGAGAACACTTACCTCATGTTGTTCTAATCCTTCTGTGATGGAAGGGAAAGAGATGGCTTTGGAGTTGGACAAACCCGGATTCAGTTGTCGGCTTAATTACTTAGACCTTGGTGGCTTTGGACAAATTACATGGCCACCCTGGACCTCGCTTTCCATATCTGTCCAGTGGGGACTTCTGAGACATAAGAATATGAGCACTAATGTAAATGTACTGCTTTATAATAGAAAGCCACGATTGTTTTTTTGTTGTGTGATTTTGCTTTATCTACAGGTTGCAGACTCTTGAGATAGATTGACAACAGAGTTAGAGAAAAAACACATATTACTCAGAGATCCTGGACTTGGAGGTGTGTGCAGTTTGGAGTTATTCATCTTTGGAGAGAAGATGAATGTATTTTCACTGTGGAATATTTACAGTATGTTGGCTAAAGCATTATTGAAACTTAATGTATAGAAATGAAGATGTAGGTATCTGGATAGCCAAAGGCAAGGAGTATATGTAAATTTGTTTTTATTTTTGTTTTCATATAGTAACTCCATCCTTTTTCTAATAGTATTTTTTCCACAGTCTGATGAAACCATGTGAAAAATGCTCTGGGCTCCTCTAGCTGGAAGATAAGCAATGAGTCTAAATCAGGCTATTTTATTTTATTTATTCCAGTGTAGTCAACATACAGTGTTGTATTAATAAATTAGGCTATTTGGGATCTACATTTTCTAGAGTTTAATCTTAAGCACACTGACAAAGGCTAAAAACTAAATATTAAGCATTGAGGGGCCAGGATGCTAGGAGAAACAACCATCCTTCCCTGCTACATGGATGATGTCTGGAGCTACCCTGGTTTCTGATCTTCCTAAGACTGGTTCTGCAGCTTTCCCTTTGATTCACAGGCTGCCCTATATTCTCCCAATGAGTTCAAGTTAGCCAGAGTACGTTTCTATAACTTGCAACAAAGAACCTGAACTAATAGAATCCTTACTTGATAAAAGGGGACGCCAAAGCTTCAGAAGCTAAGGAACTTGCAGGAGGTTTTCATAGCTAGTATATGTTGGTTCCAGGATATGATCCTAGACAGTTTAATTTTAGAATTAACTTCCTTCTGCCACTGGCTCTTGCCACACATGCATGTCATTTTTGATCTCTTGACATCCCCGCTTTAGGAAGCTCCCCTTATGCTTCAAGGAAATGCACTGGTGCCAGGTTTAGAAAAACAACAATAACAAACAAGGAAGCAAATGACATCACTTAGAAAACTCTCTCTGTCTGGTTGTAGCACATATTTTCATATCTACACACTGTTTCCCGTGCCTTTGAGTTTAAGAAGTTATGTTTGATTTTCAGTTACAGTGGGTCCTTTCCTCCTGCTGCTGAAGCCTGTAGTGGGAAGTCATAAAGCCAAGAACACTTAGTAGTAGCTGCATCTGTTAACTCCCCTCTCACATCTGTCAGTGAAAAAAAAGCCTACTCTTATCTGAACCAATTTCTGCACTTCCCAGGTAAGCTAATCCATTCTCTTGTCTTAGTTAATCTATTCATTCAATAATTATGGGACACCTGCTCTATGTGAGCTACCTTGCTGCTTACCCAATTGCCATCTTCTTTCATAGGAATACTCCCCTTTTCTGTATCTCCCTCTCTGCTGGATGTTTTTCTAAAGTTCAAGGTTCTCCTATCTTAAAAACAAAAACAAATCTCTCAACCTAATGTTCTCCTCCAGCTAAGAGACCCTCCTCTTTCTTCCCCTTCACAATATTTTTCAAGTTTGGGTTCTCACTGTGTTTGAAACTGATTCTAGATTTGGTTTGAGATAGGGCTACCGTTTCACTTTTCTCTTATATGAATTATAGACATCCCAGCTCCATTTATTAGATAATTTCTCCTTTCTTGTGTACCTTATCATGCCACCTCTATCATGTATCAAAATTAGTTTGTGAGCTAATTTGTGCTATCAGTCAATGAGTCCATCCCTACATTATATCTTTTTAACTTTAAAATAGCTTTCTAATCTTTATATTTAGAGCCACAAATCTCTTCTCCTGTTTTCCCTTTTCAGAAATGAATTAGATATTCTTTGCCTTTTGCTGCTCTACATATATTTAAAATTCAACCTGACAAAAAATCCTGCTGGGATTAATTTTGTTCTTTGAGAATACAGAGCATATTTATCCATAATTGTTATACACTTATTTTATTGGGACTATTCTATCACTATTGATCATGAATTTATCACTAATTCCTTAGGACAATTTTCTAAGTAGCAAATTGTGCAGTAGATTATGTTCTCTTCCCTACCAAACACTGTGTTATAAAAAAAGTTTTTTAATGTACAGGATAGGTTGAAAGAATAATAAAATATATTCCATGTATCAAACATCTAGATGGAACAGCTATTAACATTTTTCCATTTCAAAGATGCACACATTGCGATACTCTTAAAAATTTATATCGTGAAGCTCGGGGGGCAGAGCAAGGTGGTGGAAGAGTAGGAGACCTGGATTTCGTCTGGTCCAAGGAATTCGGCTGGATAGGGATCAAACCATTCTGAACACCTACAAACTCAACAGGAGATCGAAGAAAAGAATAGCAACAACTCTCTGAATGGAAAAGTGACCACTTTCTGGAAGGTAGGACGTGCGGAGAATTGAATCCGAGGTGATATTTGGGAGGATAGATGGTGGGGGAGGGGGCCTCCGTGGGGCTCTTCTGGCAAATGATAGAGCCCTGGAGCACAAAATGAAGACTTTTACAAGTCTGCTCCACTGAGGGACACTGCTCCAGTGGATAAGTAGGGGGGTAGGACCCTCGGGGTCACAGAAAGACCGGGGTTGCCTGGGTGTGGCAGAGCTCCTGGATATCGGAGTGGGGAAGCCGGTTATAGAGATGGAGCCAAGGCGGGGTCTCTCAGCTCAGGGTTGCCATAAACCCTGATCCGCGGCCAGTTGGCCCACTGCTCCTCTAGCAGGGACCCAACAAGCAGCAGATCTGGGGGGATTCCCATTCCTCCCCTGGGAGGAGTGGCACGGAAGCACACCACAGGGATGTGCTGGGTTTGGAGACTCCACAAGGGGTCGTGTGCCAGAGATAGAAATGCTCAGTCACAGGCCGGGTGAGCACAGAGTGCGGCTGAAGACCAGGGAGACGGGAGTGACTGACTGCTTTTCTCTGGGGGCACACTGAGGAGTGCGGCCTTGAGTTCTCGGCTCCTCCAGGGCAGAGATTGGGAAGCTGCCATTTTCACGCTCATCCTCCAAAGCTGTACGGAAAGCCTGCAGGGAACAAAAGTTCCCAAGAGCAAACCCGAGCAGATGACTTAGCCCAGAGCGGCAAGGGCGGGGCAATGCCTCCTCCAGCAAAGACATCTGGGAACCACGGCAACAGGCCCTTCCCCCAGAAGATCAGCAAGAACAGCCAGCCAAGACCAAGTTTACCAATCAATGAGAACAGCAGAAATCCAGAGCTAGGGGAATGCTGCACATAAAATCCATGGCTTTTTGATCAACAAGGAAATGAAGACTTTAAATGACACACTGGACCAAATGGACTTCACAGATATATTCAGAACATTCCATCCCAAAACAACGGATTACACATTCTTCTCTAGTGCCCATGGAACATTCTACAGAATAGATCACATCCTAGGTCACAAATCAGGTCTCAACCAGTACCAAAAGATTGGGATCATTCCCTGCATATTTTCAGAAAACAGTGCTTTGAAACTAGAACTCAATCACAAGAGGAAAGTCAGAAAGAAGTCAAATACATGGAGTCTAAAGAGCATCCTACTAAAGAATGAATGGGTCAACCAGGAAATTAAAGAAGAATTTAAAAAATTCATGGAAACCAATGAAAATGAAAACACAACTGTTCAAAATCTTTGGGAT
>NW_027397075.1:29312617-29313343 GCF_003265705.2 Callorhinus ursinus | reverse complement strand
TAGCCACAGCAATCAGACAACAAAAAGAAATGAAAGGCATCCAAATCAGCAAAGAAGAAGTCAAATTCTCATTCTTTGCAGTTGATATGATACTTTATGTGGAAAACCCAAAAGACTCCACCCCAAAACTGCTAGAACTCATACAGAAATTCAGTCAAATGGTAGGATATAAAATCAATGCACAGAAATCAGTGGCATTCCTATACACCAACAACAAGACAGAAGAGAGAGAAATTCAGGAGTCGATTCCATTTACAATTGCACCCAAAACCATAAGATACCTAGGAATAAATCTAACCAAAGAGGCAAAGGATCTGTACTCAGAAAACTATAAAATACTCATAAAAGAAATTGAGGAAGACACAAAGAAATCGAAAAACATTCCATGCTCATGGATTAGAAGAACAAATATTGTGAAGATGTCAATGCTACCTAGAGCAATCTACACAGTCAATGCAATCCCCATCAAAATACCTTCCACTTTTTTCAAAGAAATGGAACAAATAATCCTAAAATTTGTATGGAACCAGAAAAGACCCCGAATAGCCAGGGGAATGTTGAAAAAGAAAAGCAAAGCAGGCGGCATCACAATTCCGGGCTTCCAGCTCTATTACAAAGCTGTCATCATCAAGACAGTATGGTACTGGCACAGAAACAGACACATAGAACAATGGAACAAAATAGAGAGCCCAGAAACGGACCCTCAACTCTATGGTCAACTAATCT
>NW_027397075.1:29311635-29312517 GCF_003265705.2 Callorhinus ursinus | reverse complement strand
TGGACCATTTCCTTACACCACACACAAAAAGAGACTCCAAGTGGTTGAAAGACCTCAATGTGAGACAGGAGTCCATCAAAATCCTAAAGGAGAACACAGACAGCAACCTCTTCGACCTCAGCCGCAGCAACTTCTTCCTAGAAACATCGCCAAAGGCAAGGGAAGCAAGGGCAAAAATGAACTGTTGGGATTTCATCAAGATAAAAAGCTTTTGCACAGCAAAAGAAACAGTCCACAAAACCAAAAGGCAATGGACAGAATGGGAGAAGATATTTGCAAATGACATATCAGATAAAGGGCTAGTATCCAAAATCTATAAAGAACTTATCAAACTCAACACCCAAAGAACAAATGATCCAATCAAGAAATGGGCAGAAGATATGAACAGACATTTTTCCAAAGAAGACATCCAAATGGCCAACAGACGAATGAAAAAGTGCTCAACATCGCTCGGCATCAGGGAAATCCAAATCAAAACCTCAATGAGATACCACCTCACACCAGTCAGAATGGCTGAAATTAACACGTCAGGAAATGACAGATGTTAGCGGGGATGCGGAGTAGGGAACCCTCTTACACTGTTGGGAATGGAAGCTGGTGCAGCCACTCTGGAAAAGAGTATGGATGTTCCTCAAAAAGTTGAAAATAGAGCTACCCTACGACCCAGCAATTGCACTACTGTGTATTTACCCCAAAGATACAAATGTAGGGATCCAAAGGGGTATGTGAACCCCGATGTTTATAACAGCAATGTCCACAATAGCCAAACTGTGGAAAGAGCCAAGATGTCCATCGACAGATGAATGGATAAAGAAGATGTGGTATAGATATATATACAATGGAATATTATGCAGCCATCAAAAGGAATGAGATCTTGCCATT
>NW_027397075.1:29143514-29311535 GCF_003265705.2 Callorhinus ursinus | reverse complement strand
TGGATGGAACTGGAGGGTGTTATGCTTAGTGAAATAAGTCAATCAGAGAAAGACATGTATCATATGACCTCACTGATATGAGGAATTCTTAATCTCAGGAAACAAACTGAAGGTTGCTGGAGTAGGGATGGGGTGGGAGGGATGGGGTGGCTGGGTGATAGACATTGGGGAGGGTATGTGCTATGGTGAATGCTGTGAATTGTGCAAGACTGTTGAATCACAGATCTGTACCTCTGAAACAAATAATGCAATATATGTTAAGAAAAAAAAAAGAAGAAGAAGATAGCAGGAGGGGAAGAATGAAGGGGGGGAAACAGGAGGGGGTGACGAAACACGAGAGACAATGGACTCTGAAAAACAAACTGAGGGTTCTAGAGCGGAGGGGGGTGGGAGGATGGGTTAGCCTGGTGATGGGTATTAAAGAGGGCACGTTCTGCATGGAGCACTGGGTGATATGCACAAACAATGAATCATGGAACACTACATCAAAAACTAATGATGTAATGTATGGTGATTAACATAACAATAAAAAATTTTTAACAATATGCTCAAACTCACTTAAAAAATTAAGATATCACTACATCTCTTAAAAATAAAGAAATTTTTCTTTATAACCATAATACTATTATTACCTGAGATAAAATTAACCATCAACCTCTAATATAACATAGTATCAGTCCATATTTAAATATCCTTCAGTTGTTCACAAAGTATCTTAATTAGGTGATTTTTTTATGAAAAAAAAATTCAATTAAAGTTTTCCCATTATATTTGGTTGTGTCTCTTTTTAGTCTCAGGAACAGTCTCAATACCTTCTTTTTTTTTTAACAACATCAAATTTTTAAAAGACTGGGCCAGTTGTCTTGTAGAACTTCTACAATCTGAATTTGCCTGACTGATTGCTTCCATCTGGATGTCAATTAACTTGCTTCTTTTATCTCCTATATTGCTGTAAACTGAAAGTCTGGTTTAAAGAATAATTAGCTTCAGGTCAAACATACTCAGTAAGAGTACTTTATAGGGAATGCTATTCACTTCATATTATGTTACATCAGGTGGCATATAAAATCAAATTGTCTTACTATTGGTGATGTCAAATTTGAGCACTTGATTAAAAGGGTAAGAGTCAGATTTTTCCATTGTAAAATCATGTATGTTTTCATCCTTGCAGTTAGAAAGTTACATGTGAGGAGATAGTTTAGCTTCATGTGAATATACCCTTTTTTTCAGCTTTATTGAGGTATAATTAACAAATAAAATTGTAAGGTACTAAAAGTGTACAACATGATGATTTGGGTTACATATACATTGTGAAAGGATTTCCACCATCAAGTCACTTAACACATCTATTGCTTCACATATTTACGTGTGTGTGTGTGTGTGTGTGTGTGTGAAAGCACAAGTTCTACCCTTAGCAAGTTTCAATTAAACAACACAGTGTTATCAATTCTAATCACCATATTATACATTATTAGATCCTCAAACTTGATTCATCTTAAAATTCAAAGTTTGTACCCTTTAACAAGGCTCTTTCTATATCTCCCACCCCTGGCCCCTAGCAACAACCCTTCTACTCTCTGTTTTTATGAGTTCAACTTTGTTTTTTTAGATCCCACATATAAGTGATACCAAACAGTATTTGTCATTATCTGTCTGGCTCATTTCACTTAGCATAATACCATCCAGTTTCATCCATGCTGCTGTGAATGGCAGGATTTCCTTTTTTAAAGGCTGAATATCATTCATACACACCACATTTTCTTTATTCATTCACCTGTTGACAGATACTTAGGTTGTTTCTATACCTTGGCTATTACGAATAATGCTACAATAAATATGAGAATACAGTTATCTCTTCCAGATAGTGATTTCATTTCCTTTGGATGTGTACCCTCAAGTGGGATTGCTGGATCATATGGTAGTTCTATCTTTACTTTCCTGAGAAACCTCCATACTGCTTTCCACAGTGGCTACACCAATTTATATTCCCACCAGAGTGCACAAGGGTACCTCTTATCTAGGTCCTCACCAGCATTTGTTATCTCTTATCTTTTGATAACAGACATCCTAACAGGTATGAGGTGGTATCTCACCATAATTTTGATTTTCATTTTCCTGGTCATTAGTGATGTTCAGTGCCTTTTCATGTACTTGTTGGCTATTTGTATGTCTTCTGTAGGAAAATATATATTCAGGTCTTTGGTCCATTTTTAATTTGGGCTATTTTGGGGGTTTTGTTTTGTTTTGTTTTGCTATTAATTTGTAAGAGTTCCATGGATATTAACCTCTTATTGGATATGTGGTTTGCAAATATTTTCTTCCATTCTATAGGTTGCCTTTGCATTTTGTTGATAATTTCTTTTTCTGTGCAGAAATTTTTAAATTTGATGTAGTATGGTTTGCTTATTTTGCTTTTGGTGCCTTAACTTTTGGTGTCAAATTCAAAAACTCATTTCCAAGATGAATTTTAAGGAAATTATTTCCGCTGTTTATTTCTAGGAGTTTTATGCTTTCAGGTCTTAATATTCAAGTCTTTAATCCATTTTGATTTTTGTGTATGGTGTAAGATAGGGATCCAGTTTTATAGCATGTGGCTATTCAGTTTTCCCAACATCATTTATCGAAGATGCTATCCTTTCTTTCTTGTATATTCTTGGCTGCTTTGTCAAAAATTAGTTGAAAAAAATATATCGGTATACATATATGATATGTTGATCATATATTAGTTGACCATGGATTTATTTCTGTTCCATTGATCTATGTGTCTGTTTTTATGCCAATACCAAATTATATTATCTTTCATTCTATTAATGGAATGTATATTATTTATTTATTTGTGAATGTTAAACCATCTTTGCATCCCTAGAATAAATCCCACTGGATCATGGTGTATGATCCTTTCAATGTACTATTGAATTCAGTTCACTAATATTTTTTTTCGTTTTTTTTATTTTTTTAAATTTTTTATTGTTATGTTAATCACCATATATTACATCATTTGTTTTGGTGTAGTGTTCCATGATTCATTGTTTGTTCATAACACCCAGTGCTCCATGCAGAACGTGCCCTCTTTAATACCCATCACCAGGCTAACCCATCCCCCTACCCTCCTCCCCTCTAGAACCCTCAGTTTGTTTTTCAGAGTCCATCATCTCTCCTAGTTCGTCTCCCCCTCTGACTTACTCCCCTTCATTCTTCCTCTCCTGCTATCTTCTTCTTTTTCTTTTTTCTTAAAATATGTTGCGTTATTTGTTTCAGAGGTACAGATCTGTGATTCAACAGTCTTGCACAATTCACAGCGCTCACCGTAGCACATACCCTCCCCAATGTCTATCACCCAGCCACCCCATCCCTCCCACCCCCAACCACTCCAGTAACACTCAGTTTGTTCCTGAGATTAAGAATTCCTCATATCAGTGAGGTCATATGATACATGTCTTTCTCTGATTGACTTATTTCACTAAGCATAACACCCTCCAGTTCCATCCATGTCATTGCAAATGGCAAGATCTCATTCCTTTTGATGGCTGCATACATCTATGTTCATGAGGGATATTGGCTTATAATTTTCTTATCTTGAAAATGTCCTTGTCTGGTTTTGTTATCAGGGTCATGGTGGCTTCATAAAATGAGTTTGGAAGTGTTCCTTCTATTTGTGTTTTTTTTTTTTTTTTGGAAGAATTTGAGAAAGACTGATACTGATTCTTCTTTCTTTTTTTAAGATTTTATTTATTTGTTTGACAGACAGCTAGAAAGAGGGCACAAGTAGGCAGAGTGGCAGGCAGAGGGAGAAGGAGAAGCAGGCTCTCTGCTGAACAGGGAGCCAGACATGGGGCTCTATCCCAGGACCCTGGGATCATGACCTGAGCCGAAGGCAGACGCTTAACCAACTGAGCCACCCAGGTGCCCCCTGATTCTTTTTTAAATGTTTGGTAGAATTCACCAGGAAGCCATCTAGTCCTGGACTTTTCTTTGCTAGGCGTTTTTTCATTCCTGATTCAATTTCCATAAAAGTAGTTGGTCTATTCAGGTTTTCTGTTTCTTCATGACTCAGTCTTTGTAGGCTGTATGTTTCCAGGAATTTATCCATTTCTTCTAGGTTATCTATTTGCTGGTGTATAATTGTTCATAGTAGTCTCTCATGACCCTTTGTATTTGTGTG
This sequence comes from Callorhinus ursinus, assembly GCF_003265705.2. Taxonomy (NCBI): domain Eukaryota; kingdom Metazoa; phylum Chordata; class Mammalia; order Carnivora; family Otariidae; genus Callorhinus; species Callorhinus ursinus. The sequence goes on along the minus strand of NW_027397075.1, from coordinate 29,307,373 downwards.
GTGTCACTCATAATATCATTTGTTTCCTCTTTCATTTCTTTTTTTTTACTCTTTCTTTTTTTAAATTTTATTATGTTATGTTAATCACCATACATTATATCATTAGTTTTTGATTAGTGTTCCATGATTCATTGTTTGTGTATAACACCCAGTGCTCCATTCAATACGTGCCCTCTTTAATACCCATCACCAGGCTAACCCATCCCCCACCCCCTTCCCCTCTAGAACCCTCAGTTTGTTTCTCAGAGTCCATAGTCTCTCATGGTTCGTCTCCCCCTCTGATTCCCCCCCCCTTCATTTTACCCTTCCTACTATCTTCTTCTTTTTTAAAAAATATAATGTATTATTTGTTTCAGAGGTACAGGTCTGTGATTCAACAGTCTTACACAATTCGCAGTGCTCACCATAGCACATACCCTCCCCAATGTCCATCAGGAATCCTCTTTCATTTCTAATTTTATTGATTTGCATCTTCTCTCCTTTCTTAGTCTAGCTAACAATTGGTCAATTCTGTTTAGCTTTCTAAAAACTAACGCTTAGTGTCATTGATCTCTTCTATTGTCTTTTTAGTTTCTATTTCATTTGTTTCTATTCTGACCTTTGTTATTTTCTTTCTATTAAATTTGACCTTATTTGTCTCTTGCTACAATTTTTCGCTTAAAGTCTATTTTGTCTGCTATAAGTATATCTGATGTAAGTATAGCTACACCTGCTTTCTTTTTATTTTCATTTACATGGAATATCTTTTTCTATCCCTTTATTTTCAGTCTATATATTTTCTTAAAGTCGAAGTGAGCCTTTTGTGGGCAGCATCGAGTAGGGCCGTTTTTGTTTTTTGTTTTTTTTTCTTTAAATCCATTCAGGCACTCTAGGTCTTTGGATTGGAGAATTTGGTCCATTCACAATTAAATTAACTATTGATAGATATGGATTTACTCTTGCCATTTTATTATTTTCTCACTGTTTTGTAATTCCTTGTTCCTTTGTTTCTCTCTTGCTTTCTTCTTCTGTATTTGATGATTTTCTGTAGTGTATGCTTTGACTCCTCTCTCTTGATCTTCTGTATGTCTACTATATGTTTTCTGCTTTGTGGTTACAATAAGTCTTACATAAAACATATTTATTACAGCCTATCTTAAGTTGATAATAACTTCAAATGTATATAGTTTTACACCACTCCCAACATTTTATTTAAGCTTTTATTTATTTATTTGTCAGAGAGAGAGAGAGAGAGAGGGAACACAAGCAGAGGGAGAAGCAGGCTCCCCACTGAGCAAGGAGCCTGATGCGGAACTCGATCCCAGGACCCTGAGATCATCACCTGAGCCAAAGGCAGACACCCAACTGACTGAGCCACCCAGGCGCCTCAACATTTTATGTTTTGATGTCAGTTTACATTTTTACATTGTGTATCCATTATTGTAGCTGTAATTATTTTTAATAACTAATACTGGAGTTTAATAATACTAGTGTTTAATAATACTAGAGTTATAAATTATTTACCAACCTACAATATTAGAGTGTTTTGAATTTAACTATATATTTATTTTTACCAGTGAGTTTTATGCTTTTGATGTTTATATATTGCTAATTAGTGTCCTTTTGTTTCAGCTTGAAAAACTTTCCTTAACATTTCTTGTAAGGCCAGTCTAGTAGTGATGTTTTTCTTCAGGTTATCTACAGAACTCTTTATCTTTCCTTCAATTCTGAACAACTTTGCCTAGAAGTTGACAGTTTTTTCTTTCAACATTTTGAAAATATCATCCCACTCTTCTGGCTTGCAAAGCTTCTGCTGAAAAATCTGCTGAATATATTAGGGGTTCCCTTGTATGTAACAAGTTGCTTTTCTCTTGCTATATTAAAGATTCTCTCCTTGTCTTTAACTTTTGACAATAATTACAATGTGTCTTACTGTGAGTCTCTTTGAATTAATCTTATATAGTATTCTTTGGGCTTCCTAGATCTAGGTGTATATTTTTTTCCCTCAAGTTAGGGAAGTTTTCAGATACTCTCCAGTTCTTGAAACTCTTTCCTTATATTCTTGACACAGCATCTCCTGGTTTTGCTTTTATCTTGTTGCCTGCATCCTGGTGTTGTGAACTCTTTCTTCCATCTACTCTAGAGAGTTCTTTTCCAAATCAGAGTTCTTTCTTACTCTAAACATAGTCTCTTCCTTTAATAGCTTCACTTTTCATCTCTAAGCTAATGATTCTCAAATAATTTCCTAAACCAAAATCTTTTACCCAAATCTCAAATTATGTACCTAACTGCCTATTTAAACATTTCTATTTTATGTTCCAAAGACAACTCAAACTCATGAATCTCAAATTAAATTCATTAATTCATTACTTTCTAAGCTTTCATCCTTTGCAACCCTACTCATCCTTTGAAGCACTGCTATCAGTGATTTGTTACCAACCATATAATTAGCCAAGCCCAAAACTTGGTGATTATTCCTGCTTCTTTCCCCTCTCTATTCCTCAGTGTCCTGATGATTCCACCTCTTTGGTATCTGCTGACTCAGTCCACTTATTACAATTACTATTGCCATTACCTTAGTTCAAGTCTTTATCATCTCTCACCTGAATTATATCACAACCTTCTATCTGCCTACAATAATTTTCTCCTTCCAATCTATTACTCATACTGTAGTCCAAGTAAATTTTCTAAAATATAACTAAATCACATTCCTCACTGCTTAAAATTTTAATGACTCAATATGTTCTCAGGATAAGGGCTACCCTCCTTAACATGGCTTACAACGTCAATAATTTAGCCCCTCTCTAATTCAGTATTTTATCTCACTACTCTTTCATGTTATAATCTACATTCTAGTAATACTGAAATTTGTGCAATTTTTATAAACAATTCTGGGATTTGGCTCTTGGTTCCCGCCATCTTCTCTCATAGGTCACTCCCATGACCTATTAGGACTCATCTTAGATCTCCCCTCATCTCTGAAGGACTTTCTGATCCCCTACTGCCTCAGGAATGAATTAGGGGCTCTTCGCTGTGATTCCATTCCACCTGGTTCTTATCCCTCTCACAGAGCTTTTCATTCTGTAATTATAATATGATTACTGGTTTGTATCCTCTATTAGATGATGAGTTTTTTATTTTTTGAGAGAGAGAAAACATCTTCACCAACTTATCATAACTCTTGCACAGAACCTGGCATATGAAAAACACTCAATGAATAACTGCTGAACAAATAGGTAATTACATGCAGACATATACAAATGAAAGACTTACATTTAAATGTTTATTCCCAAGTTGTTAAGCCATCTACTGATACTTCCCTTCATTTATTGAAAAATATGTGAACATCCTTCTCAGGTGGGTATGACCTGTAAAACACAATATTAATAAAATTCAAAGTTAATTTTATTATTTTAAGCCCCAAAGATTTTCGAGTCCCTTGAAGTAGCAGGGACATATTCTTTCCAAATGAAAGTGGAACTTTGTTAAGTTCTACTTTGTAGATGATAATAATAGGTAATACTTACTGAACACTCACCCTGTGTCAGTGTTCGTACTAATTTACATGTAATAAATTATTGAATCCTCACAACAACCCAATAAAATTGCTACTATCCCATTTTATAGATGATAGTCTGAGGCATAGTTAGATTTAATAACTTCCCCAAAGTTACACAGTTAATAAGCAGAGCTGGGATTTGAAAACTTGTATATGAATTCTTTTGCCACCCTTTGATTTATCTTCTAATCATTACTATGCTAACATATATAAAAGTGGATCTATTCCATCTAGACTCTTCACAACCAACTCAGAATTAATTTCATCCTTTGAAACCAAAGCATGAATGCTAATACCTATTACTGTTTTAAGGTACAGTAATGCCTCCGCGTGTGCACATTCTTTTCCATAAATTTGAGCATGCATGTATATAGCACTGAATTTCCTTCCTAAGTCTCAGGACTGATCATGTAATTTGCAGGGACCAGTGCAAAATGAAAATGCAGGACTCCTTGTTTAAAAATTACTAAGAATTTTAAGGTGTTGACAGCAGAGCATTAAACCAAGCATGGAGATTTTCTAAGTACAAGGCCCTTTGCAACTGCTCAGGAAACTCACCCATGAAGCCAGCCCTGCTAACTCTTTTCTAAGAGGTGATGGAAACCAATCTCTTACCTACACCTGACAATCACTTGACAACAATACTGCTTACTGTATATAAGACTAAAAATTCTATCCTCAACTTTAAAACAACACCTTTAAGTTGTTTAAAATATCAGGGGTGCCTGGCTGGCTGAGTTGGTAGAGCATGTGACTCGATCTCGGGGTCCAGCCCCTTGTTGGGTGTAGAGGTTACTAAAAAAATAAATAAACTTTAAAATTGTAATCCTCACTACCAATATCACATTGCAGAACTTTTATAATCAAAGTGGGAATCTAGTACATATAAAGTATCACTGCATTTTACCCAGCAAAACCCCTTCACAACTCTGTATAATAGAAATAAGGGCTCCTATTTTGCAGATGAATAAAGAGATGGAGAGAAATTAAGTAACTTCTATAAGATCACTTATGAAGACATTTTAGGAGCTACTAGTTAAGCCCAGGGCCACCTGCCTCCAAAGCCTACAGTTTTTCCATTATACCATGCTACCTTTCTTGTGGCAATGGAAAAAACACAATGTCATGGACTAAAGAGTTGGATTATGAGACATTTATTTTTTGCCCTAAGCAAATAAAACCTTACTCTTGTTTTTTCTGTATGTCTCCCCTGTTTATCCCAGATCCTTCAATCATAGACATGTGTGAACAAGACAATATATGATTTTTAAAAAGAACAAGGCTATCTTCTGAGGTTTGCTGAGATCCCTACTGAGAGTGCCGTCATGGTCACTCTCAAATATCAGGGGCAGATGCAGTCTATTAGGAATTACAAGGCCAGCTGTTGTTTTATATCATTAGACTTTTGAAACCAACTGGGAAAAATCTCCTTCTGCCAAGAAGCAAGTCTCCAGGCTCTGCAACAAATATCAATTCCAATTTGGTTGAAGTTGTGCAGGGTTGGGTTTTTTTTTTTTTTTCAGTTTCTCATGGTTCCAGAAGTGATTCTCAGCCCATTGGTTGGAGTTTAACCTGAAGTATGTCATATTTTCCATCTAGATTGAAGAAGATGTGCATTTATTCATGCCTTCTAAAACAGAGCTGGGGCACACATTTTCCATCTAGATTGGAGATGTACATTTATTTATGCCCTTTAAACCAGAGCTGAGGCATAACACTTGTTGGGACTTTGAGCTCAGAACAGTGTGTAATTTGCAGGACCAATCATCTTGCCTTAGACAATGGAAAAAAGGATTATAATTTGTTTTTCTCTCCTGTTAACAGTTACATTGTCCAGTCAAGGTTATTAGCCATCCAGAAATTCGCAAGTGGTTCTCCTTGGCAAAATTTGATTTGGGGTTTGACAGCAATTCTGATGATTTCATAGCACTTTAGAATCATGAAGTGTTAACATTGGAAAGGACTTTGGAGATCACATAATCCAAATACCTCATTTTACAGATGAGGACATTGATGTTCAGAGATGTTTCAAAGTGGCTAAAGTCATAAAGCTAGCACATGAGCTAGTCCTAGAAATCGAGCTTCTAATCCCAGTTTAGTTCTCTTTCCATTACTCTATGGCTGCCTCCTTTTACTTAGTTGACATGTCAAACTTCATTTGTTCTTATTCTGCCAGCAGTTTCCAATTCAGGAAGGAAGCACTTTGAAATAGGAATATTGAAACAAATCAAGTTTTATTGAGCATATACTTATTGGGTTTTTAAAAAATATTTAACACAGCATTCAGCATGGTGCCTTGTACATACAGAACCTTTAATCATTCTTCTATCCATTTATTCAGTTAACAAATATATATTGAGCACAAACAAATAATGGATGCTTATAAAGATGGAATTCATTGTTCATTTCTACTAAGATAAATAAGAGATGATTCCTGCCCTAAAGGAGCTTACAGTCCAGTGGGACATATATATACAAATAATTAATAATAGTGTAATTAATAATTACAAGCAAAAATATATTCAAGGACAATGGCATAATAAAAGCACTATAGAAAGATGAACTTTTACAAAAAGCCTTATTGAGTAGGTAGCATATGGAATCAAATAATGTTATCAATAGAATCGAATGTGAGATATAGAACTATGGGTTGAGAAAAGAGTATGGACAAAGGCACAGAAGCATGGAAGGTCATGTGATATTCTGAAATCATAGAAGGGAATAGGTTGCACAGCTTATGAGCAGGATAGGGAGGTAGAAAGGCAAAATTATATCAGCTTTTGGTGGCTGTTGGACAATAGGCATAGGAATGTAGATGTTATCATGTAAACAATGGGAATACTAGCATGAGGGAATTAAGATGATCTAATCTGTATGTTTGGGGATAATGTATATGCTGTACTGGAAAACCAAGAGAAAAAGAAAATTAGTGAATAATTACAAATTTATCTTCACTCAGTGTAAATTAGATAATCTCTCAACTAATTGTGTTTGATTATGTCACTTTCTCATTTAGGATCCTAAAATAGCTCCTATTATTAATCCTTTAAAATCCAAAATCTTCAGCTTTTCACCAGATTCCTTTCCCACACTGAATAAAAACAAATGTAATAAAATCTTTATGTTTGTCCATTGGTGCATTATTTACAAGATGCCTTCTAATATATTGTCCCATTTGATCTTCACAATTGTAGGCAGGAAGAGGGTAATATCTTCATTTTATAGGTGATAAAATAAAGGCTCAGAAAGACTAAGACCAACTTATTGAGGGCCTATTATGCATGTTATTCCAATCCTCCTCTTCTCTAAGCTCACACATCTGACCTTTCAGGTCCTTGACTTCTCTTCTCCAATGGCATTGTCCTCCCTGACCTCAGCCACATTCTCCCCTGGTCATTCCCTGGACTTTGTCATGACCAATAACTGCAACATCTCCATCTTTTTATCATTCTTATCCTATTTTTTTCCACTTACTCTCATTGTCAATCCAACCTCAGTAATTTTTCAACCTCACTACAATTAATAACCCTACACTTTTCTCACTCGATCTCATTCCTTTGATATCTCTTCCCTTGCTTTACATAGAATAAATTTATAGCTAATCATTAGAAGCTCTCCATTATATACATTCTTAATAACCTTGCCTTCTCACTGTGTCAAAGCCACAGCCCATAACTAAATTATTCCATCTACTCCATGCCTGTATTTATTCCATACCTGCACTCATGCAGCTGAACATGACTGGAAAAAAACACAAGCCACTCTGTCTGCTTTGACCTTAAGTCCATAACCACAAACCTCACGTAGGCCTTAATGCTGCCAGAAAAATCAAGGTATCCACACCTAGTCCATTTACTGTACTACTATCATAGATGACTCTCTTACACACCTTCTCTTCTCTCCTCAGATGTCTAACACCTCCATCCTAATCCCCATTCTCAGCTGATGACCTTGTGTCCTGATTTACTGAGAAAACTGAAGCAAATAGAAGAGAAATTTTAGACTCCCATCATCACATCAACTTACCCATCAGCATCTGAGGGCACATACTCTGCCTTCCACCTGTTACTAAACATAAACTCTCTCCTTGCTCCTACATAAGCCAAGCTATCCATGAGCACAGAGCAGATTCCATTCCCTCTTACCTGCCTAAGGACATTACTCTGAGGAGTTCTCCCCTCTCACTCCCACAACATCAATTTTCCCCTTTGTACAGGACAATTACAATCAGCATACAAATACCTCGTTGTTTCTCCCATCATAAGACCAAAAACGAAAATATTGCTTCATCTTTCAACACTCGTACCATTCCTTTGCTTCCCTCTGCAGCAGTGTTGTTTATTCTTGGTGCTTCTGATTTCTCTCAGGTCTGAAACTCATTTTAATCAAGCTATTACATTCTCCCTATTAAAAACAAGATCACAAATGGCTTCCCCAATGCTAAGCTCAGTGGTCAATTTTCAGGCTTCCTCTTCCTTGCACCATCAACAATATTTGACACTATTGATTCCTTCTCCTTGACATATTTTCTTTATCCATCTTTCACAACATTAACTTTTCTGTATTTTCTCCTGTTATTGCTTCTTTCATCTTCTTTTGTTGGTTTCTCATGGTCTCCCTTACTCTCAATGTTTCAGAGCTCTAGAGTTCAGTCCTTTGTCTTTTTTCTTTAACTACACTCGTTTTTTTTGGTGATCTCACCCAGTTGCATGACTTCAAATATAATTTGTAGGCCAATGACTCCCACATTTATACCTTCAACCCAGAATTTCCCCCCAGATTGCAGGTTTGTGTGTCTACTCACTAAACCTGACATCCTTACTTTCATGTCTACTAAGCCATCCTGTCACAAACTAAACTCTTGATTTTCTTTGCTGTTCTCCCCAAATCTGTTTCCTCCATAGCATTATATGTCTCTGTTAATGGCAATTCCATCCTGCCATTTGTGCAGGCCAATGCACTTCCCTCAGGTATTTCACTAAGTCCCTCATCTCCTCCAAATCTCACCTACTCTTACTAGTTAGCATTACAACCTTCTTCCTCCCCAGCCATTTCTGACTCTCCTTACCCTATTTTCTATTTTCCATAGCAATTATTACTTTTTAATGTACTATAACATTTACTTTGTTATGTATATTTTTTACCCTGTCTCTGGAACATAAACTCCATCCATGTACCCAACAATCTAGAAGCATGCTTGCATATAGGTAGCACTCAATATTTTTGATTGAAGGAAAGTTGTTTGAAGGCAAAAAGCCCAACAAGAGAAAGCTGGATTATGTCGGCATAAGTTGATAAATCAAGTCATTTTTAGAACAAATCTAAAAGGAAGACATTCTCAACCCTCTTCTTCGGATAAACAAGAAGTTTGTGACTTGTCCAAAGTCATGCAACTAGTAAATAGGGAGCAGGCTCCAAACCCTGGTCTACTTAACTCCAAACCATCTGCTCTTTAAATGGTGTTAAATTGTACCTCAATAACATGGGCAGAGGGGGGAAATCTGATATGGCTTTTACTCCTCAAAAAGCTGAGCATCATAAATGTTCAGAAAAAAACAAGTTAATAAACACGGTTGGCAAAATTCTTATCTGAAAGAATCAAGGCAATGAAAGTAGAAGAAAGAGAGGGAAAGTAAAGTGTTCTCAGAGAATCACAGAGCTGGCAGGAACCTAGAGGTTGAGCAGTCCTCATTCAATAGATGAGAATGCTAAAGTCCAGGGGGCAGGACAGTTTAATCCAGTTCAAAAATAGCCCTGACATGGCAAGCATCAGGATGGAAACTTGGACATCTTGCTCTATCCAGTGCCCTTTTGATTATATCTCCTTCATTTTTCTGTAGAACGTAGAGCTGCTCTTCAAAATAAAATTGGCCACTGTGGAAGACATGATAAAAATTTGAATAATTTAACTCAAGAGCAAAGGAGATGACTACTCAGAATAATAAACTATTTTTAACAGATTATTTTCAAAATCAGATGATAACAAAAACTAAGTTTAAAATTGTTAAATATTCATGCTTCAGTGGTCTATTTTTTAGCATACTGTATTGCTAATATATAAACAGTCTATAAATACATAAATAACATATTTTTAATATGTAATTATGCTTTTTATTGTAACCAAAATTTGTTTTCTCTCTTACATTCCAAAACATTTCCACAAGCTATGATCCACCTTTCTAATCTAGCAGATAGACATTTATTTATGTGTGTACATGTATTAGGTATGTAGAAGTACTTATGTATCCCTTGTCTCTGAGGATGCCAGGAATATGTACTCATTTCCCAGATTATGATGCAGCCCCACCCATGTATATTTATAGCCATCAGAGCTGTGTGGAGGATGGGTGGGTCCCCCAAGCCTCAGCATTAAGCAGCTTTCCAGAGCACCAGATACTCCTCTCTTCTCAGTGGCCAGCATAGCTCTGACATTAGGGATTCCATTCTGGCGGGGTGACAAACAGCCATGACAGCTACAAAATAGAAGTAGAAGAGGGTAAAAACTCTCTTCCAGAGGGCCTTACCCTGGGGTCAAGTCTCTTAGTTAAACTATAACAAACTACTAAAGTTTCTCTTCATTTAATTTTCTATTTAGTAAATCAAAAAATGCTTTCTTTTTCTTAAATAGGTTAACGTGCTATAAAAAGTCACAGTTATGCTACATCCCAGGTTTTCCAAAAAACTTAAAAATTTTTTTTTAAGTTTTTATTTAAATTCCAGTTAGTTAGCATACAGTGTAATATCAGTTTCAGGTGTACAATTCAGTGATCCAACACTTTCATATAGCCCTCAGTGCTCATCACAGCAAGTGCACTCCTTAATCCTCATCACCTATTTCACCTCTCCCCCGCACCTACCTTCCCTCTAGTAACCATCAGTTTGTTCTCTATAGTTAAGAGTGTGTTTCTTGGTTTGTCTCTCTCTTTCTCTTTTTTTCCCTATGCTCATTTGTTTTGTTTCTTAAATTTCACAGATGAGTGAAATCATATGGTATTTCTCTTTTCTGACTGACTTATTTTGCCTCGCATTATATTCTCCAGCTCCAACCATGTTGTTGCAAATGGTAAAATTTCATTCCTTTTTTTTTTTTTTTTTTTTTTTAGAGGTGGGTGGATGGGCAGAGAAAGAGATGGAGAGAGAGAATCTTAAGTAGGATCCATACCACCATGGAGCCTGAAGGAGTCCAAAAAACTTTTATACTGGCTCTTTGGGCACCCATCTGCCTGCTTCTAAATTATCTTGCATAGATCTTTCTTCACCAGGAGACAATAGGATATTCTATAGCAGGATCTCTTTCTAATTAATCTTGTGTCCCTGATGATAGTAATAGGAGCAATAATTCTTTTTAAATTTTTATTTTTTAAAAAGATTTTATTTATTTATTTGACAGAGACAGTGAGAGAGGGAGCACAAGCAGGGGGAGTGGCAGAGGGAGAGGGAGAAGCAGGCTTCCCGTGGAGCAGGGAGCCCAATGCAGGCCCGATCCCAGGACCCTGGGATCATGACCCGACCTGAAGGCAGACGCTTAACGACTGAGTCACCCAGGTGCCCCCCAATTTTTATTTTAATTCCAGTATAGTTAACAGTATTATATTAGTTTCAGGTCTATAAAATAGTGACTCAACAGTTCCATACAACACTTGGTGCTCCTCATGATAAATGTGCTCTAAATCCCCTTCACCTATTTCACCCATCCTCCCCCCACCTCCCCTCTGGTAACCATCAGTTTGTTCCCTATAGTTAAGAGTCTGTTTTTTGGTTTGTCTCTTTTTTTCTTTGTTCATTTGTTTTGCTTCTTAAATTCCACATATGAGTGAGATCATATGATATTTGTCTTTCTCTGATGGAATTATTTCCCTTAGCCTTATACCCTCTACATCCATCCTGTTGTTGCAAATGGCAAGATTTTATTCTTTTTTATGGCTGAGTAATATTCCACTGTGTGTGTGTGTGTGTGTGTGTGTGTGTGTGTGTGTGTACACCATATCTTCTTTATTCATTTATCTATTGATGGGCACTTCTTCCATTTATTAGGTTGCCTTTTAGTTTTGTTGTTTCCTTGGTTGTGCAGAAGCTTTTAATTTGATGTAGTCCCAAAAGTTTATTTTTCCTTTTATCTCCCTTGCCTCAGGAGACATATCCAGAAAAATGTTGCTATGGTTGATGTCAGAGAAATTACGGCCTGTGCTTTATTCTAGGATTTTTATGGTTTCAGGTCTCACATTTAGATCTTTAATCCATTTTGAGTTTACTTTTGTGTATGGTATAAGAAAGTGGTCCAGTTTCATTCTTTTTTTTCTTTAAATTTTTTATTGTTATGTTAATCACCATACATTACATCATTAGTTTTTGATGTACTGTTCCATGATTCATTGTTTGTGCATAACACCCAGTGCTCCACGCAGAACGTGCCCTCTTTAATACCCATCACCAGGCTAACCCGTCCCCCCACCCCCCTCCCCTCTAGAACCCTCACAGTTTCATTCTTTTATATGTAGCTGTCCATTTTTCCCAACACCATTTATTAAAGAAGCTGTCTTTTTCTCGTTGCATATTCTTGCCCCCTTTGCTAAAGATTAATTGACCATGTAATTATGGATTTATTTCTGGGCTCTCTATTCTGTTCTTTTGATCTATGTATCTATTTGTGCCAGTACCATACCGTTTTGATTATTACAGCTTTGAAGTACATCCTGATATCTAGGAGTGTGATACCTCCAGCTTTGTTCTTCTTCTTTTTGTTTAAAGATTCATTTATTTTAGAGAGAGAACATGCATGAACTGAGGGGAGGGGCACGGGAAGAGGGAGAGAGATGGAGTGAAGTATGGAACCCAAGGTGGGCTCCTGAGATCATGACCTGAGCCAAAATCAAGAGTTGGATGTTCAACTGACTGAGCAACCCAGGTGCCCCTCCAGCTTTGTTCTTCTTTCAAGATTGCTTTGGCTTCTGAGGGTCTTTTGTGGTTCTATACACGTTAATATTTTTCTTCTAGTTCTGTAAAGAATGTTGTTGTGATTTGATAGGAATTGCATTAACTCTGTAGATTCTTTGGGTAGTATGGACATTTTAACAATATTGCTTCTTCCAATCCATGAGCATGGTATATCTTTCCATTTGTTTGTGTTGTTTTCAATTTCTTTCATTAATGTTTTATACTTTTCAGAGTACAGGTCTTTCACCTCCTTGGTTAAGTTTATTCCTAGGTATTTTATTTTTGGTGCAATTGTAAGTGGGATTGTTTTCTTAATTTCTCTTTCTGCTGCTTCATTATTATTGTATAGAAATGCAATGGGTTTTTGTGTTTTGATTTTGTATTTGCAGCCTTAATGAATTCATTTATCAGTCTTAGTAGTCTTTTGGTAGAATCTTTAGGGTTTTCTATATATATAGTATCATGTCATCTACAAATACTGAAAGTTTTACTTCTTCCTTACCAATTTCGATGCAATTTATTTCTTTTTGTTGCCTGGCTGCTGTGGCTAGGACTTTCGGTACTATGTTGAGTAAAAGTGGTCAGAGCAGACATCCTGGTCTTGTTCCTGACCTTAGGGAAAAAGCTCTCAGTTTTTCCCAATGGAGTATGATGTTCACTGTGGGTTTTTCATAAATGGCCTTTATTATGTTGAGGTATGTTCCCTTTAAACCTATTTTGTTGAGGGCTTTTATCATGAATGGATGTTTCACTTTGCCAAATGCTTTTTCTGCATCTTTTGAGATGATCATATGGTTTTTATTGTTTCTCTTATTGATGTGATGTATCATGTTGATTGATTTGCAAATATTTAACCACCCTTTTATCCATTGGAATGAATCCCACTTGATCACAGTGAATGATTTTTTAATGTATTGTTAGATTTTTTTTTGCTAATATTTTGTTGAGGATTTTTGCATCTCTGTTCATCAGAGATAGTGGCCTATAGTTCTCTCTCTCTCTCTCTCTCCTTTTTTTGATAATGTCTTTATCTGGCTTTGTTCAGGGTAATGCTGGCTTCATAGAATGAATTTGGAAGCTTTCCTTCCTCTTCTATTTTTTGGAATAGTTTGAGTAGAATAGGTATTAACTCTTCTTTAAAAGTTTGATAGAATTCACCTGTAAAGCTGTCTGGTCCTGGACTTTTGTTTGTTGGGACTTTTCTGATTACTGATTCATTTTCATTGCTGGTAATCGGTGTGTTCAAATTTTCTATTTCTTCCTGATTCGGTTTTGAAGGTTATGTTTCTAGGAATTTATCCATTTACGGTAGGTTGTCTAATTTGTTGACATATACTTTTTCATAATATTCTCTTACAATCCTTTGCATTTCTGTGGTGTCAATTATATCCCCTCTTTCATTTCTGATTTTGTTTATTTGAGTACTCTCAGTCTGGCTCTGGCTCTTTTAAGTATAAGGTTAGGTTGTTTATTTGAGATTTTTCTTGCTTCCTGAGGTAGGCATATATTGCTCTAAACTCCCCCTCTTAGAACCAGATTTTGCTGCATCCCAAAGATTTTGGACCATTGTGTCTTCATTTTCATTTGTCTCCATGTAAGTTTTGATTTCCTCTTTGATTTCTTGGTTGATTCATTAATTGTCTTGTAGCATGTTATTTAACCTCCATGTATTTTTGTTCTTTCCAGATTTTCTTCTTGTGAATAATTCTTAATATGCATATATTACTTCACAATTTTCAAAGAATGTTCATATACCCTTATCTCTCTTTATTTTCACAAGTTGGTAAGTATATATGTCTTAGAAATTTAGGTCTAAAGACCTTTAGTGGACTCACTTGGTATCATAAATCTAATAAGCTGTGACTCTGGCTCTAGAACATAGAATTTTTACTCCTACCAATGTTAAAAAATAATATAATAATATTTTGAAAGTCCATGAAATCTGGTGATTACAAAGTCATTGGAGATATTCAGGAGTAGTTTCTGTAGTATAGTGAGTAATAAAGCAGTTTTGAAGTTTGTAGTATGTCTTCACAGTAAAGAGATGGGAGAAGAAAGTTAATTTGAGAATTTTGATGGTAAAATGGAGACAAGTAAAAGATCAGGTTGATGGAGTTGCAGGTCCAAAGAATGTTTTTAAGTCATAAATCTGTGAACATATTGGTATATGTAGTAAGAAGAAAGAGCAAAAACACAGGTTAGGAAAATTATTTAAGCACAGTACAAGGAAATTTTTCCTGAAGAGGTGTTATGAAAGAAGAACAAAAGAAAGGACAAAAAGGGTATAAAAAGGATTGTATCCTCATACCTCTCTAAGGAGAGGTATGAGGATAAAATTTAATTTAATTTAATTTTTTTCATTCTTTTTCAACCAACTTCTTATCTTAACAATTCCTTTTTTAAAATCTTTTTTAATTCTCATCTTTACAGTCATATTCCATCCCTTCATCGTACTTGTCCTTATTTTTGTATATATATAAGTTTTTCTTTCTTTAACATTTTGGGAGGCAATTTCTTCTAACAGACCAAAATACAACAAAAATCTAGTGTGTGGCTCTGTTCTATTCACCAGTCTGATCATATTCTTTTTTTTTCCCCCTTTCTTTCCCCCCCAGTTTCGGGTCTTTTCTGATTTGTTTAGTGTATATTTTTCTGGGGTTGTTTTTATCCTTTTAGCCTTTTGTTCTCTCATTTATCTATTCTCCTCTAGACAAATGACAAGACAGAAAAACTCACCTCGAAAAAAAAAAAGAACACGAGGCACTACCGACTGCCAGGGACCTAATCAATACAGGCATTAGTAAGATGTTGGAACTGGAGTTCAGAATAATGATTATAAAGATACTAGCTGGGCTTGAAAAAAGCATAGAAGATACTAGAGAATCCCTTTCTGGAGAAATACAAGAATGAAAATCTAACCAAGTCGAAATCAAAAAGGCTATTAATGAAGTGCGATAAAAAAACGGAGGCTTTAACTGCTAAGATAAATGAGGCAGAAGAGAGAATTAGTGATAAGGAAGACCAAATGATGGACAATAAAGAAGCTGAGAAAAAGAGAGATAAACAACTATTGAATCATGGGGGAAAATTCGAGAGATAAGTGATACCATAAAGCAAAACAACATTAGAATAATTGGGACCCCAGAAGAAGAAAGAGAGAGGGGCAGAAGGTATATTGGAGCAAATTATAGAAGAGAACTTCCTTAATTTGGGGATGGAAACAGGCATCAAAATCCAGGAGGTACAGAGAAACCCCCTCAAAATCAATAAAAATAGGTCAACACCCCGACATCCAATAGTAAAACTCACAAGTCTCAAAGACAAAGAGAAAATCCTGAAAGCAGCTTGGGACAAGGGGTCTGTAATCTACAATGGTAGAAACATTAGATTCATTAGATTGGCAACAGACCTATCCACAGAGACCTGGCAGGCCAGAAAGGACTGGCATGATATATTCAGAGCACTAAACGAGAAAAATATGCAGCCAAGAATACTATATCCAGCTAGGCTGTCATTGAAAATAGAAGGAGAGATAAAAAGCTTCCAGGACAAACAAACAAACAAAAAAAAACTAAAGGAATTTACAAACACAAAACCAGCCCTCCAAGAAATATTGAAAGGGGTCCTCTAAGCAAAGAGAGAGCCTAAGAGCAACATAGACCAGAAAGGAACACAGACAATATACAGTAACAGTCACCTTACACGCAATACAATGGCACTAAATTCATATCTTTCAATAGT
Organism: Callorhinus ursinus; assembly: GCF_003265705.2. Classification (NCBI taxonomy): domain Eukaryota; kingdom Metazoa; phylum Chordata; class Mammalia; order Carnivora; family Otariidae; genus Callorhinus; species Callorhinus ursinus. The sequence goes on along the minus strand of NW_027397075.1, from coordinate 29,291,160 downwards.
TACCCTGAATGTAAATGGGCTAAATGCCCCAATGAAAAGACACAGGGTATCAGTTCGGATAAAAAAACAAGACCCATCGATATACTGTCTGCAAGAGACTCATTTTAGACCCAAAGACACCCCCACATTGAAAGTGAGGGGGTGAAAAACCATTTACCATGCTAATGGACATCAAAAGAAAGCTGGGGTGGCAATCCTTATATCAGACAAATTAGATTTTAAACCAAAGACTGTAATAAGAGATGAGGAAGGACACTATATCCTACTTAAAGGGTCTATCCAACAAGATGATCTAACAATTTTAACTATCTATGCCCCTAACATGGGAGCAGCCAATTATATAAGCCAATTAATAACTAAATCAAAGAAACACATCAACAATAATGCAATAATAGTAGGGGACGTTAACAGTCCTCCTCAATGAAATGGACAGATCATCGGAGCAAAAGATCAACAAGGAACTAAAAGCTTTAAATGACACACTGGACCAAATGGACTTCACAGATATATTCAGAACATTCCAACCCAGAGCAACAGAATATACATTCTTCTCTAGTGCCCATGGAACATTCTCCAGAATAGACCACATCCTAAGTCACACATCAGGTCTCAACTGGTACCAAAAGATTGGGATCATTCCCTGCATATTTTCAGACCACGATACTTTGAAACTAGAACTCAATCACAAGAGGAAAGTCGGAAAGAACTCAAATATGTGGAGGCTACAGAGCACCCTACTAAAGAATGAATGGGTCAACCAGGAAATTAAAGAAGAATTTAAAAATTCATGGAAACCAATGAAAATGAAAACACAACTGTTCAAAATCTTTGGGATGCAGCAAAGGCAGTCCTAAGAGGAAAGTATATAGCAATCCAAGCCTTTCTCAAGAAACAAGAAAGGTCTCAAATACACAACCTAACCCTACACCTAAAGGAGCTGGAGAAAGAACAGCAAATAAAGCCTAAACCCAGCAGGAGAAGAGAAATCATAAAGATCAGAGCAGAAATCAATGAACTAGAAACCAAAAGAACAGTAGAACAGATCAACGAAACTAGGAGCTGGTTCTTTGAAAGAATTAACAAGATTGATAAACCCCTGGCCAGACTGATCAAAAAGAAAAGAGAAATGACCCAAATCAACAAAATCATGAATGAAAGAGGAGAGATCACAACCAACACCAAAGAAATACAAACAATTATAAGAACATATTATGAGCAACTCTATGCCAGCAAATTAGAGAACCTGGAAGAAATGGGTGCATTCCTAGAGATGTATCAACTACCAAAATTGAACCAGGAAGAAATAGAAAACCTGAACAGACCTATAACCACTAAGGAAATTGAAACAGTCATCAAAAATCTCCCAAGAAACAAAAGCCCAGGGCCAGACGGCTTCCCGGGGGAATTCTATCAGACATTTCAAGAAGAATTAATACCTATTCTCCTGAAACTGTTCCAAAAAATAGAAATGGAAGGGAAACTTCCAAACTCATTTTATGAGGCCAGCATTACCTTGATCCCAAAACCAGACAAAGACCCCATCAAAAAAGAGAATTACAGACCAATATCCTTGATGAACATGGATGCAAAAATTCTCACCAAAATACTAGCCAATAGGATCCAACAGTACATTAAAAGGATTATTCACCACAACCAAGTGGAATTTATCCCTGGGCTGCAAGGTTGGTTCAACATCCGCAAATCAATCAATGTGATACAATACATTAACAAAAGAAAGAACAAGAATCATATAATCCTCTCAATAGATGCAGAAAAAGCATTTGACAAAGTACAGCATCCTTTCTTGATCAAAACTCTTCAGAGTATAGGGATAGAGGGTACATACCTCAATATCATAAAAGCCATCTATGAAAAACCTACAGCGAATATCATTCTCAATGGGGAAAAGCTGAGAGCTTTTCCCCTAAGGTCAGGAACGTGGCAGGGAAGTCCACTCTCACCACTGCTATTCAACATAGTATTAGAAGTCCTAGCCACAGCAAATAGACAACAAAAAGAAATCAAAGGCATCCAAATTGGCAAAGAGGAAGTCAAACCCTCACTCTTTGCAGATGATATGATACTGTATGTGGAAACCCAAAAGACTCCACCCCAAAACTGCTAGAACTCATACAGGAATTCAGTCAAGTGGCAGGATATAAAATCAATGCACAGAAATCAGTGGCATTTCTATACACCAAGAACAAGACAGAAGAGAGAGAAATTCAGGAGTCTATCCCATTTACAATTGCACCCAAAACCATTAGATACCCAGGGATAAATCTAACCAAAGAGGCAAAGGATTTGTACTCAGAAAACTATAAAATACTCATGAAAGAAATTGAGGAAGGCACAAAGAAATGGAAAAACGTCCCATGCTCATGGAGTGGAAGAACAAACATTGTGAAGATGTCAATGCTACCTGGACCAATCTACACATTCAATGCAATCCCTATCAAAATACCATCCACTTTTTTCAAAGAAATGGAACAAAGAATCCTAAACTGGAACCAGAATAGACCCCGAATAGCCAGAGAAATGTTGAGAAAGTAAAGCAAAGCTGGCGGCATCACAATTCCAGACTTTCAGCTCTATTACAAAGCTGTCATCATCAAGACAGTATGGTACTGGCACAAAAACAGACACATAGGTCAATGGAACAGAATAGAGAGCCCAGAAATGGACCCTCAACTCTATGGTCAACTCATCTTTGACAAAGCAGGAAAGAATGTCCAATGGCAAAAAGACAGTCTCTTCAACAAATGGTGTTGGGAAAATTGGACAGCCACATGCAGAAGAATGAAACTGGACCATTTCCTTACACCACACACAAGAATAGACTCCAAATGGTTGAAAGACCTAAACGTGAGACAGGAGTCCATCAAAATCCTAAAGGAGAACACAGGTAGCAACCTTTTCGACCTTAGCCGCAGCAACTTCTTCCTAGAAACATCGCCAAAGGCACGGGAAGCCAGGGCAAAAATGAACTATTGGGATTTCATCAAGATAAAAAGCTTTTGCACAGCAAAAGAAACAGTCCACAAAACCAAAAGACAACCGACAGAATGGGAGAAAATATTTGCAAATGACATATCAGATAAAGGGCTAGTATCCAAAATCTATAAAGAACTTATCAAACTCAACACCCAAAGAACAAATGATCCAATCAAGAAATGGGCAGAAGACAGGAACAGACATTTTCCAAAGAAGACATCCAAATGGCCAACAGGCACATGAAAAAGTGCTCAACATCACTCGGCATCAGGGAAATCCAAATCAAAACCTCAATGAGATACCACCTCACACCCGTCAGAATGGCTAAAATTAACAAGTCAGGGAACGACAGATGTTGGCGGGGATGTGGAGAAAGGGGAACCCTCCTACACTGTTGGTGGGAATGCAAGCTGGTGCAGCCACTCTGGAAAACAGTATGGAGGTTTCTCAAACAGTTGAAATTAGAGCTACCGTTCGATCCAGCAATTGCACTACTGGGTATTTACCACAAAGATACAAATGTAGGGACCCGAAGGGGTACATGTACCCCAATGTTTATAGCAGCAATGTCCACAATAGCCAAACTGTGGAAAGAGCCAAGATGCCCATCGACAGATGAATGGATAAAGAAGAAGTGGTATATATACACAATGGAATATTATGCAGCCATCAAAAGGAATGAGATCTTGCCATTTGCAACGACGTGGATGGAACTGGAGGGTGTTATGCTGAGTGAAATAAGTCAATCAGAGAAAGACATGTATCACATGACCTCACTGATATGAGGAATTCTTAATCTCAGGAAACAAACTGAGTGTTACTGGAGTGGTTGGGGGTGGGAGGGATGGGATGGCTGGGTGATAGACATTGGGGAGGGTATGTGCTACGGTGAGCGCTGTGAATTGTGCAAGACTGTTGAATCACAGATCTGTACTTCTGAAACAAATAACGCAACATATTTTAAGAAAAAAGGAAAAGAAGAAGATAACAGGAGAGGAAGAAAAGGGGAGTATGTCAGAGGGGGCGACGAACCATGAGAGATGATGGACTCTGAGAAACTGAGGGTTCTAGAGGGTAGGGGGGTGGGGGGATGGGTTAGCCTGGTGATGGGTATTGAGGAGGGCAGGTTTTGCATGGTGCACTGGGTGTTATGAACAAACAATGAATCATGGAACACTGCATCAAAAACTAATGATGTAATATATGGTGATTAACATAACAATAAAAAAATTAAAAAAAAATGTTTGGTAGAATTCCCCTGGGAAGCCATCTGGCCCTGGGCTTATTTTGTTGGGAGATTTTTGATGACTGCTTCAATTTCCTTAGTGGTTATAGGTCTGTTCAGGTTTTCTATTTCTTCCTGGTTCAATTTTGGTAGTTGATACATCTCTAGTAATGCATCCATTTCTTCCAGGGTATCTAATTTGATGGCATATAGTTGCTCGTAATATGTTCTTATAATTGTTTGTATTTCTTTGGTGTTGGTTGTGATAGGGTGGTTCTATTTTTAACTTACATAATCTCCATAGTGTTTTCCAGAGTGGCTGTACCACTTTGCATTCCCATCAACAATGCAAGAGGGTTCCCCTTTCTCCATATCCCCACCAACACCTGTTGTTCTTTGTGTTGCTGATTTTAGCCCTTCTGACAGGTGTGAGATGATTAGTGATGTTGAATATCTTTTCACATGTCTGTTGGACATCTGTATGTCTTTGGAGAAATGTCTGCTCATGTCGTCCCTCCATTTTTTAATTGGGTTATTTGTTTCTTGGGTGTTGAGTTGTGTAAGTTCTTTTTATATTGTGGATACTAACCCTTTATCAGATATGTCATTTGCAAACATCTTCTCCCATTCCCTAGGGTGAATTTTAGTTTTTTTTATTGATAGTTTCTTTTGTTGTGCAGAAGATTTTTATTTTGATATAGTCCCAATAGTTTATTTTTTATTTTCTTTCTCTTGCCTCAGGAGACATATCTAGAAAGAAGTTGCTACAGCCAATGTCAAAGAAGTTACTGCCTGTAAAGACACATCAATTTTTTTTAAAGATTTTATTTATTTGACAGAGAGAGAGCACACAAACGGGGGGAGCAGCAGGCAGAGGGAGAGGGAGAAGCAATCTCCCTACTGAGGAGGGACCCCAATGTGGGGCCCAATCCCAGGATCCTGGGATCATGACGTGAGCCGAAGGCAGACGCTTAACTGACTGAGCCACCCAGGCACCCCAAGACATCTCAATTTTAAGAATATCTAGGCAAAGGGGAAAACATCTTGTGTATACTTCTGGGAAGAGCAGGGCAGTCACAAACATTCTATACTACATGTTCCCTCTTTTCCTTTCTGCATTTTTCCTCCTCCGTCTCCTGCTGCCACACTTCCCTCATCTTTGAATTCCTTCTGCTTTGATGCCACACAGAGAACCTGGGCCTCCTGACATACATCCCAGGACTCTTCACTGTATCTGAATTGTCCCTTGATAGTATAGAATGACAAGGAAATCCACACCATGACTCAAGTAGGATGTTAATTCTTTATGTTTGTTGTCTTATTTAATCCCCCCACCAATCTATGAGATAGGTTATCATTTTACAAAAGAAGAAAAAATACACATAGGGCATAAGCAACTTCCCAAGATTACATTGTAAATAAGTAACTAAGCAGGGACTGGAAACAAGGTCCATGCTCATCTCATTACATCATGTTATCCCCTTAAATTCCCCTCTGTAAAGTTCTTGTCAGTTTGCTATACTGCAACAGGACTCTCATACCTCACACACATACTTCTCTTTTCCCCCCATTCCATGTCTCAAAACTATGTCCTATTCTTTCAAGATCATGCAGAAATGATTAAAAAAATAGCTAATAATAACTTCAAGGTATGGGTCACCTCATACAGCCCAGATCATAGGTGACTCCTGGAAACCAATACTCTAGAGATACAAAATTAGGTACAATAGTAAACTGAGGGAGATATTTTTGGTAGAAGTCTTTCAGAGACATTGATGATTCTATGGCTAGAAGCTTGATTGGGTGGGTTAAGTTAGATGCAGGATTTTTTTTTTAGTCTTCTAAAAAATGTATTATAACAGCTTTCCTCTCCACTTGGCTACAGCAAAATCTAGGATTACACATGCACACCCACCTCAATCTCCCATCTCCCCCTGTGGAGGTGATAAGATACACATACACATTCTTTTCTTCCCACATTTAACAAATTTTGAAACATAATATGCACAGAAAAGTAGAGAGATCAATATCATGAACATGCTGTACTTACCACACAGCTTTTGTCAAACTTTAATACTTGTCATACTTGTTTCTCATATTTTTCTTAAGAAATAGATATTTCAGATATGTTTGAAGCACCCAGGGTGCCCTTTCCAATCCTATTCCCTACTTCCTTACTCAGAAGTTGCTTTTTCTGAAATTATTATTCTGAAATTGTTTTTCATTCCTATGCATTTTTTATATTTTTACCACATACATTCATGTTTACAAACAATATATATTTTAGAGTGCATTTTTAAGCTTCATATAAATAATGTCATGCAGGCTTCTGTAACTTATTTTTTCCCCTCAAAGTTATGTTTCTGAGAGATATCCAAGTAGATATGTGTAGCCATGGTTTTTTCATTCATTTTTTATTTCTGAATAGTATTCCTTTATATGAATATATCACAGTTTATTTATTCTCCCATTGATGGACATTTTGTTTGTTTCCAATATTTTATTACAAATCATTCTGTAATGAAAATTTTTGTTCATGTCTTCCTGTGCACATGTGTGAGTTTCTCTAGATGTCCAGTTTTGCTAGCCTTAATTTACCTCTTCTTAACTGAGTGACATTAAGCAAATAAATACATGACTCTAAGAAATGGTTTTCAGATGCCTTCAATTTGTAGATGACCTGGCTATCTCCCTTTCAGGAATGCTGCTTTTTTTTATAACTAGAATCATATTTTGAGAGACATTTTCCAGGAAGTCCAGAGTGTTAGGCATTAATTGACTGAAGTGTTATTTAGTGTTTTAATTTACTATTACATTTAATTACTTTAGTAGGGGTAATCCAAAAGGCACAAGATCCATTATATGGATAACCATATAATGTCCAATGTGGGAGAATTAGAATATGTGATCATTGAGAGTTATAAGTCTATGAGAAACAATAAGCATCTTGAAATGCAGGTAGTATAGAAGAAAGGAAGAAAAGGAAGAAGGAAGGAAGGAAGGAAGGAAGGAAGGAAGGAAGGAAGGAAGGAAAGAAGGAAGGAAGGAAGCAAGAAAGGCTGGAGGGAGCTGGGAGAGAGGGAGGGAACAAAGAGGGAAAGAGAGAAGAAAGAGGAAGGAGGGTATTAGGTTGGGCTAGGTTGCAGTAACAAATAGACCTAGTTGTATAATGGCTAAACATAATAGAACTTTATTTCTCTGTCATATAACACTCCAAGATGGTTCCTGGTCAGCAAGAGTTGTAGCTTTGATTTCTGTAGTCACTTTTCAAGGTCCAAGTTTGACTGCTGCTTTACCATTTTTAAAATATGGCCCCCAAAATTGAAATATGCTGGAGACTGAGTGCTGAAGTAGTGCCTAGAACTAGAGATGGGGACAAGAGGAATTTTGTTGGTGCCCAAGTGGTGCCTGATATAAGCAGGCATCCTGCTCTGGATGCTCAGTACCCCTCTACCCGCAGGACACAGTGTCTAGGTCATGGGTGTCCACAAAACAAATCAGGACAATAGAGTCTTCCCCCAGGATTTTTGTAACAAGAGCTTGTTTCTCTGATCTTTTTTCCAAAGTGAAATGGATGGAGGACTGCATCTGTCAGTAGGCATTTTCCCTGCTACATGGAGAAAACTTACCTGCAGAGATGAGAGGCAGACAGAGAGTTCTGGTGATGTCAAGTCTCAGTTCTGTGCCTGAGGTTTTCAGAGCTATCCTAATTCCTATAGCTCCTCCTTTCATTCTTTGACCTACCCCCCATCCACCTAACAAATCCCCTAATTAAACCATCTCAGCCTAATTTGCATTGGGTTTCTGCCACTTGCAACTGAAATTAATCTGACAATATAGAAATTGATAGGTAAAAGTGGAGCATTGTTTATTATAGGCTTTGAAATCTAGAACCAGATGACTAAGGTGCTTGGTAGAACAGGGAGGATCTCTACCCAATGCCAGACCTCCAAGACTCCCAAGGGTCAGACAATAGCAAACTCTGCAAAATGTAAGATTTCCCTATTTTCAAGCAGAGTCAGAAGGTGTGAGACACAGTGGAAAGTATAGGGCCTTAAAAGGAGCTAGAGAAATGACTGGAAGTCTTTCTCAGCCCCTTCCCAAGCCTCTCTGTTGTCCCTTCTCCCCACAAGCCTGATGCAAAGTGTCAAGCTCCCATCCACTGTAAAGCACCATATACTGAGATACTGCTGAGGAGAGGGGGCAGGTTAACTCTTCAAAACTCTTCTGTCAGCCTGTCCCAAGCGAGAAGACTAAATGAAGCCTTTAAACTGAGGCTTAGGGGTGAGCAGAGCTCTGAGTCCTGTTTCTGAGAGAAAAAAAATTGGGGCCAGGATGGATTCACATTCAAGAATTACATCTCAAGAAGATTTCTGGTATTGGTTTCTGTTTAATGGAATCTCCAGAAAGTGAACCAAAAGGTAACCAAGCCAGATCTTAAAAGAGGCATATGGCACTCATCCACTAGGCATTGTCCGGGGAAGAGTACAAATGAAAGTCCACATGTTTACATCCATACATTTTTGTTATCAAGCAAACTAACAAACTATTCAACAAATTATATCCTACACTCTTATTGTAATGAATATACTTTCATAGTGGCCTGGAAATTCAGGTTGACCTGTAGAATTCTCAAACTCGTTGAAGTTCCTTTCCAGAATATGGCAGTGTAGGGATGGTCAGACCCTAGAACCCCAACCTGTGACCTGCCCACTTCCATTTTCACATCAGCCCATCCTGCGCCAAAAGTAGACCTCCCCATACGAAGGTGGCAACTGCATTGGGTACATCCGAGATCCATCTATACACCATGACCCCCACAAACAGTGGTCCCAGGAAGAGAGGCCCATGTGGGCCCTGAAAGTGGGCTCCAGATTATTGTGACAGGGAATTCTAAATCCCAAGTGCTTGATGGATGGTCTACAATGAGGAGTGCAGGTTCCAGGTGAGCACATCCAGTTGGTCCTGTAAACTTGTTGCCCAGAGGAGGGACACAGTCAGAAGAGTGCTGGTGGGCTCCAAGGCAGGGTGTATGGACCTTGTCTGGTCTAAGGGTACAGGCCTTATTCCAGCATCTGGGATCCTGGGAGTTGCTCTGGCTCCAGCAGTACTTCTTTGGGTTTAGTGGGCAACCTTAGTGGGTTTTAAATAACATCCCTCTGGTTTGAACCAGTTGGTAGGTCTCTGCCACTTGTAGCTAAAATAATCCTTATTAATAAACTTTCAATGCTGAAGTGTCTCAAGCAAGTGCTCTATAAGCCAATGCTTCCATTTCCTTTTTTTTTTTTTTTAACACTCATTCTTACCATGACTTGTCAAAATGTGCCTTCTTCCTCGAGCACTGTAGTAAACTGTACTCGAGGAAATCATGCATCCAATGGCCTTTCCTACAACCCCAATTAAGTTGGTCTGCTCTACAGTATTTGAGTATACTAAACATTCCTTTCTTTTTGAAGACTCCTCTTTTCTTAACTCTGGGATAACAAACAAACTGATCCTCCTATTTCTCAAACAGTTCCTTGTAAATTGCCTTCTGTAGCTCTCACCTCTAAGTGTAGATGTTCTACAAAGTCCAATCTTCCTCCCTGGGCTGAAAACTACAGTTGACCCTCTGAACAACATGGGGTGTTGACTGCCCCCAGTGCAGTCAAAAATCCATGTAAAACTTTCAACTCTCCTGAAACTTAACTACTAATACCTACTCTTGATCAGAAGCCATAAGTCAACCTGCATGGTTCAAAAATTTGTTGTTCAAGGGCCCACTACACTTCCAATGGAAGCACAATGATGCTCTCTCCTCTCGAAGAACTCATTCATTCTTGTACCTCAAGGTACCACCTCCTTAAAGATGAACCCCTTAAAAATAAAGAAAAAAGTTCTTTTTTTTTAAGATTTTGTTTATTTATTTGACAGAGAGAGAGAGACAGCAAGAGAGGGAACACAAGCATGGGGAGTGGGAGAGGGAGAAGCAGGCTTCCCGCTGAGCAGGGAGCCTGATGCAGGGCTCCATCCCAGGACCCTGGGATCATGACCTGAGTCGAAGGCAGACGCTTAACGACTGAGCCACCCAGGTGCCCTGAATCCCAAAGATCTATCTCCATTTTTGACCTTGGTTTCAAGCCAAGCTTTCAGATCTTAACTTATATTTGTTTTCAAATTCAGTTAACACACCTAAAACTGCCTTTACTGCCTTTTGTCACTGGGTCTCCTCTGTTTCTGTTGATTTTTGTCAGTTTTGTCTGTGATTCATTTTCCTAGTTCTCAGGTTTCAAACCAGTATTATCTTAGACTCTATTCTCTTTTTCCTGCCACAAAGTCTTGTTAATTCTTTCCTTGCAAGATGTTTCTTATTCAACCTTTGCTTTTTGTCCCCTTTCGAACTGCTCTTCTGCTTCTAGTTCCAGTTCTCCTCTGGCTTATCTTCATTCTTTTACCATAATAATCCTGCTAAAGTAGTACTTTTTGCATGACCTCTTTTTTTTCCTGCTTAATAACTTTCAATGGATTTCTATGGCCTGAGCAAAATTCCAAACTCTTTTGTCCTGACACACCATACTCTGCAAGATGAAGGCTCAATCTCCAGTGTTTTCTCCCACGAGGCTTCAAAATAAACCCTCCATTCCATCTGGGCCCATATTTCCATGGTCCCTGAACACAAATTCCTCCTTCCTGTGTCCCCATCTTCATCCCTTTTCCATTCTCTGATTTGAAGGCAGCACTCCCTCTCCTCCCAGTCCCAGCTGATTAAACAGTCCCAGTTCTTCCGTGAAACCCTCTTCCACTTCAGCTCAGTGTTTCTTTCTTCCTCTTCTGGACGCCTGTCCACTCAATTTGTTTGACACATTCATTTATTGTCTTGAATTGTTGCATACATTTGTTCATCAGAGAGTTCCCTTTTAAATCAGATCTTAATCTGTATGAAAACAGAACCCATGTCTCCCAGTTTGGTTTTCTATCCACTCCCCCACCCCGCCACCATTACCACACACCCAGTGCTAAACACAATAGGTATTTAAGTTTTACTCTACTTCTTTATTCTAAAATAGAAGCCTGTGCTTTATATTTTGTATAGCTGATGTTGTGGATTCTAAAGAATTGGGTAAAAAATAACTAAGTTCTTATAAAAGTTTCACTTTACCCATTTTACCAATAAATGCTCCCTCTCTGTCACACCATTGTCTTTGCTTTTGAGGAATAGATTATTTTCATTTTTAGGCAATACTATCACATTCCAATAAAAGTTCTATTCACAAATCCCTCTTACCTTCACTCTTTCCTGCATGTACCCTTAGGTCCTAGCAGATCTATTTTTGAAGTTCAAAGAGAAAAGAATCAGCAGACTCAAATGTATATAACAAAAGACTGCATAGTAATATCCTTCTTCTTTTTATTGAAAAGGAATCATTTCTATTCTAGCGCAAACAATGTATATTTTACATCATAAAGCAAGATATAATTTACATATTACATTTCTTATGAGATCTTTATACCCTAAGTGTCATTCCCTTTTTTATTCAATCACCTCTTCTGGTTTGACTTAACCTGCCAAGTATCCTACAAATCAGCATCTTGTTTGGGGAGGGATTGGGGACACAGACAGATAGTTTGCATGTATTCATCTGCATCTGGGTATAATGATGGTGAGGAATAGGGGGTATGCCTTGGAACTTTGTTGGCCTGAGGTCTTCTGTTGAGACCTGGCTTGGAAGCCAAAAGGCTACTCCTCTAAATCATATATCAAACTTCTACTTTAAAAAAAAAATCAACAATAAATGAACAATACTGAGTGCTTGTCTCATGTGTATACTTTTTGATCAGGTGCTTAGATAATAAATGTTTGTGGTGTTGATTCACTAACAATGAAAATTCCTATGGCTGACCAGCGCTGGCTACTCTCTTGCTTCCCAGGCATTGGTGGTAAAACTGCCCGGTTTCACATAGTGTTTGGGTTTTGGGTTCAGGCTTTTCTGTTCACCCCTGAAAACGGATGTCAGGATGAAAGCTTCAAATGACTGTTTCACATGACCTTCTATTCCTTTCTTCCCTCTTCAAAAATTCCCCTTTCCTAGCAGCATCTCGTCATGTATGATTTCTGTTCCTTGTACTATAACCCAAACTCACTTTTAACTATTCTCCCCAAAGTCTAAACTCCAATAGTTCACCAATTTCTTGGATCACACTCATTTCACAAAGAATGTTTTCCTCTGTTAGACTACACTGTTCCTTTGAATCTTGAGAGTCCACAGCAGCTAGTGGGACAAAAGAATTAGTCGAGGGACTCCTTAGGAAGCAAGTAATATGTGGTGTTCAGCCAGCCTACATGAAACATCAGTAAGAAATATTTTAATAGTATGCTAAAAGAAGAGGGAAAGAGTGGATGAAAGCAAAATGCATAAGATGGGCTTTCTTCTTGTTATTCAAAGAAGTACAGATTCAACATTTAAAATACATTTTCAGATTGGTGGCTGTTTGGCTGAAAAAATACCACCGTTAGTTCAACTTGATAGGCCAACGGGGGAACAAACGTGTGCTGAAAGTGCATCTTAAACTCAATAGTCCATGCCTGTCACTCAGAGTTGGCATATTTGGCCAAAACCAATCTAAAGCTTTTTAATTACTGATAACTAAACTTATTAGAACCAACCTGGTCAGGCTAAAAATATGTCAAAAATATGTCTGTTCTGTGTATCTTAAATTATTCTTTGGTCAAGTGATGTGATTTTTGAGAGGTCTGTAAATATAAACTTATTTCTCATTTCCAAATACAAGGCTATAAGTATTTACAGCAAGGTAGCATTTCCTTGCTAGAAAACAAGGCTTCCAGGTACCATATCCTTCCATTAACATTGTCTACTTTTATAGTCCCTTTCCTCCCATGGCTACAAAGTGCTGCACAAACAGAGAATACAGGAAAGAATGAAGGAGCAAATGAATAGAGCCTCACAACACCCCTGTGAGGTAGGTAAGTATTGTTAAACCCATTTTACAAAAAGGTAAACTGAGGCACAGCATGGTGGTGTGGTTTGGTCTAGTCCACCTGACAAGTTATAAAAGCACAGCTGAAGATGAAAAGAAAGAAACAAAGACAGGTCAGTCCCGGCTCACAGCCCTAGGCACTAAATTTTATTTCAAAATATTAGTAAAAGACTAGCCCACAGTTGCCTTTTAAATTTTTGGAATTTAGACAAGACTTTAAGGATTCCATTTAAACACGTCTTTCAGATTCCTGTTGAGTGGAGAAGGGCCAGATGATGACATAGCTTTCACTCCTCTAAATGTAATTCCCATGATGTATTAGGATATATTCCCATTCCACCAGAGCTCAGTCTCCAAACTCAAGAACATTTTTATAGCCTCAAATAGGTTCTAATTTATTTAAAGCCCAAATGTGAAAATGAGACCTGTTCTTAAACAGATGCTCTATCAATCGCTCTGTGGCCTTAATGAGAATTTTATGTCGAGAAAGAAAAGAAAAAGATCCTTAAAAACATCTCATCACTGTAGAGATTAAGGACAGTGGTGATGGTGTGAAATTGTTTTTTTGTAGTGTTTGAGAAACTGCAAACTCAAGCTTGCAAGAATATTTTATATATATATATATATAAAATATATAAATATATACAGTATATATATAAGTGTGCATCTGACTATTCTTAAGGCACTAAAGAGATATTGGCCATGCCTTTCACAACTCAGTCTTTGTTTTCCTAAAGAAATGTCTCTCCCTCTCTCAAGTGTCAAGCCCGTGACAGCAAATCATTCAAAAACAACAAATATCTTTAACTTAAGATGGCTGATTGCTTGGATGGGGGTGAGGGGTGGTGGTGATGGTGATATTATCATCTACAGCTTAGAGCTTAAATCTATAGCTTATATGGAGAGCTTAGATCTACAGCTTAGAGCTTAGAATTAGCCAGACACGGCCAATCACATTGGATCAGACAAGCCAGTGACCAGATGTTGTACGTAATTGCTTTCTTAACAGTAGCTGATGGAAAAACCTTACCATGACTGACAGACATGGAGACAATGAGACAGGAAATCATATCTGGCACAGATTCTTCAGAAAGACTTCGGCTTTTCAGAAGTTCCTAGAGTTTTTATACAGAGAACTGGGAAGAAGGATAGGGCAAGGCACTGAGGTTCAAACAGGTCACTGAGGAGACGCTAGACAATGATTCTGACTATATATATGGTTTCTTTGGCTGCTGTAGGGTTTGTTTTTTTTTTTTTGTAAACCCATATGATCATGGGAGTGGGTGGGCTGAACCTAACTGAAGAAGCTTGGAGTATATTAAAGCAAAGCGCATGAGTAGAAGGAAAAACAAAATTAACACACGCAGAAACAAGTGGTGGTGGTATCTCAGAGGGAGGAGAAACATTGGTTAACTAATTTTCATTTTGCTCCTCTCCTGCTTTTCTCTGCCATGGTCCCAATATTTTAGTTCAGGTTTTTTGTTTGTTTGTTTGTTTGTTTTTATTTATTTTTTCCAGCAGATGAAGAAATGACAGAGCAGGATAGGTGTCTTATGGTTTTTGATTTCTTCTTAGGCCTGTTTAATTATTTTTTTTTTCCTCAGTTGACTGTTGGCACCTGGTTCCTCTGTAAACTATATTCCTTGGCCTTCAGTCTCAGGTTGGCAATGCTGTTGGCCATGTTGATGCCCTGTGCAGGGCTATTGTTGGCACATGTGGCAGAGTAAGTAGCCATGGCGCTGTAGGGACAAAGGAGAGAGTGGGGAGAATAACAGACATTAGTTTCACAAAGCTGCAAGTCTGTGCCCCAGATGGATGCACCTCTCAGCACGGGAAAGGCGGGGCCAGGTGAGTTGGATGGATGACCTCTGAGGTCCCTTTCAGCCCCAGGTTTCCACTGGTCTAAGGCACTTGGAAAAGGATGGCAGTGTTCAGAAGGGCAAGGGAAAAGCAGGGGAGAGTGGAATAAGGCAGGGAGAGGTATTTGCCGTGTTGGACACGATGAGTGATAATTTATCTCTGGGGTGAGAGGAGAAAGCTGCTTATGTTGAATAGAAGGATATTTCATCAGCCGACCTACTGAAACAGTATTTAATCCCTCTTCCTGCCTCCATCACCAGCCTGTGGGAGCAGCGAGCAAGAGAAGCAGGCATTTGAAAAGGAAAGGACATTTTGCCCTCTTCACTTTAAGTAGCTGAATTTAAGTCTAACACATTTTAGGTCATCAGTGGATACCATGCTAAATAGTGTACTTGAGAACTGGGTGAGCAACCCATTCTTGATTCAATGGTTGGTAGCACTAAGTATTGCCAAATCTGGAGCTTCCTATCCTGACTGGCCTTGATTTTATAGCTTCTTCTCAAAAGGACTTGAGTAGCTCAGGATGCCTTTTGGGTCAGTTATTTGGGAAATGTTTAAATCCCCTAGATAAACAAGCAAAGACTCCAGCCAGTTTCAGGATTCCTGACCTCAGAGGTAACTGTTTCTCTTTGTCCTTATTCCTGAGAAAAACCTGAAGTTGATTCTCATTGTCAGAGAGCGTAATTAAGACCTAGAAATGCAGCTGGACAGAAATGTGCGTTTGGTGGTTTTCTGTTAATCAAATCCATGAATATCTTTTAAGGGAAAAAGTAGTGGTCTCTTAGACTTGGAGGCAAGTTATTCATTACTGTTTACTAAACAGTTAAAAGGGAACTCATTTTAATTAAATGAAAATGTTTCTAGTTGTTTCTAAGATTAGCAAAATCCCTTTCAACTGAGGCCTGAAATGAGATAGACTTATAAATGGAATGACATATGCTCTGCTCTTGCCCTGCATTCCAGTGCAATTTTACCAGCCACACAGGAGTTTGTGGTTCTGGGGATCAAGTGACAGACTAGAAAGACAAAAAACTAAAGCTACTCTACAGATAGAGAGACTGTGTCATGAATCCTTATTTGGGAGACCATATAGTCGAGACTTACAGTCAAGACTCACATGGCCTATTTCAGCTCACTTACTAGCAATTAACCCAGGAAAATTAGGTTAATGAAATATAATTAGTCCCAGATCACTAGGTCTCTCCAGAAATACACATCCTTAATTTAAAATCCTTATAGCACTGGGGTGTGTGTGTGTGTGTGTGTGTGTGTGTGTGTGTGTGTGTGTGTCTTAAGGCAGAGGGAGGAAGACTCAGTAGGGTTCCAAAAGAATCCTACATTCTTCCATTTCATTTTTGCCTGCTTCACTCTTACCCATTTCCGAGTAGATGCTCTTAACCATCTACACAAAGTTAGGTTCTTCTGAAGCACCCTGTAATTTCCCTTTTTGCACTTATTTCAATTCTTCAACTATAAGCTCATAGATCAGATACCACATCTGACCTCATTCACCACTATATCCCCAGGTAGAGCTAACATCATATCTGGCACATATCTGACACTCAAGAAAGCTTTTAATGAATAGATAACTGAGAAATATCTAGTATGATTAAATGAATTCCTGCTCAGTGTCAATGATCTCTGTCATCCTGTTGTGAGTAATGATTTTTAAAAATATTTACCAGGGGCACCTGGGTGGCTCATCAGTTAAGTGTCTGCCTTCGGCTCAGGTCATGACCTCAGAGTCCTGACTCAGGTCATGATCCCAGGATCCTGGGATCGAGCCCCATGTCGGGTTCCCTGCTCAGCAGGGAGTCTGCTTCTCCCTCTGCCCCTCCCCCCACTTGAGCTCTCTCTCTCTCTCATCACTCTTTCTCTCAAATAAGTAAATAAAATCTCTAAAAAATGTTTTACCAATATGTTTTTATCTTTAGGAATCAGTCCTTCCTATTAATTTTGCTCTCTTAATAGAATGAGCAAAACTGAAGGGACAGGACAAAAGCAGGGGCTGATGACTACATATTCTTGATCCATCAAAAATATCTTTTAATAGTAAAAAATGAACAAATATTAGTACAGGTTAGATTTATACAACAGACTATCACTTTTACCACTGTCTACCAAGAGGGCAGAAAGAGTCCCCAGTTAAGATAGGTTTCAATTAGGAGTGAGATAAATGATCAGAACAACCCCGGGACAAGTTTTTTTGTTTGTTTGTTTTGTTTTTAGTTATATATGAAAAATTTTCATTTATTTTCAAAACCCACATACATATCCTCATTTAATTTCTGTATGAATTACTTGCTTCCATTCAAGACACTACCAGAAATATATGCAAACCTGTAAATCCTACACTTAAGAAATTGCTAGGATATACTGAGACCTAAGGATTCAATGAAATCAAAGATGTAAGTAGTTAAGAAAAGAGACAATTGGGTTTGGGAAATGTTCCTAAGTTATAGATCATGAAATGAATCAAATCAGCCTTTCTCAACCAGGTTTCCGTGAAAGAATTAAATCCTGAAGATGGTACATAGTACCATTTAAAGTGCATAAGAGAGAAGCTGAAATGGTGAGTTATCTGTATTATTTCTTAAACACTGAGAATAAAATTGGATGGCTTCTGGAAACAGAAGGCTAAAACTTTATGAGAGAGCATAAAGAAAAAATTCTCTGATGGTAAATTGTAGATTGTCATGGAGTATTGTTCTTTCAGGTACTTGATCTAATTTTCTAAGGGATCCATTTTCCAGCCTTTGAGGGTCTAGGCAAGCAAAGTCCTAGTTAATAGAGAGTCTCTCCTTTTTTGATGATCAAAGGTGTAGTCCGTTTTCCATAGTAGACAAAGGGGACTTGAAACTGTGGGATTATTTTTGTTTACTGAAGACGTTATCACTGTTTTCTAGAAATGTCTAGTATAGCTGTGACTTCAATATTATCTATTTTATAGCCACTCATGCTATAGTTGCTTCATAGTTTACAAACTTCATCTGATATTCTAATCTTAAGACTTCATATGGTAGCACATCTCTTGGAAATACTGAGATATTCTCTCTAATGCAGGCCAGAAAATAATCTGTTTTCCATCTTCAAAACCAAATCATGCAAATTAGAGTTATACATTGCACAGGAAATTGGGTTTTCACTAGGACACTCTCCCTTAAATGGAAGCCTCAGTTTCTAGAGTCAAGAAAGTACCCTTGTCCAATTGTACTGTGGTGTCGTTATAAGGACACCACTGCATTAGTGACACTGAGACAATGCCTCGTAGGTAGCCCTCAAGTTAGTGGGGCATGAAGATTAAAAAAGCAGCTGATATTAATGAATGAGTTTTGCAATTCCCTAGGAGCTTTTTGCCCTTGATAAATGTTTAGGAAAGTTATGAACTTTCAAAAATGGATCCAACTTACTCCAGTGCATTGTGTAGCTCTAAGAAGTAGGATAAAAGAACAGAGCCAGTCTTACTTCATAGCCTCTTAACCAATGTTTAGAATATATAACCCTGCAAGTAGAGACCATAGTGATATTTTGTGTACATACTAAAGAATTGCAAGTCTAGTTTCTCAACTTGCACTAAAAAAGCCATAGAGGAATGCAGTGGGCAGTCCGTTGACATACCAGGGACAAGCAAGACTTGTGACAGGTCAGAGAAGACAGAATTAATGAGTGGGTACTCTAGA
Organism: Callorhinus ursinus; assembly: GCF_003265705.2. Lineage (NCBI taxonomy): Eukaryota > Metazoa > Chordata > Mammalia > Carnivora > Otariidae > Callorhinus > Callorhinus ursinus. The sequence continues at coordinate 29,272,425 of NW_027397075.1, read as the reverse complement.
GCAGCTTAGTCATGCTTTAAAAACAGCATGAAAAGTAAGTTGGAGAGGACTCACTTCCCAAAGTGACAACAGATGCAAGAGAGCCTTGACTGGCTGCCAATGTGAAAGATTTTTTGTGACCACCTGTTTTCCATGCCACCAAAACTTATAAAGGTCTATGTTAGGAAAAGAGAGAGAACCTTGAAACGTTTTCTCACAAGACAAAACCAAGGAGGGTTAATTAGCTGTTTTCAACCAATTTTATAGGACCATTCAAAATGTAAAATGACCACTCATTTCTACACAGGATCAAGCTTCCCCAGATCAGAAAGTGAGACAGAAACTAAGTGATTTGTATTGATTAAGCGCATGATAACGCCAAGAGCCTACTTACCAACACTAAGAGATCCTGCCCATTGGTCCTGCCTTCTAAGAACCACCTGCTCCTCTAATAGGACACAGACACGAGCTGAGTACAGGGACCGGATTTATAGGATTTGGCGAAAGCATCATTTCTCTTGAGTTTTTAAGAATGTTAGTTCTTTGTGTCTGTGACTGAAAAACTGCATTGCCAAATAAAGTGCATTGAGGAACTGGAGATGAAAAAGAAATGCTTGTATTCCCATCTGTTGATTCAGCAGCTCTGCACCGGGACTTGTACAGAGCTGACAAATTTAAGTAAGCTTGAAATTTTTCCATCTCCTTATTTGGAGATTCCTAACAGATGGAGCTCAGCCACAGACAGCAGAATGCTAACCACGGCAGGGTTCGAGTTCCATTTGCACTGGGGACAAATCATTTTTGATCATTTCAACCTTCCCCGAAAGGTTGTCGGGAGGAGGAACGTGTTCAGATGACTGCCAAACACCAAGGAAGCATGGAAAATTCTATATACGGTATGATTCTAAAGCCAGGAAACTTATGGGCATCTGCCCCTCTGCTTTTGAGTCTCCCGTGGTGTACGCCCCACAAATCACCAAACAATTGAGGAGCGCTGGGGGAAAAATAATGCCTGCCTCAGTTTTCAGCTCTAACTTTGTTTTCTCTTTGGCCCTCTTGGACAAATGATGACAAGCTGTTGAAAATTTCCCCCCAAAGACAAATCTGTCAGCCCGAGAAGTCTGTGTGTCATCCTGAGATCCTAAGGTTTCACCAGCTCGGGATTTTTCCAAAAGCTGTAGAGCGTGAGGCTTTTGTGACTCTGTCTGTGATGTGTGGAGGTTGGAGACCATCTTTCTGCTTGTGCGTTTGTCAGTGCGGGAACAGAGGTATACCTGCTTCATCTAAGACAACTCCATACCAGCTTTCCTATGGAAATTTACTTCTAAAGAGAGACCCCATAAATCCTTTTGGAAGTGATCTTTTGTGATTTAAATAAGCATTTCTAACTTGTTTCTGAAATTCAGAAGTTGATTTTTAAACACGTATTTAGCTCTTAAAGCAGATCCAACTTGGACCATATTTCCCGCGTGAGCCTTCAGTTTGCACTGCTCTTTCAGTGATCCTCTGCCATATTCAAATTTTCTTTCTACAAATGTTTTTATACATGGAGCCTTGTATCTTTCTCTTGTCTCAAGGACTTTTGTGTCTCTTTTTTGAAATGCACACGGACTACCTGGAATTAAGTGCCCCTGTGAGCTATGTAGTAGGGAAACATTGCTAGCTGACCTTAGATGCAAGGCTACATAAGAGCCTGATGATCCAACTGGCCTGGGGAGCCGCAGGTGCCAGGACAAGCACACAGTTTTTCCGACCCTTGCCCCATATCCTACGGTCACCGAATACTAAGTGTCAGTAGCATCAGCATCACAGGCAAGCAAGTTAGAGATGCAGACCCTGAGTCCTGCTCCAGACTTACAGAATGAGTCTGCATTGCAGCCTGATCCCAGGTGATTCACATGCTCAGTAGTCTTCGAGGAGCCCTGCTCTAGGCTATCCTACTAACCCTTAAGTTTATGGACACATATGCCTGTAGCTCTGGTTTCCCACAGTATTGCCCACTTGAGGACTTCACTAGCGGCATTGCTAAAACTGCAAGACCCACTTTCTTGAACACACTTCATTCCCACTTAAACCCTACCCCCAGCAGCCACCCTCTTCCCCCTCTGACAAGTTACCTTTTCAGTGTCTTCCGTTAGAATCCGTTATGAAGCCCCTCGTGTAAACAACATCTTGGGAGGGACGAGGATCTATTTTTGAAAGTGTGAAAGGGAGAAATGAGCCAAATGCGTTCAGCGGATGTCAGGCAGCACCGTGACCACGATCAAATGGGGGAGGAGGAGAAGGATGGGGGGGTAGCCGTGGACAGGGACGGCTGGCCGCTCTCTTGCCTGTCACTAGTTTTCTTTGAAGCCCAGTCCTCCCTCTGGAATTGGCACTGCAGACCCAGGTCATTCTCTAGCTCCCATAGGAAAGGATGTCTCTGGGGAGAGGCTTCTTGACTACTTAAAATCTAGAATAACAGTTAAAAGTCTGGGATTTGCTTGATCACTGCTCCCCAAGAGGCAAAGCACCACAATATTTGTTAGTCTTAATACCTCTGGTGCTGTGCGCACCCTCCTTTGCCTACGGAAAACAGTTCTGAGCTAAGCAGTGGGCAGATGTGCCAAAACAAGCTTCCCTCCACTGGCTATGGGTAGATAAAGACGACACCTGCCAGGACAGTATTGTCTATGTTAGAGAACTCTTTGCGCCTCCTGGTGACTCAGTTGCCTGCCTGACATCATCATCTATAACATGCTCAAGGGAACGGACGGGGCCATGTCGTGCTATAAATAGGGTGAGCCATATGTCTCCTGTGACGCCTGTTGTTCTGGTGTCATTATTAATAGCACTCCCCTTTCACTCTCAAAAGTGTCCCAGCTTGGACGATAAATTATACAGCCACCACTCCGGATATAAAAGACACCCAGAAAAAAATGTGTTGGCTATCTTCCATCCCATAATTCTGACCACATGCAAACAGTTGCTTTGAGTCTTGGTTTCCTCCTCTCCTCTTTCAGGGGAGAGTTGTGGAAGTCAACAAAGTATCCTCTCTGGCAAAACTGTCTGCTCACTGTCCCTGGGTTGCATGACCAAGCCACATCAGTCATCCCAAGGGGATGTTCACACACCCCAGAAGGTGGATCTCAGCCGCAGGCGTGCTTCACTGATCTGAGATAGACACTGAATCAAAAGGGCATGTTTACACAGTTTCCCGGTCTTACCCTTTTTACTATGTTCAATGTAATGTAAGGCTTAATTTGAATGAAAATATGGTGATGTGGCCTAAGATGCTGAAAAGACACAGGGATCACAAGCACTCGGTCTTATTCTGCTTGCTGAAGGCTTAAACTTGAGCAAGTGTTCAGTTTCTTCTTTGGAACCAAAGCAAGGACAGAGCTAGCACACAGGAGAGTTCCAAGGATTAACCAAAAGAAATGCCTTTTAATGAATGTCACATGTGAGATAACTAACTTGACATAAATGAACCAACAGAAATAGCCAGTTAATTTTTTATAACACAAAAGGTCTATCGTTTCCTTTGCTTTTCATCACTTATTTCTCTTTTATGTTTCCTAAACAAGACATGTTTCCTACCAAGCTTCAAAATGTGAAACCATAATGTATTTTGGTTCTAAACATAGCAGAAAAATCTCTGAGTAACAGAATAGCTTTGCCACTTTTAGAAATTAACCAAAATATAAACACTGCAGTCAACATTGGGTCAAAAACATTGATACTGATTAAATTACTATTTTAAACCATCATTCTTCTACTTCTATCTGGAGATTAATTTATTCTTCATACAGAATATGAACAATCAGATTCTATGCAATTTTTAATTTTTTTTACAAACTCTGTATCTAAGAGAAAAAATTATATAAAAGTATACTGTGAAATGAGTAAAAAGCACTAGTTTATATGATTTTTAAATGAAAACAGCAGAATACAAAATATGTACACTAAGGCTACACTATATAAAATACTGAACTCTAATTGCAAAAATAACCAAACTAGTTATGTTAAGATGATGGAATTATGAATGTTTTTTAAAAATGTATCTAGTATTTCTACATAATCTTTCCAAAATAAAGTAGGACATTTCCAAAAAAGGCACACATAAATTGCATGTTAATAATTTCAGTTAGATGCCCATATGCAAAATATGTATGATGCAGGCATTAAGGCTTGACCTCTCGTTGAGGGGCAAGCAATCTGATCCAATATTAATTTAGGGAGGATTTGAGCCCAACCCACGTAGGGTAGGTAGGTAGCGTACTGCCCTCAGACTCTCACTGGTAAGGACTACATGGCAGCCATCTGGATGGTTTAGAGCTGGTGTGAAAAGTTCCTAACTGGGACCCAGGCAGGAAAAGGAATAATACTTCCTGGTCGTGACCAAATTCAAACCAGAGACCTTGAAACATCAAGCTTTGAACCACATCCATTTCCCAAGCCATTTAATGAGTCTGTGAGCTACCATTATTTATCAGAGAAACAAAGCAGTCTTTTACTTATTTAAAATATTAAAGAATATATGATTTCACAATGGTCTTCAAAATGTGTTTTAGTAAGTCCTATGGGAAAAGAGTCTAAATTTTAAGTCAGACATACAGATAGGGCTAATCTTTTGAAATCAGCAAGGCTTACTATATCTGAGAGATGAAGAAATTCCCAATTTCCCAGGTATGGGGTCTCTAAGTGCTAAGACCAACATAATTCAGACTAATTTCACAATGGGGGATTAAAAAAAATTCCAAATACATTTATGGCATTTCTTTCAAGGAATTGATTTGGAACAGAAAGAACATTTAGGTGAGGCCTTATGCTTTGATTAAAACCATCAACTTTTGAAAAGTATTTGCATTTCACAAATGTGGCATTTCATATCAGGAGTTCAGCATTAGCTGGGAAATAATCTCCTATAACTAGTTTAAGGCCTCTCCTTAAAGCGTTAATTAACCTTAACAATAAAAAGGCAAATAAAAGCATAATAAGTGAATGTGTGAATACTTCCTCCACTGCAATTGGCCAGAGAGAGCACACAGCCTTGACCTGGTTTCTAAGAGTACTCAGGTTTAGGTTGGTTCAAAGAAAGGCACTTTGGAACAATGATGATGCTTTAGGCACTTGGGTCTCAACTTCCCTTGGGCATTAACCTGTATTATCCGAACAGATAATAAATGGAGATTTAAAAAGCCTCTCCAAGAAATTGAAATAGTACTCTGTTATTTGCTTCTTGAAAATTTTTCACCTTTTTAATATAAAAGTTGAGAGTAAATTATACATTGTTTTTATATTTTAAAAACCTCATCCAGACAAACGGACCCCCAAAGAACTTCAGATAAGTAGATAAGAATTTGCAATAGAACAGGAGGTATTTTGGATCATAAGACATCCCTACTTGCTAACAAGGGACTGTGGCCATGAGCGTGATCAGAATGGTCGTGGATTTCCCTTCCTTCCCTCTCTGTCTCTCTCTCTCTCCTTCCTTCCTCTCTTCCTTTTCCTTTCCTTCCTTCTCTTCTTTTAATTCAAAATCAGTTTTACCATAAAGTTTGTCTTTGAGCCTACACCTGGAGCCTTACAAGTTAAATTTCTACTTGAGCGTAATGAAACACATCTTAAATTTGAAATTGGAGTCAAGTTTTGTTCCTGAATGTTTGCAAGAGGGACTCTGGGCATAGCTTAATGATCTTTTCTTTTAGATTCTTCCCCATCTTTGAAAACTTTGCAAGAGTTCCTGAGTCCAAGAGAAGATTGCTGATGGCCTGTCCCTCTCTCTTCTGCCCCAAACCCTGCTCCTGGGGCAACTAGTAATCTCCCGTGAAAATCTGGGGGTGTCAGCAAGTTGAATGTCTCTGAAGAGGTTAACCCAGTAAGAAATGTCAGCCAGCCACACCAGCAGCTCTGAAACGTGACCGACCGCTGAGAAACGTGTGGAAGTGGAGCAAGGGGGGGTGGGCCAGTCATTCACCTGTACGGAGAGGCTGTCCCCCAGGAGAGATAATCGGTGGGTCGTGGAGCAGGACGAGGTACGATGGGCTGCTCCACAGCAGTCACGTCCCCTGAGTAGGATTTGAGGAGGGAAGCGTTTTTATTGGCCAGCATGGCTCTCTCATTCCTGCGGAATTTGGCTCTTCGGTTCTGAAACCACACCTGGAAGAGCGTCGGGAGGAGAGCGGGGCACAGGGAGGGAGAGGGAAACAAAGAAGAAGAGGTTACACAAATAACGAATAACGTCCTGGTCAATGTTACCACATAACGCCTCCCCGAGGAAGAAACAGGACGGGTACAGATTTCTTCCCAGAACAATACAAAGATGCCACAGTCCTTCCCTGTTGGGCCAGGTTAGCGAGCTACCCTGTTATCAGAGAAGACTATTACAACAGGACCCTGAGGGACTTCCATCAGGCCCCCCAGAGATGAGATCCACGACCAGCCCACAAGGCAGCAAAATGTGGGTCACAATCCCTGTTGTTTTGTAATCAAGGAGAAGAGAAAAACCTCATTAGACATCTGCCATGGATAGAGTGACATTTTTAAAAGTCTTTTTCAAAATTCTCCCAAATGTGAAAATATCATCTGCTTTCGAAATAGTTATTGGACATTTAAAGAAAAGTCTCCATCTCATCACCAATGCCTGTGGCAAGAATTTACGAAGCAAGTGGTTTATTTGGAAGGTGCGAGGAGCACCAGGTTAAGAGGGAGGAAGTTACAGCAAGAAGCAGCTAGCGACAGCATCCGCTACAGCTCATAACATGTTTATCAAGTGCTGCTAGGGCTAGAAACTTCCATAACCACACTGCATACATTACTTCTACTTGTTGTGCCCATTCCGTACATTAGGTTTTACTTCTTCTATTGCAGAGTTGAAGAAACAGATTCGATGAGATTAAGTCATCTGTTGAAATTCACTCAGATAATCAATGGCTAAGTTTCTGTGCTCGAGGACATCTGGCTCATGACCATACAAGTCCTCCAGAGTGCCACGGAATTGCATTCAATCGTTTACTCGTTCAAGAAATCTTTATGGGGTCCCTGCCAAGTTCCAGAGTCTGCGCTAATTGCTGGGAGTAGGGACATGAGACTAATTCTCTGCTCATAAGCAGCTCATAGTCTATTAAGAGAAGACAGGCATGTAAATTTGAAAAGCTCCAAAACAAGTCTTTTAGGTACAATTATGGAAAACACAGAGCAAGGCATAGGAGAAAGACATCGTGTGGTGTGGAGTGGGACAGTGGCACAGCTCCTGGGAGCAACATGGGTGTAAAATGCCATGTGGCTGGTGCTCTGTGCGTCGTGCTGGTGGAAGGGACAGGCAGACATCAGGGAAGGAGAATCCAGTCCTCACTTTCTGGCTTCGCACACGCCCAGCTCTTTTGTTTCTCACGTGTCCTTGGCATTACTATTACTTTGATCATTTTAAATGCAAATGGAATCTATCAGTGCCCTGCTTTATATTATCCACTGGTTCTCCATCACTCACAGAATAAAATCAAAACTTCTTACCATAGAACAAAGGCTGTTCAGGAACTAGCTCTTGGTCCACCAACCCGGCCACATCCTGCATCACTTGGACCCCATGCACTGGCCCTCCATCATTCCAGTTCCTACCCTGGGCTCGAGACTCCCAGATGCATCCAGTTATTTCCCACACCAAAGGCTCCCTCTGTCTGTGATAGTCTCCCCCTCTTTGTCCAGGTGTCCAAAGACTTGCTTTTTCAAGATTTGATTTTAGTATCATCTCTTTTGTAAACAGTTGTAGTGGAAAGAACGTGACTTTAAAGTCTAATGGAGTGGATCAAAATACTGGTTCCACTACTTTAAAATTTTGTCATTGAATAGTTATTTAGTGCCTCTGATGCTTTGTCTCCGAACCACACAGAGACAATAGTACTCACAGGGCTGTCATGAGAGCTGGTGCAGAATGGGTGCTTAATATGTGTGTATTTCCCCCCCTTTTCCCCAGGCAGATTTGATCATTTCTTCCTCTGGTCTATCATGAATTCTCGTATATTCCTTAAGTATAGGAATCATCTTATATGTCATAACAGTATGGCATGCACATCTATCTTCTCTGTCTCCAGTCTACAACACCCTTAAGGAGAGGGCCAGTGTCTTACTCATCCCCAGCAAACAGAAACGGTTCCAAGAGTATAATAGGTGCTTGATAGATGTTTGAGGGGGAGAAAAATAAGAGGAAAGAGACAGAGGGAAAAAAATGAGTTTTGCAAAAATAAGATATGGCCTCCATCCAAGAGGATTCACAAACTAGTTGGGGAAGTTGGCCCACATACAACTCAATATAATAGGCGTCATGTTGTGATAAATGCCATAAAGAAAGCCAGGGTCAGAAGGGAGTGGTGCAGACTGGGGAAGGGTAAACTTCATGGAGGAAAAATAACGTGGTGGAGGGAGAATTCTGTCCACACACGTATGAAATGTCCACAGCTTCGAGAGGGATTAGAACATAGTAGGGTGAGAAAGGAGGAAGAGAAAATAGTTTCAATGTGTAAGAAAGCATTTGTTTATTGTTGTAAGGGGGGAAAGACCAGCTCACAAACTGCTCTTTCACATTAAAAAAAAAAAAATGTCTAGCGTTGTCCCATCCAGGTGTCCTTATTTACAATTCAGATCACCATGCCAAAGTGGTGCTTCAAGGTACTGTGGGTTGTTGGTCTAAAATTACTCATCACACTGCAGCAGGCCAAGCCTGGGGCATAGAAGATATGGGGGGTTTGAAGGGAGAGGAAGGGATTTGAGAGTGGAAATACAGAGGCTGTTTGGAGAGCTGTGGTTAGCAGCATGGGGGAAGAGGATGTGGGAAGGCAAACCTCAGGGTTGCGCTTTGGAAGGCGGAATCGAGACAGCACAACTGAGCCTTGTCCCGGCAGATCCTGCAGGTCATTCTTACCTGAGCCGTGAGGGGCTGCCAAGCAGTGCCGAGGGCCTCGCCTAACCCACGTGGGGTAGCGGTCTAGGCAACTTTCCCTTTTGTTGCTGACCTCCTGTTCTCTCCTGGGGAGAGCCCTTCTAGGTGAGGTCACTGCTTCCCTATGGGGAGAACTCTGGAAAACTTTCCATCAGGCTGAAGGGACCCCCAGGACCCCCCCCATCAACTCAGCAAGTGTCCCTCACAGTATACTGCACCTCAAGGCATGGACACAGTTCTCACCTCAATGCCCTTTGGGTCTAGCTAAAGTCCCTGTCAGTCAAGAGATCTGTCACTTGCAGAAAGAAATCCCTCAAGTCCAGACTGAGCACAAATATACAAACAATAATTTCCTCAAGAAGACAAGACAGATTGGCCTAATCCACACCCACCCTTATCAAAACGGCAGCCCACCACCAGCTCTAGGGAAGATAATGAGATCTTTACCTCCAGCAGAGAGAGCAAGGCACCCCGTGAGGAAGCACTTAGCCAGGAGACTCTTATTCAAAGTCTACTCTAGGGCTTACAAGCATGAACTTTGCATATCTGCATTCAAATCCCAGCTGAGCCGCTTGCTGGCTCTGGGACGCTGGGCAAAATACTGGAAACTCTCTGTGCCTCAGTTTCCACATCTGCAAGGTGAAGAATGCTATCCACCTCACTGAACTGGTATGATGATGAAACAGATTAGTTCATGTAAAGGACTTAGAATAGCACTTGGCATATAAGGGTTCAAGTAGTGCTAGTTATTAGGTGATTATCATCATTATTACTAATCCCAGGTTGTATTATTTCAAGATGTCTGGATTGCAGTTGATGTGCCATGGCATTAATGTTAGAAAGAAGTGCTGTTCTTCTCTCTCTACACTGTCCTTCATTCCCTTGCCCTTCATTGCTTCACAGAACACAAAATCATTCACTTGAACACGCTCTTAACTCCATTCTTAAATGCAAGGTCTTTGATGTGCTCCTTTCCACTCCCACCAGTGTCCACAACCATGTGTCTTTATAATAAATCGCTTGCAGGTTTGGAGCTCCCAAAATCGGGGAAGGAAATCTGAGGTAAGGAGCAGAGAATTCATCTCCTTGGCCACCCTGAAGCTCAAATAGAAAGCTGGGGTGGGAGGTGTAGAGTCAAATGCTCAGAATTATAATGTCTGTAACGGGAATCTGCAAGGGCAGGCAGCAATGAGGAGTGAGCCTCCCAGCAGGGCATATTCTGCCCCCCTAAGGGCTTAAAGTTGATTTGTAAAAATACCATGCTGGGCCACCTGGGTGGCTCAGTCGGTTAAGCATCTGTGTTCTGCTCAGGTCATGATCCCAGGGTCCTGGGATGGAGCCCCACATCGGGCTCCCTGCTCAGCAGGGAGCCTGCTTCTCCCTCTGGGTCCTTTTCCCTCTGCCTGCCGCTCCCCCTGCTTGTGCTCGCTCTCTCTCTCACAAATAAATACATAAAATCTTTAAAAATAAAAACACAAATACTATGCTGCCCAAAGAAACACACTTAGGATCTGATTCTGTCCTCATGCTGCCCCTTTGTAATCTTTCTTAGTAGCAGCTCCTGTGTGAAACCAATGACTGGCATTTTTGAGCAGGCTGCGATGCGTGCCCCTGAGGCAATACTTCGGTTACCTGCACTCTGGCCTCGGTGAGGTTCACCCGGCGGGCAAGGTCCTCTCGCACGAAGGCGTCTGGGTAGTGTGTCCGCTCAAAGACGCGCTCCAGAGCCTGCAGCTGGCTGCTGTTGAACGTCGTCCTGTTCCTCCGCTGCTTTCTCTTTTTCTTTTCCTCGGAGTTCAGCTGATCATCTGGAGCAGAAGAAATGGATGCTAAGGAGCTAAAGTCTCGTCCAGGTCCCCATTTACACTCTGCTGAATATCTACAGTAAGAGATTGTTTCCTTTGCTCACATTCTTACATCTCTAGTGTTAGAGCCAAATGTCACATTCAATGTGCAGATGAGGACAGGCATCGGTGCTCTTGAGTCCACCGGCCAAGGACCCCCCGGCAGTTCTGAGGTCTGGCTGCTACTTCTAAATCTGGGACCAGACCTGAACTGACAGGGAGACATTTCTTGCATGCTTCTTGAAGTCTGCCTTGTCAAAGATGGCTAAAGGAAAATCTTAACTTCTACCCATATTCTCTGGACTAATGTAGGGTGGGGGAAGAAGAGTAGATTGCCTTGGACCTCCTTTGTCTTATGTTATATTCTGTTCATTTGTACAGTTTCACAACCAGAGAAACCAACTATTCCCTGGTTCCTTCTCCTCTACATACCCATGCAAACACAAATGCAGAGTTAGTCAAACTGATGAGAGGGAGTCCTATTTTACCACGTGTTTTCCTGGAAACACTGAGTCATTCCTAACTGCATTTGCTCAGGGCTCTGTGCTCTTGCTAAGGCCAGCTTCCAAAGCCTCAGCCTAGATCAGGGATGGTGCTCCCACACCATCACCCAAGCCAGCATTGGCCTGGGACTCACCCAATGAGAACACAAGTACAGGGAACCAAACTGAAAGATCTCTGAAACAGTTTCACCCAGAACATTTGGGGAATCGTGACCCCCCCAAGGTTTCACCTGTCAAGATCTGCCCCCTTGTTCTCCTCTCAGTTCCCCCAAACACGTCTTGGCAAGCTGCTCATCCAGCCTGCCCAAGGAAATAAGAGAGGAGCGCACTCCAGTGATGCCACCCACATCAGCGCAGGCAGGAATGATGGATGTGTGAAGCTGAGCAGAACACCAGCTGGGTCACCATCACCAGCAAGACGTCCCTGTGAGGCCTGGTCACTGCAGAGGCCATGTGGTGCCCAGAGATTTATAGCACAGAGGTGCGGAGGCCCCAGACACATGCTTGGCCTGGTGAACTGGACTTATACTTCCAACGGCCCTCCCCTCAGACTCTCGGCCCAAAGAAAAACAGGAGCAATGAGAGTGAGGATAGAGGGAAATCGGGGTTTGGTCCCTTGCTCCACACGCAATAAAGAGTAGCTCTCAGCCATTTTTTCCAAGATAGGAGGTCTCCTATTCCTCTCTGAGTATAAGCACACAACACACTCAAGAAAGCAACCAGGGGCGCCTGGTGGCTCAGTCGGTGAAGCCTCTGACTCCTGATTTTGGCTCAGGTCTTGATCTCAGGGTCCTGAGATCAAGTCCCGTGTTGGGCTCCAGGCAGGATATGGAATCTACTTGAAAAAAAAAAAAAAAAAAAAAAGCAACTAGCTTGAATCATGATGTCCTAAAGAAAAGTGATACCTACCTGAGCTGTAATATTATTATTATCACAAATTGAGGGCATGTTCTAAATTTGGGTGTGGATTCAAAATGTAGCTTATATCCAGGAGCTCCTGGCCCAGATCTCTCAGTGCCTGACAATGGAGTCTTCCAAGTGGTTTTGATCAGAGATCCCTTCATCATGAGTGCTGCCTTCCCAGAACAGAAGCTTAGAACAGAGACTGTGCATTTCCTCTGGATATTTAAAGCACCCAGATATAGTAAGCACTTGTTGAATGTGGAACTTTTCTTGTCTTTAGAAAACTGTTCTTGTTGAAAAAAATCCATACAATCTCAATCCCATTCCTCCAGCTAAGAAGGTGCTGACACTTACTCTTTCAGTTTTAGGGTCATGTTCACAGTTGACCACCTCCCTGTTTTTTTTTCCATTTGTGGTATCTCCACCAGGAGCCTTGTGTTGAAGAAGTTGCTGTGACACTTTCAGTAAGAATGTCAGGTCTGCAGCATCCTGAGAATGGAGCCAATTTAATTATCATGATTTCTGGGATCGATCAAGGCCTGGAATATCCCAGCCAACATCTTGATTATACCACTATTCACCTATCAGCAAAATTCTTTTACAATTACATCCACACCGGAATCCAAACACCTGGGGTCAAACAGCGCTCAGCAGTGGCCTCACATCTGTGTTCTCCTTTGTATTTAAATATTTGGAGGCTTTCCTGTTGTTTTCATTCTCTTTCCCAAATCTTTTTTTCTACAGTTTTATCTGTCTTGTACTTCAGGTCTCTCTAGGTCATCTAGGCCTTTCTGACAGCACCACAACATGTATTTCATGCTCCTATTAAGCAGAGTTCTGGAAAAAATCTGTAGCTTCCATACCTGCCCAAGACTGAGACCAATTAGACAGATCCTAGGCTATTATGTTTATTCACATAAAGGAAATCTCTTATTAAGCCAATCCTATCATTCATTTGCTTCCCTCAGAGAAAAGTCTTTCTCAGGTATAGCCACAAATTCTAAATCCTTTATGCTGTTTTATGAGCCTTTTTTTTTTTGTACTGCCAAACTGTGATCAAGAACAAGAGTATTTTATGTTTTGTTCTTAGTCCTATAACCTGCTACATAATCTCTTGGTAGTTCTTTGAAATCTTCCACCTTTCACTCAAATTCCACTGACTGTCCACCGTAAACCACCAGCTCCCCTGACATGAGAGTAAGGGAAATGGAGAATTATAGTTTATGACACAGAATAAATAGCTATGATGAGTCGAAATGAGGCCAGCAAAAGTTTCCCAGTGAATGTTCTTGTTTTTAACAAAGGAAAACACCAGTCCAGATCATGTTGAAGGTGAGAAAAGACACACAAATAACAGGGTCCAAGGACTCTGGATCTGGCAAATGTCCTCCCATGTGCAAGTATAATGGAACAAGACAATGAGTGGGCAACAGAGACAGCTTGAGCGGCAGCCCCTGGGCTCGGCTGTCTTTGCTCACTAACCACAAACTGCGTGCTCCCTGTTTTCCTCCAAGAACACAGAAGATGGGACCCAACCTGTGTTGGGCCGCGTGAGAAGAGATGTCAACATTGCAGAGATTTACAAATGTGGGGCATTGGAAGGGCCCGTGATAAGCACTTTTTAGCAGATTCTGGATGCTGGTTGAAGAGAGGGGAGAGAAGGCAGTGTGTTTTTATCATTGGAGGAGGGTCATCTTTCCTGTAAAACCAGTTACAGAAAAGGTTGGTTTTAACACATGCTGCCCAAGGATACTGATGTCCAGTTGGACATCGGGGAGCATCTCATGCTTTGGAATTCTGAAGTGGGTAGGAGTCACCAAGCTGCAAAATAACCACAGAGGATGTGATGCATTTTTACCAAAATCGTAATATTTCTAATCCAAGGTGTTTATGGATTTTATGAATGATTATGTATTTTTATGTATGTTGTGGATGATTGAGTAAATTGCAAGTATACAGTTACGGCCATGATTTCTAATAAAAACCAGCAAAATGGCCTTGTGAGCTGGTGTATTTTCACTTGGAATCATGAGTCATACAACACTGGCACCAAATGAAGCCAGAGAAATTGTCTAATTCCACCCTCTTATTTTTTAGATGAGGTAAATGAAGCCTCGAAGAATGAAGTGACTGCCCCCAAATCACAGTACCCCAGCTGTGCCTGAGCCAGAGCGAGAAGCCAACACTCTTAATTCCACTCCAGTCTCAAGTGCAAATGACAATAGTCATGTGTATGAAGCATCTGAGATACAAATAAAAAACTATGACCCTGGGGAAATCTTATGGGAAATGCAGGTCTTTCCATATGAATTATATAAAGAGGGTCTAAGATAGAGGGTCCATGTGTATCACATGTTGTCATTCCTACCAGAAGAGTCATTAAAAAATGTAAATATTCTCATCTGGAATAGCTACTTTGATCCAGATGTTCTTAAAGTTTCTTTTTCAAAGGCCTCCATAAGTCTCTGCTTCATCAATTAAATATGTGCAGGGTGATTTTTGCACAGTAGCAAACCCCATTTTCCATCTTCTCTCCACATCCATATTTAGTCCTTCACTTTCTTAAGACACAGTTCAAAATCTCTGTTTTCTATGACACATCCTAAATGCGACCTCCTGTAAGACTTTGCTGATAACTTCCATCCATACTGATCTCTCCATTCTCCCAATCCCTACATATATTTTAGTATGTAATCAAATACTTTAAAAACCTTATGGATCAGTTCTATCTATGTCAATGTTTTGTCACCTCGATGCACTCCTATATTCCTATAGAAACGATTTAGGTTCTCTTGATAAGTTACATGACAATAAAATCTTGAAACAATCATGGTAGTATTGTGGCATAGAAGCAGTCCCAGAAAATTAGAACTTTGGTGATTCATTTGAAGTTTTAAAGGGCTGAATAATTTCTGAATTCCAATTATTCTTTTTAACAGTCCATAGCAAATAATTAGGTTAACAGTATCGTTTGTTTCTGGATAACTTTACCTGAGGAGGAAAGAACTTTCACCATTTCTTTTTCAAATAGGTTAGTCATCAGATATAGAGATGGGAAAAGCTGTGTGGTTCTGATTCCTTTGTAAATGCAGAAATTAGTCCTTCATTTTTATTCCTTAGTAGAAAAGCAGCTCCAAGATAAAGGAGGGGTTTAAACAAGCAGAAACACCCATGGGAAAGATGCTAAAGAGAATGGCATTTGTAACGGATCGGGATGAGAACACATATGAACATTGCTCCAGGTAAGAAAGCCCAAGTCCTAGGTGTGATGCCCCATGTGCGTTCAAATACAAGTTAAAGGGAACAATAGCTCTGTCCTTGGCTCCGGGCTGGAATTCACTGTGGACTCCACATCTGGCTGCCAAAGCTGCGCTGAAGGGTGGGTGGAGAAGACAATGTGAGGAGGGCCATCCTTAAACAGGAAGACCAGGTAGCACGCAGTGACCCAAGCTCACTATGGCCTTGCCCTCGCCAGGCAGGCTTCAGTTAACTCCCAAAGACCCTGACCCTCTTCTGCTCTGCATCTGGTGGGAGAAGCCTTGGAGAGTCCAAATAGGTCAGCCAAATATAATTTAAAGGTACAGCAAAAACATATTTTAGGAATAAAATCTGAAGAAAAATGTGTTTCGTATGCCTGAGTCACATCAATTTGGAAAGAAATTTGATGCAAGAAGATAAAACGCCAGCTTCAGTAGCAGAGACCAACCACCACATCAAAGCTTGCCTTCTTCCTTTTGGTTGAAAACATGGCAGGCGAGCAGATCTAAAGAGCAGCCCGCTGATCATTTTATGGGCATTGAAGAATGTTTTCAAAGGAACTTACATTGCACAACAACTACTTACTTTAATGGGATTTGTGTGGTTCAGGCCCTACAACCTTTGGAAAATTGAAGGGAAGTATAATTGCAAAAGCCACTAAAAACTGTTTAGCTTTTATTGCAAGGTCTATGAAAAGCAGCAAGATACAGCTGTGGGCATTCATTTGAGTTTCTTTGGTTACACTAAGCTCCAATTGCAATTAAGACAGCATCCTTTTAATATGTGCCCTGATAAATGGCACATGGGTCATTTAACTGGGATAACTTGCAGTGTAGACTGAGCTTAGCGCATCACAATGACCAAAGCCAAGTTTAGCAGCACCTTCTCAACAGCATACCTGGGATCCTCCACCACTGAATCCCAGCAACTCTCAAGACTGACCAGGTCTCTGCCAACTCTGATGCCTAACTGTGGGGGTGCATTCTCACATTGCAGCTGCTAGACCTTGAACTTCACATGATGGCCCTTGACGTGCATATTTCTTTCTTTACTGTCAACTTGGCAAATAACACTATTTACGTTTAGTCGAGTATCAGTCTTAAGCCTTAGAAAATAGCGTGAGAACACCTCAGATATAATTGGCAAAATACGTCCTTTGGAGAATAAAATGCTCTTAAAAGCATGAAATATTATTTGTAATAGTTTTGACCCCCAAGTTGAGTCAGTAGCTCCATGTAAATCTACAGTGGTTTGATGTGGAGATAGCTAAATGTTGAGCTCTCTCAGTATAGCTGACTCTCCTTGGAAAGACAGAACGCTGAAGAGTTCGAGGTATCCTCATGGGACCTGTACTGCTTTTGATTCTTCGTCTCACGTATTTCCTTGTACCTCTCCAGGACAAATACTATTCCAGAGAGTCAAAACTCCAAATTACCTTATCTACTTTAACTCTCTTAAGACGTTTATCTGAAAGCATTCCTGATTGGAACCCCCGAGGAGTCCCAATATAAAGTGAGCCTCCCCATGCAGTCCCATGCTGGAACCCGTGGTCTCTATTTGCATAATTTCCCCCATGCTGGCATCTTCCATGTGACTCTGAGTCTATTTTCTACTGTAACCTTGGAGTACAAAGTGTATATTTGCATTCAATGTTCAATAAATACAAATTAGGGATCAGATGTAGAGTATTTATATATTGGAATTATTATTATAGGAGTTCAATTGCTGAACAAATACCTTCTCTTGGATGAAAAATAAAATAAAATTCTGGCTTCAGATATGTAACCTACCCCCAATTTCTCTATGGATGAATCCCTTGTTTACCTAGTTTCATTTTCAGGTATCAAAAAAAAAAAAAAAAACCCAACCCGGAAAATGAGAATGTTCCCATCAGACCCAACCAAACTGCCATTGGGAAGTGGGCACTGTGGAGGGGGGAGTGGAAGGTGAACTGGCTTGGGAACCGAACGGGATGACCTGCACTCTCCCACAGGCCCTACTACTTACTGGCTGTGTGACCTTGGCTAAGGCATCTTCCTTCTCTGAGCCTCAGTTTGCAAAACAGTAAAATGGAAGTAAGACGACCTACTTCCTATGGTCATTTGACAATGTGATGAACACACGGCGGGCATACAGCCTGGCACACAGTAGGCATTTGGCAAGTGGTGGGTTTCACAACCACCACTGCTGTTACGGTTTCTCCCCAGAGACAGACTGCTCAAAACCACTGCTGTTGTTTCATTTTTTCCTTCTGTTCACTGTTTGTTGGTATTTAATCAGTAAGATTTCTATCACAGCATAACTGCAGAGAAAGTGAGAAAACCACTCACATATGTGATATGGCTTCGTTGGTTTGATGGATTGCAGGACTGAGATCTAAGAAGCTTGACAAATGAACAAAAGCTTTAAAAGTCGAGATCTGAGATATGGTGGTTGATCCAAAATTGTACCATAGAAGTCATGCACAGACATTTGTCTGAAAAGCCCCATTTGGGACATTTTTTGCTGCTAGTCAACTCCTGGCTTTCTAACAAGACAATTTTCCTTTCTCAATTCAGATTTTGGGGTAACATTAAGAAAGCAGGCAGATTCTACACTCAAAGACAGGTAAGCCATTGGCACCTTTAACAAGTAATCTCACTAGAAATGAATTAAAAGAAAAAAAACATGAAAAAGGAAGAAGGCCAAGGGCTAAAGCCAGGCTATGAAAATTCAATGATTTCCCAGCCTGTGTGCCTTGGGTTGACTAATTTAGTTGCCACATGTCTGAAAACACAAATCTTGGGTCACATTACTCAATATTTATTCAGTGACTTTTTTTTTTTTCTAAATGTCCGAGCACTTTGGTAAATGCCAAAGGGATAAAAAGAAAACCAAGAAAGGCAAAGTTCTGGGAAAAGAGTGAGTTCTGACTGAGATTTTAAAAGCTTTCTAAACTTGCCATATTCCAGGTGTGTGCTCCTATGAAAGTACTGGTATTCAAGTAGGATTACAAACAGAGCTCTAGATGAGCCGTAAGCTCCTGCCTTCTGCTGGTGGTGTTTCTCCTTTGTAGTGAGACTGTTGTCATTTTGTAAGAGACACAACATCAATCTTGACATTAGCCACAGAAATTGGTGTCTTCATGGGAGGTAACCACCCTAAGTCGTATTTTTTAATGATTCTTTTTTTTTTTTGGTAATAAACTTTAATGTTCTAAAGAAAAATCTTGGGGGAAAACAGGTTTAAAAAGCAAAACTGAAAGCAGAGAGCAGTGAAAGAGATGTACATGGTTAATGAGGAAGCTCAGCTCTTGGAAGGACAGCAGTGATGGAACAAGACTCTTTGTTGGATAAAAGACAATTGAGAGGCTATTATGAGGCACTTAAATACCTGAGAAGAGAGGCATGACTTTCACTTGCTCAACTTTTTAATCTCAAGTTGTTTTTTCTCTCTTTTTTTTTTTTCCATCTCAAGTTTTAACTACAGGGCAAGAAGCCTACAGCACAGAAAGCCACAGGGAACAGAGAATTCAGTTTTCATTGCAATAAGAGATGGAGCCAAGGTAATTCTGTAATGAGACCATATAGAGTAAAAAGGGGCCTGAAGAGAAAAATAAAGCTCCTTGCAACTGTTGCAACTGATGTCTTTGACATCAGACCTATATGAAGACCGAAATATGCTAACATGGTCAACATAAGAAGCTTGGTTTTTAAATGATGTTTAAGTGAAAGGAAATTAAAATTCTCTCTCTCTCTTTTTCAAGATTTATTTATTTATTTCAGAGAGAGAGTGAGAGCATGCACCCGAATGGGAGCAGAGGGAGAGACAGAATCTCAAGCAGACTCCCCGCTGAGCGTGGAGCCGGACACAGGGTTCAGTCCCAGGACACTGAGATCAAGACCTGAGCCGAAACCAGGAGTCGGACGCTTAACCGACTGAGCCACCCAGAAACCCCTAAAATTCTCTTTTAGGAATAAGAAAAGCCAAAATGTAAACAGTGATTTAAAGCTTAATAGTTTTTGGAGGAATACGCCACGCTGTAACATCTCTGCATTTCAATCTTGTCTGTAAAATGGGTTGTAAAATGTAAGATATAAACAACACATGTTTTTAAAGGCATACACATTTCCTTCTATTTTGTTTTAAATTCTATTACGGAACAATTGTAGACAGGGCTTCAGATGGGCAATCAGGAAGCTCAGATTCTAACCCAGCAGGATTACAGGTCAAATCAGTGATGTTAGGTCTTAGTGTCCTTACTGGCAAAATCACAAACTGGACTAGGTGACTAAGATCTCTTCCAAATCCAGCATTGTGGGTTTTTAGGATTGTTTTATATTTTCTGTATCTAGCCCAATGGAAAACTTTCAATAATTAATTGTTTAAGGCAATGTCTGAATCTTGTCCATTTGTTGTTGTTGTTGTGTTTTTGGTTTTGCATTGTTTTGTTTTGTCTTTGTTGTAGAACACCTTTGGCTAGATGATATATTGGATGAGGACTATACTATCATTACCCATACCTGGAGGAAGGCCAGGTGATTGACCTGTTCCTCCATAACCAGAGCACTCTACAGAGATCAGTCTCCAAGCTGGAATCGATGTGACTCTTTATTTTAAAAGAATTTGTTCACCTATAAGCACAGTCGAAAGAAAGAGGAAACCTAAAGGTTTCTATGAGACTTTAAATTTAGCAAACAGAAATGAGAATAACTGCTGTTTCTTTTCCTTGACTTCCTAACCATGGGTTAACTGACAGTAGCCTTGCTGAAAACAGTGTCTGTATCAGGCAGCTTAGGCTAATCCCCAAAGTGGCATGACTAACAACGGTAACACTCAATCCTGACCTATCACCTTATTCATTCATTTGAACAAATATTTATCAAGCATGTGCAGTATGCTGGGCAAGTAGGCACTCTGAGAAATACAAAGAAACATTGCATGTAGTCTGCCTTCAAGAACTTCATAACTGGTGTGGGGAAAGAAGTCACAAATACTTGAAAAGTAAAGTGACAGTAAAAAAAGATACTCCAGTAGGGGTGGCAGCAATCAGAGCCAATAATGGGCCAGGGAGGAGGGCGGGGACAGCAGCATGGGGGGGAGGTCAGAAGACAGTCTGCAGAGGCTTTCTCTGTCCTATTGAAGTCCAGCATCCCTCTCTCAGCCACAATGTGGCACACCCTACTCTAGTTGTGCTACGGACAGTGCTGACATTTTCCTTGTCTTTCATTTCTACTCTTCTTTAGTCTTGGTTCTGCCTAACAACACATCCTAGGCCTTACCTGTATCCATTGACTCTTTATATCGATGGCTCCTTGTCCTCCTCCAAGCCTCAGTTTACCTGTCAGCGATTTCCAAGGACCTTCTCTGATCACCAACCAGAAGCAGCCTTCCCCTCATGATCCTCTGTCCAGCATCTGAACCATCTGCCTTCTAACAACACTTCTGACCAAATGTGATTATTACTTCTGACCATCGCACTAGAATACAAGCTCCATGAGGAACATTTTCTGACTTGTTAACTGTATGTCCCAGCATCCAGCATTAGTGCTTGGCACATTTGAGGCACTTTTCTTGGAACACAGAATGAATATGTTAATGGTGCTTGGTGAAAATGCCTATTTTGGGGGGGTGCCTGGGTGGCTCAGTCAACCTTCAGTTCCAGTCATGATCTCGGGCTCCCTGTTTGGTGGGGAGTCTGCTTCTCCCTCTTCCTCTGCCTCTCCCCCTGCTCATGCTCTCTCTCTCTCTCTCTCTCTCTCAAATAAATAAATAAAATTTAAGAAAAAAAAGAAAGAAAAAATAAAATGCCTATTTGGCACACCCTGGTCAATCACATTCAGCCACCAAACCTGACAGCCCCTTCTGGGATGAGTTTCAGAAAAGAAATTTTCCTGAAATGAAGGTTTACTGCATTGCTTATAAGACATGTAAGTTCCAGGAGCATGTGTTATCCAGGCTTTTCATGTACTTTCTCTGTGCAAGACTTTGCATCAGTAATTATCTCCCCAAATTAGAAGGCAAGCCTCAAAGGCAGGTGAGCAAAGCCTGTAGAATGGAGCCCCATACTTCTTAGCAGCACACAATAAATGTTTGCTTTGATAATGATGACACATATGGAATCACTGACCATTTTAGACATGTCCTGGTGCAGTCATCTCTATGTGCCAAAAATTATGTTTAGCTTCAGGTTGTATTTTTCTCCTAATTAGTCATTTCTAGTCACTATGTTTTCTGTTCCTTTTCACTGGCAAAGGAGCTTGGGCAAAAGCCGGCTACTTCCTTCTCCAGCATACAGCGACATGACTGCCTGCCAACCACACCTAAACCTTAATTATATAGTGATTTCCTCTCCAAGGATGTGTGACTGTTTTAACTACTAAGGAAGCTGATGCACTAAGGTCACATGAGGGAGAAAAAAAGACGTTTTGGGCAAAACACTCAAAAATCCATGTGGAATAATCTTATTCCACTGAATCATGTCCCCTGTGTTGAACAGTCCTAAAGAACTCCTTGTCATAAGTGATTCTGTCCACCTGGAGTGGAAACCTATGAGTAATCTATGTGTCACTGTGACTCATGTCATGGCCACCACTACCAGCTCCCCATCATCTGAAAGTTGGCAAGAAGAATTCGTACTGCTCAACTCATAACAGGCAGAAGCCAGGATAGAGGAAAGACCTAATAACAAATTTTATTGACTGAAAGTAAAGATAATCAGGGGCGCTTGGGTGTTTCAATCAGTTGAGCTTCTGACTTTTGAGCTCAAGCTCAGGTCTGATCTCAGGGTTGTGAGTTCAAGCCCCATGTTGGGTTCCACGCTACGCTTGGAGTCTACTTAAAACAAAACAAAACAAAAAAAACAAAAAAAAAACCAGAAAAGAAAAGAAAGAAAGAAAAAGAAAACCAGAGGAGGATAACCAAGGGTAAGAACAATGGCTTCTAAGTTTCCACCTAAATGGTTCTCTTCCTCGGCATCTGTTTCCAATGTGCCTTCAGGGCCAATGCAAGCATTTTTCCTTCCAGTTCCATGAGTATTTTATTTATTTATTTTTTTCAGATGTCTCCTAGTTTTAGATTTTTTTTCAAATTTGCAAATTACTTCCCTTAAAGGACTTTGAGAGCAATATGTTGAAGCAAGAGGAAGGACAAACGGGGGTAGGCGGGTCTGTCATTCCACCATAGAGCCATTCCTCAATCACCGATAGAACTTTCTTTTGCCAACTTTCTTCTTCTTCTCTATTCTTTTGGGATTCCAATTCAAATGGCACAGAGTTTAATGACCTGCTTAACTTACTTTGAAGCCAGCACCTTTAAAATAAAGTATCTTAGGGATAAACAGGAAGATTTTATGAACTCAGGGGACCCCTATAAAAACATATACTGATTAGGAGGGTAAGTGGGAGAAGAGATTTTGGAAAATCAGATTTTATAAACAAAATATTTGCCATAAGTTGATTAAAAGAAAGAATATATATATGATAGTGGATTTAGGCAAAAGTGGGGACATCCTAAATTACATATTTACAATTTTTTATCTAGCCAAAGGAGTTATTTTTTTAATTAACATATAATGTATTATTTGTTTCAGGGATACAGGTCTGTGATTCATCAGTTTTACACGATTCACAGTGCTCACCATAGCATGTACCCTCCCCAATGTCCATCACCCATTCCTCCATCCCCCCACCCCCTCCTCTCCAACAACCCTCAGTTTATTTCCTGAGATTAAGAGTCTCTTATGGTTTGTCCAAAGAGGGAGTTATTTACAACGAAATCTGCTCCTTTTTTGCTATTCAGACATGTTTTGCAGACCCTTACTGGGCTCCTTTGCTTTATTCATTTGGTTATTTCTATACTAAGGTTTTCTAGGGATAGTGATCATACCTCCTTTGACAGCATCAGTAAAATTCTTCCTTTAGTACAAACCTGTTAATCCGGGGCTGCCTTATTATGATTATGATTTTCCTTCCCTGAGACTTCAGTTTCAGAACCAGTCCCAGCTCTTCCCAAGCCAAAGGGGCTTTAGCTTTTCTGGCCACTGTGGGTGCCTGGTTACCAAATAATATTAGATAATTTCTTGACTGGAGAGAACCCGTTTTTTTAATATCAAAGATTTTCTCTAATTTGTCATAGCCCCAGACCAGATTTATACAATAGTGATTTTATACCCTTTCCCACATTTTCCACAATTCAATATTTTAAAAAGTTTTTTCATAGAATTTTGTCATTAAGACAACTATATATAATGGTTGGGGGAGGGCTCCAGCAGATTAGAAGTCAGACAATGTGGGTTTTCGTCTTTTCTGTCCCTAAAAAGTCACGTAATTTTTTTTTTACCCCAGTCATGTAATCTTAAGAATGTAACTTTGGGGGCGCCTGGGTGGCTCAGTCGTTAAGCGTCTGCCTTCGGCTCAGGTCATGATCCCGGGGTCCTGGGATGGAGCCCCACATCGGGCTCCCTGCTCGGCGGGAAGCCTGCTTCTCCCTCTGCCACTCCCCCTGCTTGTGTTCCCTCTCTCGCTGTGTCTCTATCTGTTAAGTGAATAAATAAAATCTTTAAAAAAGACTGTCACTTTGCCGGGGGTGCCTGAGTGGTGCATTTGGTTAAAGATGCAACTCTTGGTTTCAGCTCAGGTCATGGTGTCAGGATCTTGAGATCAAGCCCCACGTCAAGCCCCAAGTCAGCTCTGCACTCAGCATGCTGTCTGTTTGAGATTCTCTCTTCCTCTCCCTCTACCCATGCTGCTCATGCTCTCGCTATCTAAAATAAACAAATAAATCTTTTAAAAAAAAAAAAACAGGTAACTTTGCCAAATGGGTTTCCATTTCTATTGCTGTCAAATGGGGCACTGCATTAGACTGTTTCAAATATCTCTTCCTGATTTTAACTTACAAATTCCTCTTCAAATACTTGACCAATGGATAAATCTATACTCCTGCAGAGTAAATAACAATATATTTATTTATTAATTATCTCCACTTTTATAATCTATTAATTTAACAATGGATTAACTACGGTTTATATAATTCCATGGTTACAGATTTCTATAGTCAAATGAGTAATGTTCATGATGTTTTAAATAACATTACTGATGATTTCTGTGGCTATCAGAGTTATTTCAATGGTATGGATGCTTATTTTCTTTTAAGTAATTTTTAAAGAAAATGATCAGATATGGCAGTTATGCAAACAATTGAGAAGGCAGCAAACATGAAAAACAGTTTTGCAAAGTTCTGGAATTTTAAAATAATTTGACCCTGAAAGATGGAGGACATATTTCTCATAAAATGTCAGTGTGCATGTGTGTGTATGTGGTATGTGTGGGTGTCTGTATGGGAGGATGTGTGACTCAGCTCAGAGAATCCTGGGTTGAACTGTAACAGGGCTATAAACATGAGAACTAGAAGCAGATCCAATTGCCCACAGGGAAAAGGACAGACCTGTGGCATTGTGAAAGATCTTACTTGTTTGGGCTTTCTGTAGAGCCCATTAAAACTGCTGAGGCCTATCATCTTTACCTAGTCTCATGCCAACTCTATCTGGTAACTCACTTTGACTATTAGTTTCTAGGTAGAAGCTCCCAGACAATGGCTCATATGATCAGTGCCAGCTAGAGTCATCTGCAAGCAAAAAAAAAAAAAAAAAAAAAAAACCACTCCACAGTATTTTAAATAGATATTTCAGATGTTTAAAATTTAAATAAAGCAAGGCAGAGTGTGTACCATTCCAAGTGAAGTCAATTGCCAAGTTGTGCTGGTTGGTACTACCAAGTACTGCATCAGTGGAGTCATAAATTTCTGCATAATGCAGACATGGAGGAGGAAAAGTGGCAAAAAAAAAAAAAAGAGTTGAGAGTACATTAAAGGTGAATCCCTAAGGATACTCTTCCATTAAACTCTGAGAACTTACAAAGTGACACCATCCCACTTGGACCCAAGTAACATGTGAGCCTTTGGAACCATTTGCAATATATGTTCCAAAGTCCAGACCAAAGCTACTAGGTAAGTTTTATTGGTCCCTCTAGAAAGCAGTGTTTTGACAGGCTGGAAAAATAATGTTACAAAGGATCCAGTAACAACAGAATCTAGGCCTGTTAGTTAGATTCCAAGTTAATGCCTCTTCCAAAGGAGAGCATCCAGAAAAACAATATATTCCCCAGGCTAAGTGAGAAAGTCCAACATTTAGGCTTAAGAAAAGTTTGGTGTATAGTCTGTTATACACAGGTGAAGATCTGTTGATGCAAATCTGTTTACTATTTTATTTGTTTCAACAAAGACTATCATAAAGGTGAGTTTCTCCAAGATCATCCCTTGTGGGAGCTTAAAACAAAAGACAGGAAGATGTATGTCACTGGCTTTCTGAAGTCTTTCCTGCCGCTCAAGTTTCCTTTAAGAATACAGTACAGCTGAGAAGGCGTGTTTGCATACATACAGTCCTGTACAAAGACCGCAGTGACCAATGACCAACGACCAATGAATCAATTACATCTCGTGCACCCTACATAACCTTTGGAGATGATGAATATTTGGAGTGTGTTTTTGTGGTCTCAAGCCAAAAGTTAACCGTAGCCTAGAGATTGTTGACTCAGGAAAATAACTAGAAATCTATGTTCTGCACTCTATTTTCAGTGCAGTTGGAGAGAACAGAGTTCCATTAGAGAGAGACAATGTAATTGTGTTCATAACTTTTGAGCTGAAAGGTTGCAATTATATGGTATCTTTCTTCCAAAGATCATAAAACACCTCACATATGCTATTTCACCTATATTTCAAATCTCTTTATGGTAAAAGAAAAGAGCACAATACAGTTTTAACAAAAAACATATTAATGATTTAATAGTGGTTAGCAAAACTAAGCAAAGTAACATTTATTTAATTTCATATATAGGGGAAATTAACATCTGGTAACATTCAGAATAAAAAATAATCAGTAGGTGTGTACCTTATTTTTAACCTTTAATTAAAATTTTAATTTTGGGGTGCCTGGGTGGTGTAGTTGGTTGGGCGTCCGGCTTTTGGTTTTGGCTCAGGTTGTGATCTCAGGGTTGTAGGATCGAGCCCCATGTTGGGCTCTGCATTTAGTGCAGAGTCTGCTTGAGATTCTCTTTCCCTCTGCCCCTGACACTAGTGTTCTCTCTCTCTCACCCTCTTTCTTTCAAATAAATAAATAAATCCTTAAAGTTTTTTTTTTAAT
Organism: Callorhinus ursinus; assembly: GCF_003265705.2. Classification (NCBI taxonomy): domain Eukaryota; kingdom Metazoa; phylum Chordata; class Mammalia; order Carnivora; family Otariidae; genus Callorhinus; species Callorhinus ursinus. The sequence continues at coordinate 29,245,845 of NW_027397075.1, read as the reverse complement.
TTTTCCTTTTTTCAGCTTCTCCAGATCATATTAATTATTTTCTTTTCTTCACCCTAATTGCACTCAGTGTTTGATTCATACAGTTTAGTACATTTCTGTGCACTGTCATATTGCCTTCTTTGTTTTCTATGTGTTTGAGTCTCAAGAGCAGACCCTGGTGTATACTGGAAATGGTACCAAGAAGGCAGAGCTCCAAGTGCCAGTCCTGTCTCTTCGCTCATTATCTTTCAGCAAACTCCCTCATCCTTCCTAAGCTCCAGTTTGTTTTTTTTTTACTTGAAGGTGAAAGGAAATAAAAGTCCAAAATGTCTGAAAGGGTTGTAAGTGAGGTTCAAATAAGATGACTTGTCTAACAATATGAGGCATATAAGTAAGGCATTATCATTGTAAAGTCTGTGAAGACAGAGACAATATTTTATACCTCTTTTACATACTTTCTAGGATCTAATGTTGGATGAATATGGTTTCCCGAGTAAGTACTTAATAAACATTCCTTGATAACAATTACTGAGTACTTGCTGTTTGCCAGGAACCATTGTTAAGTGCATTACGTGGAATATTTCATATTTGATTCCCCTAAGAGTTCATGTTATTATTATCCCCATGCTGCAGATGAAGAGGCTGAGGCCAAGAGAGGATGAGCAGCCTGACCGAGGGCACAGAGCCGAGGTTCCTTGACTCCTGGCAGTTTGGCTACGGAGCGCAATTCTGAAACGCTTCACTTCGCTTGCCTTTCATAGAACCAGAGGTCCTGAAAGGATCCAGAGGTTATGAAATCTGCTTCCTAAACTATTAAAAAGTGGAAGAGCTTTTAAGAAGTGGATAGGAATTTGAGATAATGTGTTGGGTATCATTTTAACTCAGAAATTGAAATAGATAAAGAGACCAACTTCTTGATATGGTTGGGTTACAATCATATGATTTTTAGAAGAGGTGTTTACTTCAGAGAAATACTTCTAAGCATTTGATTTGGCAACACATTGAGAATTGAAGTTACAGCCTGCAAACTATTTCTATTCTTCTCCTGATCATCTAGTTACAGATCCCTCCCCGAATCGTGGGAGCATAAATCCGATTATGCACGAGGCCAATGGGAACAAGATAATTGCATAGATCTAGTACCCATCCATTACACACAACATCATAAATCACTGAACTGCCACAACCTCAGCTTTCTGGAATCCCCAAGTTGTTTGAAACACTCTACGATTGCCATTTATGGAAGAACCATATTATACTGTCTTTGCCTTAAGTGCTATCAAAATAAAATTTAAAATTTGAGTGTTTACCCTTCAGAGGGTGCTCCTGTGATAGAACACTGGAAACATGAGAAAACAAATCAAAATCTGGTATCTTCTGATGTGAACCTGGGCAAGCACCTCAATCTAAGGAACTGGTTAAGAAATTAGGAAATTAAGTTGAGTAATTCTCTTTTTAGTCCTTTTGTGATGAACATTACATTTGTTAGCAGAAATGTGGGTCTGCTTTTCCCTCAAACACACCTCACACACATGCTAACTTCATAGGAGGGGGGTGGGGGGGTTGGGGGGTGGGGAGGGCTGTCTGACAAATGTGTAATTCTTGAACAAAGCAAGCAAAGCTTTTGGCCTGAGTAGAGATGGAGCGATCAGATGGTCACAAACTAAAATGAGTTCATGCCCAAGGCTTATTTGAGCTTTTAAACCCTGGAACTGAAATGAAGTTGCAATGATGAATCAATTCAGATTTCCTACCTGGTGTTTTCTTTCTGTTCAACGTAACGTATGTTTACTGCACCCCTACTGGCTGGTGGGGATGAAAGGTCAGTGGTCTCCACCCCCACAAGGAACTCACAGTTTAGTGAGAAAAACAGATATATAAACAAGTAAGTTTTTTAAATGAACTAACTATAATGGAGGCATAGACTGGAAAGTTGCGGCACAAAGGAGGAATCCACTGTATCTTCATACGTGAGAAAAGAGTCACAGAAAAAGAGGAAGTAATTTTGAAGGAAAAATACACATTTTGATCAGGGGAGAGAGTCTGGAATGGATGGAGCAGAGTGATGAAAGCAGTATTACTCATTCCAAATAGTGGATTTTCACCTCATTCATTCCTTGTTACAGTGCCATGTAGGAGCATGTCATTGTCCTAATTTTAGAGGTTCACAGAAGTAGACGTCTCAAGAATGTAGGGCTGGTAAGTGATATGATCTTGACCCTCCCATGTTGCCACAGCTGAGCATTTAGGAGCTCTGAGGAGAGAAGAAAGATGAAGCTGTAGGGGAAGCAGGGCCAGGTGGTGGTGGGGCTCTTACAACATGCCTTTGGACTTCATTTTTTAGTGCAAGGGAGTCAGTAGTGGATTTTTCAGCAGGGTAGTGTGTGACAGGGATATTACCTTTCAGACAGCATCCTGCTAACTGTATGGAGCTTGGTTTTGGCTGGGCACGAGACAAACATCAGTGCTTTATAGATTTGGAAGGTCAGCACAAATAATGTGGCTCATCCTGCTACTTTTTGTGGTCAAGATGCCTGAGGCTTCTCTGATTCTTAAACTTCCACCATAATACCTCTGTCCATCATCTCCCACTCTCTTCCCAACCTGGGCCTGTTTTTAACTCTCCTGCCCATCTTTCTTTCAATCTGTGAAGTATCTACATATCTAATTACTAAAGATGCAAAGTACAAATTCAAGACATGAAGAAGTATAAATTTTTAGCGCATGGGAGCGCTCTGAAGGACTTTCCAAATAGTCTAAATATCTATCTGAAAGTCCTTGCACCCTCTATGTTAGAAACCTGCAGAACACAAGGCACCAAAGACTCTGTCTCTGCTGGAAGGACCTCCTGCCCTCCAACTTTCCACCCGAGACCTGCTGCACTTCCCAGGATCCTGAGGAGCCTCACTTGAAGCCACTTGATTCATAAAAAAGGAATATTTCCAAAAACACAGTATCAGATATGACAAAAATTGGCCTTAGGATATTTTTAAATTGCTAACTCCACTGGTACATTTAAAATATAATTACATATGTGTGAAAGCCCCAGAAACGCATCCATTTGTACTTGGAGGCACACTGGTATTTCTCATTGTGTTTTTGTGTCACTTTGCTTCATTTTTAAAGGCAGCAATCCCAATTCAAAACTAAGCAAGCCCGTCTCCTTTTGAGCCCACAAGAACCCTTATTTCTCTCTTCTCTGCCACTCTCCAGCCTGTTTTACTATAGTTTTCCCTCAGTCTTGCAATGGGCAGACTCCCTGAGATTCTCTTCCCCAGTACCACTGCTCCTAATACAGTTGTCTGCAAACTGACAGAGTCTCCGCCTTGCCATTTCTCTGGAGGAGCTGTGTGCAAACCAGAGCTCCAGAATGGAACAGAGAAAGTGGGACACACTGAAAAACCTGAAGAATCCTTCTCATTTCAAGGGACCAAACATTTACCTCTCTGAAAGAGTTTTGTGAAAGAATAAAAATTAAAAGTGAAAAAAAAAGACAAAACCTTATTAATGTTTGCCAGGGAAACAGAAAAGCTTTTTCCACAAGAAAAGTCCTTTCTATACTGAAATTGGCAGCCAGACGGCCTGAACATTTATCTCCTGCACAGAAAGTGCTCTGTCAGGCAAGCTGTGTCTAACAATACGCTGGAAAACACGCCACAGACTTCCACTGTATTTTATTTGGCAGAGAGGAATTATTCCTCGGCACAAAGTATTTGCAACTGGCATTGGTTAAACAAGAAATTACAACCTTTAAAAGCCCTATTTATCATTAGCTGCAAAAGTGCAGACTTCACCGTCAATTACTCTGACAAAAGATTACAGACCATCAGCACTGCACACAGGGAAACAACAGTCTTGGGGGCCAGTGGGCCTCTCTGAAGGGAGGATTAGAAAATTAACGGCCAGGAGCCCCTTCTTCACGGACCCCCGCCCCCCACTCTTCCTCGCCCACCCTGCTCCCCTGTGCAGGCTAATTCTCCCACCTCTAGCACTCTCTCTCCCTTCACCTTGGCAGAGGCTGGTAGACCAGCCAGCTTTCCCCAGAAAACTGTGATAGCTGTGGAAGTCAGTGGTTAAGAATCGTTGGCCAAGTCAAGTCAGCATCGACTCTGCTCCAATTCTGTTCTGAATGTGTTCTGTTGATAAAAATGGAAATTACAAGATTGAGTTTTGAAAACTAAAGAAATAATATGGTGTTATTCCTCTCAGCTGCTTCGTTTAGAGGCTCGATGGTCAGAAAAATAGTGGATTTTAATAAGCAAAAGGCCTCTACTGTGATGCTAAAACACCCTCCCAAACACTGAATGGTGCCTATGTATCCTTGGAAGAAGGCTTTTTGCATTTCACTAAGGCATCAACCCATCTTTAAATGATTTCATCCCCTAGGAACAGAAAAACAAAAAGATGCTTTGTTCTCCAGACTTTAAAATTAAAAGAAAAAATTATTCTCAAGTGCTTATATAAGTGGCAAGAGATCTTTCTCTTTTTTTATAAATATTTTATTTATTTGTTTGAGAGAGAGAGAGAGTGGGAGTGGGGTAGGGGCAGAGGGAGAAAGAGAGAGAGAATCTCAGGCAGACTCTGCACTGAGCTTTGAGCCCGAGAGGGGACTCAATCCCAGGACCCCGAGATCATGACTTGAGCCAAAATTAAGAGTTGGCCACTTGACCGATTGAGCCACCCAGGAGCCCCTAACTGGCAAGAAACACATGTACACATCCCTCTTTGGCTTTAACTTTCCAAAGTACGAGGGCATTACCAGTGTTACTGTCACCTTGCTTCCAGTTAAATTAGTTTAAATGGTCCTGGAGTTTCTCTCAGAGGCTTACAGATTAATATTATTATTCTCTTCGATATTTCGTCTTTATTGGCTACATTTGTCTCCATATACAAACATCAGTATTTCATGAGAATGAAATAATATATAATATATGTAATATATGTAATATATGTAAACTACTTATATACAGTTTGGTACAGTGTTCAATAAATGATGATGTTGGCGATGTTTATAGAGATGAGGAGGGGGGATATGCGATATGAAAAGTTATGTTTATAAAGGCTTTTTAAAGATATGAAAGACCTCCTGTGAATATGCATATATGTATACATGTGTCCATATATATGAATACAAGTTACACATATGTTATATTCTTAACCATATAAAACAATATTCGGCAAAAAAAAAGACTGGAAGGAAATAAATCAAAATGTTAAGAGTGTTCACCTCTGAGCAATGCAATAATGGATATTTTCCCCTTATTGTCTTTTCTATAATCTACTCTCATTATGTATGATGAGCTTGTCTTACATTTACCATAAGAGACAAATAGGAAAAAATAGATACAAAAATAGAAAAGTTACAGGCAAGGAAAAAATCAAAATTAAATATTATCCTTGTAAGGTAAATGTGAATGTATAAACTTGTTTATATCCAATATGATAACCCTTCATGGGAGACAACTGTTCCCATTTTACAATAAAGTAACCGAGGGTCTAAGAGATTAAGTGATTTGCCCAGTGGATTTGCCCAGTGTGTGTGTACACGCACGTGCCCGTGAGCACTCATGCACACTGGCATGTTCACATTCTGTATCTTTTCCAGTTAATGTGTGTTTAAGAAGTGGGTCTATTCATATACGAAGCTCCTAATCTCTCCAGATTAGAGCATGTTCCTCCACATTTGGTCTGCTATGTGCATAAAAACTATCACAGGAGTATCATTTGTGGGTGAGCTCCTTTAAAAATCACTCTCACGCGTGTCCACATTCCCAGCATGAAAAAGTGACCTTTCCACTCAAGGACACTCACTCCCTCCACCAACTGCATATGGACAGACAGATGACACTGGCATCAAATACATTAAAGATTTTGCTAAAAGAAGGGAGAGGATGGGGGCAAGTGATTGGATGCATAGGTGTGTAATACTGATATAGCATCTCATTCTGAGTGGTTACAACCATAATGCAGCTATGGGAAGCCATCGGTGGAACATAGTGGGTGTTGGACAGGGGCTCACGTTCCAGTCCCAGTTCTGCAACTAGCTAGCTGATCTTGTGCAAATCACCTCAGTTTCTTCATTCTGCAAAGAACAGGTTTGGAAGGACACTCTCTCTGGCCTCTTCTCAGCTCTGCCAGTCCACCGGGTGCAGTTAATGCATTTAGCCAGTCTCATAGCTTTATTTAGCTCTATTAGGCTCAAAGAATGTGCCAGGCAGATTCTCAGCCCCAAAATAATCCCCTTTTATTGGTGCTCTAAATTAACTCGTGGAGGAGTGGGCTGAGCTAAATTAAAGCTTTCATACGGGGGAAGCCCAGGGATTTTTACTGAGTGGTAAACGTTTTCTCTCTCTGTGAGAACTTTACTGTTTCCTTCCTCTAAGAGAGGCTGTGCTTAGATGCAAAGAAAGTAGCTCAAAGTCCATCTTGGAGAATTCATTTTATTTGACAAAGACTCTTAGTTTAAGCCCCCTGGTGTGGGACATTTAAAATTTTATAGGTTTTCCTAGCTTTTAAAGTAATTTGCATGTAAATAAAGATAGTAATCTCTAGCACAAATGGCAAAATGTATTCTTTGCCCCTTTTAAACCGGAAAATTGGATTCATAAGAGTCATTGGGGGAGATATTTCTACTTATAAAGAACTTCGAATGGCTTGGCAAATCTTAACGACCTCCCTTCCGGACTGCCAGCTGCACCTGGTATTATCTTTTCATAGCTAGCAATACTGAGGTTCATTCCTCTATGAGAACGGCACACTAGGGGACAAGCAACCAAAGGCTTAAGATACGATATTGAGATTCAAGGTCGCCTCTTTTTCTCTAATACGGACATGTCACTGCAGCTCATGGCGAATGATGCATTTACCACCACGCCTGCACTGTGGGACTAACACCCCTGAGTCTCTAAATAGCCACAGACAAGCATGCCAGGCTTGTCTCACTGCCATATGGCCCTGGGACTTGTCATGTGTCACTCTCCCCTCTGCTTCTGCCTACCTTGGACTGTGAATGAGTGACCGGTCCAGGTGTGAGGTGTTGATCTTCTCTGTTTTTCTTTCGCACTGGATTTTTGGCCGTGCACACCATTGCCAAAGGAGCAAACTAAAGTGCCAACACCTTTTATGCTGAAGTCTAGAGGACAGCATGTCTACGTTTTATTTCTCCACACTGCACATCTAAAAGGTCCCAGAAAAATCATCCTAAATCAGTCTAAGCCTGTGCTGGATTCAACTGAGGTTTCAGCGACAGTTCCAGAGAATAGAGCAAAAAAAAGAAAAAAAGAAAAAAAGTATACCCAGAAAAAGAAGTGAAAAGAGAAGATAGATCAGGACAGTTAGGGGGAAAGATGCAAGTTCATACCTCTGATGGATTTCTTGTTTTATTTGTTTGTTTGTTTGTTTGTTTGTTTGTTTTATGGACTTCTTGTTGACCGGAGAAATGAGTTTAAGGTGATGTGAACTAACAGCAACTATCATTGGTTGGGAGCTGATATGTCCAAGTGAAAAGAACTCAGGCACAACTGGCAGCTGCTGGTCCTGACTCAGAAAAAGAAAACACTCTCCGCTAACCAACTGTGGCTGAGACTCTCACGCGTGTCCACATTCCCAGCATGAAAAAGTGACCTTTCCACCCAAGGACACTTACTCCCTCCACCAACTGCATATGGACAGACAGATGACACTAGCATCAAATACATTCCATAAAGGAAGGGAGAGGATGGGGGCAAGTGATTGGATGCATAGGTGTGTAATACTGATATAGCATCTCATTCTGAGTGGTTACAAGCATAATGCAGCTATGGGAAGCCATCGGTGGAACATAGTGGGTGTTGAACAGGGGCTCACGTTCCAGACCCAGTTCTGGAACTAGCTAGCTGATCTTGTGCAAAACACCTTAGTTTCTTCGTTCTGCAAAGAACAAGTTTGGAAGGACACTCTCTCTGGCCTCTTCTCAGCTCTGCCAGTCCACCGGGTGCAGTTAATGCATTTAGCCAGTCTCATATCAGATATCTTGTAAAATCCAGGTCTCCAGAGACATCCCTGTGGGTGAACTAGACCCTTCTATTGCAGGTTTTTGCAACTGCATGCCAGGTCAGAGCGTCTCAGCCTCTCTGCTAATGCAATGGATTCTCAGGCTCTGCCAGTTTCCTAATTTATTGCATGAAGAGCCTGAAGGATAAAGTAGAAGAGCTGATGCCTTTATCTACCTTTTTATTCCTATACCCATTGTTACTCCAACAACAACCACAAAAGTCCTTAGATGTTACCCTACTTTAATTTTTATCTATAGAAACACTTGAAGCACAACTGTTATTCATTAGACCTCAGTGGCTGAAGCATTTGGTTACTACAGAAAAAAGAAAAAAAGAAAATCAGTTAAGTTTTATTTATAATCTGCTTTCATTGTGAAATAGTAGAAGTCCCTGAATCAATAAAAAGATGTGCTTGCTTCTAAAAGCATAAATATGCTTTCTTAAAACACTGGTAAATACTATGGGCACATTTCCCAGAATTTAAGTACTATTCCAATTCTCTTATTTTCCCCATAAGTATGTTCACACTTCTTAGCCCATGTGACTAGCTTTTGAAAGAGAAAATGCAGTTACATAAAAAATCTACCTCTTACAGGGCATATGTATTATACATGCACACAAGCATATACATACACAAAATTTTCATATAAACTTTATAAAAATAATTTGCACCCTACAAAGAGAAGAGCTGCTCTATGAAATGATGTACTCCTTATCTGTGAAGATCTTCAAGCAAGCTTGGATTCTGTCTGCCAGGAATACCAGAGAAGGAATTCCAGATCCCAGAGATTTGATTCGACAACTTATAAACTCTTTCAGTTTTGAATTCAAAGATTCTCAAGTCACTATTTTTTGCTAAGTTCATTTTAAAACTGATCCAACCTTTCTCCTGCGTTTCATGCATTGACCTGTTCTATAACAAACCCAAGTGAGAAATCGAACTTTGTGGTACTGAAATTTGGATTTTGGACCCATCTGCACATGGAAACCAAAGTTTATGGAATAAAGTCCTTCATGGTAGTACCCTTCCTTCAAGAAAACTGAAAAGTGCTTTAGAAAACTAAAACTGTATTTTGGGGACGCCTGGGTGACTCAGTTAGGAAAGGGTCTGCCTTTGGCTCAGGTCATGATCCCAGGGTCCTGGAATCGAGTCCCACATCAGGCTCCTTGCTTAGCCGGGAGCCTGCTTCTCCCTCTGTCCACTCTCCTCCTGCTTGCCCTCTCTCTCTCTCTCTCTGTCTCTGACAAATAAATAAATAAATTCTTTAAAAAAACCTGTATTTGCCTTATGGAACCTCAGTGTGGTAAACAATACTATTGCCACTCCTCACAAGCAGAAAACATGAAAATTAGGAATCAAATATTTGTAAATAAGATGGAATTATTGCTCCCAACTATTTTACTTTGTGGGCAAAAGCACACCTGGGTTTAATACTATGTAGAAGCATGGCTTCGCCACTACATCTAGCCTTCAGGAAGATCAGATTTCTGAGAGAATACATTTTCCTTGATCTGTTGTCTCATCTTGAAATTTAGTACAGTTCAAGAGCTGAGTTTCTCAACTTCTTAATTCAGTTTGTAAGAAATTTCAAGTAATAAATTGAGTCATCAACCCTATTACCCATCCTCCATCATAATATCCATCCTATCGAACTTCTTATTCCTAAATGTGTTCCTTTTAAGAGTCTGGCTGAGCAAGTTTTACCCAGCAACACAAACTTTCAAATTATTTATGATGGTAATTGTTGAGTTTAGTGGTTGTGGGGGATGGAGGATGTAGGGGATCGCAGCCCAGCAAGAAAGTCAACTGTTATTCTTTCCTGGTCCCTTCATAAGTAAGGCAGAACTGCCGTATCAAATATCCTGTTTCCTGAAAGCCTGCCTCTGAGATTGGTATGTGCAGGAAATTACATCATTGCAGAATTCGGTCACACTGACCCTAAGTGCACCCATATTCCAGCATTTGCCCTCTGACCCCACCTCCTTAATCACATTTGCATGCTGTCTCCACTCTTCATAGTAATATTTAGAACCTTTCTACAGCATATTCTATTTTGCAAGTCATTTATCAATGCTAATTCATCTCTTCTCACCTTCATTCCTCTGAGGCAGAGCCCTGTGATTAGTAATAATAACAAAACCATGGTATTTGGGTTTTCTGTAGCTTCTGTCTCCTGAGAACTCCACATATATTAACAACACACAAATCGGTCTCCTGGAATGGATCAGGTCACAGAAGAAGCAGGGAAGAATGCTGTGACTAGCCAAAGTGGAATAAATTGAAGGTTGGGTTGGAACTGAATCAAGATGCTGGTGTTAATATGCCCGACTATTTAGGAAAAGTTCCAGAATCACTTAATGATGAAAAGCAATAAGGCTGTCAAAATTTGCCTGGAATATATATAGGATTAGGCCAGCTCCTAAAATTTCCCAAGGTACCTCAGGGTCAAGGACTTTCTGCAGAAGGTAAGCCTTCTTGATGATATAAAAATTTCAAAATCCCCAGATGCAGAAAAATGTAAGAGAGGTAGGGGTGTGTGTGTGTGTGTGTGTGTGTGTGTGTGAGTGTGAGAGAGAGAGAGAGAGAGAGTGCCGAAGGAGGCAGGGAGGGAGGGAGTGGGAGTTAAGGGTTTCTTTCACTTATTTCCACAAAGATTCTCTGTTGGACCCATTTCAATCCTCATTACTTGTTGTGGACTATCATTTCTTATCTTGAAAAAAATGATTCTTCATCTAGGCCAATCTGACTATTAAATAATAAGAGAATATTAGTGGTCTGAAATAAAAAATTTTAGTTTTTTTTTATCAAATACATGTAATCCAGCAACTTAACAATGATGTAAGGTTATAATGCTTATTATAATACAAGGTTATACTCAATAATAATGCAAGGTTATCCTTTAATTACATTCTAAAGAGTTAGCCACATTCTAATATACAGTTCAGTAGTGAATCAAGGAAGGATATTCCAGCACATTTACTAACCCTCACTTGTTGAGATTGTTAAGGTTCTTTTCTTGAGTTAAACCTTTCAAAACAATAATTTAATCAAAAGTGTTAAAACTATGGGAAAATAAGAAATTAGTTCTTAACCCATAAGGATTAATGTCAGTTATTGGAAGGACTTCCTGATCATGGACAATTGTTAATATAAATACATACTCTTTCCTGGAAATGTATAGAAATGTATTTCCTGGAGCTGTGTTTCCTGAATAGATCTCACTCCAATTCTGAACTGCCAAGATAAAGATAACTACCATATCCTATAATCTGTTCCTCTCATATTCTCTCTTTCCACTTGATATTGTATATATTTGTTTATATCTAATATAGAGTCCAGATTCTAGACCCATCAACCAACTCTTAAGTTTCCTAAAGAACAAATAACTTTATACCCCTCAGAGTGCTTAACATAGTACCATGCACACAGAGTTGTACATTAAATATTTCTTGAATAAATGTTGTGATAAGGCAGGCTTAAGTGTTATAATAAGGCACTGTGCCCCCCACCCCAACGGAGGGTCCCACAGTCCCCTGAAACCTGCTGCTGGAACTCTGTGAACCACCCAGGGCACAAGGGTTTAAGTTTTCCCACTTTACATTAAACTCTTGGCACTATGCTCCTTTACTTTATTTATTTTCAATACTATACTTGTCACTCACACAAAAACAGGGGAGGGACAAGAGGGGGAGGGAGGGGGAGGGAGAAGTGGAGGGGTGAGGGAGGAATATAAGAAAGGAAAGGGAAGGGAAAAAGAAAGGGAGAGAAGGAGGAAAGAAGGAAGCTGAGGGAAATATAATTCAATGTACCTGAAATAAAAACAAAAACATGAAAAAGAAAAAAAGAAAAGAGAGAGGGAAGATGAGAGGAAGGAAGGAAGGAAGGAAGGAAATTTCTTCTCAGTGATGTCAGAATCCATTTGAGGGGCAACTCGATAAAAACAAGTTGGTTTTCACTATTCATATTTTTTTTATTATGTTATGTTAATCACCATACATTACATCATTAGTTTTTGATGTAGTGTTCCATGATTCATTGTTTGCGTATAACACCAGGCTCCACGCAGAACGTGCCCTCTTTAATACCTGTCACCCACCCCCTCCCCTCTAGAACCCTCAGTTTGTTTTTCAGAGTCCATCATCTCTCATGGTTCGTCTCCCCCTCAAATTTCCCCCCTTCATTCTTCCCCTCCTGCTATCTTCTTTTTTTTTTTAACATATAATGTATTATTTGTTTCAGAGGTACAGGTCTGTGATTCAACAGTCTTATGCAATTCACAGCGCTCACCATAGCACATGCCCTCCCCATAGCACATGCCCTCCCCAGTGTGTGATAGACATTGGGGAGGGTATATACTATTCTTATGTTTGACCTGATTAAATCCATCAGCAGTCACTAAAAGATAGCACTTTATATTTCACTCCTAGGTTGGCTGATAAACATTTTGACCCAAACTTTGCTTGCTGGCTGGCGCCCAACCCATCTGCTTTATTTCACTATTCATTCAACAAACACTTTTTGAACAATTTTACAGGTGTGGATTGGCACTGAAGAAAGAGTGGTGACTAAAACTCATCTCTCACTTGAAAGCTCACCCTACTTTCTCCATAGGTACCCAAAACCCAGATTTGTGCTATTATCCATCCCCAAATTTTGTCAAGCAAACACCTTTTTATCACATTATCTTCACTAGACTCATTTTGTCTGCCTAGACAAAACCTTCTCCCAGCAATCAAGCCTTTTCTAGTGGACTGCCTCGGATCAGTTCATGCAGTCCTTTGTTCTGATGCCAACAGCACTACCCGCATCAAGCCAACTTGTTATTCTCTCTCTAGGCTCTTACATTTTATGAAATTTCCATCTGTTTTCTAAGTTTATTTTATCTGTACTCTTCCTGGAATCATACTTCTAAGACCTCTCTGGCACCTACTCTAGGTAGTCCATGTATATCCATCCTGACCCATAAAAACATTTGAATATTTAAAGCTCAGTTTATATTATAATTACTCTCATCACACAAATTCTCATATATGAGGGATGGTGGGGAAGTCAAGTTTTGCCAAACAGGTATTCTCTCCCATTTTCAAATTCAACAACTTGTCTACTAATAGTAACTACCGATTGTGCTTTTGAGTATGATTATTTTTTTAATGATTTTATTTATTTAAGAAAAAGAGAGAGAGATAGCATGCCAGAGAGAGACAGAGCACAAGCAGGGGCAGGGGCAGAGGGAGAGGGAGAAGCAGGCTCTCCCCTGAGCAGGGAGCCTGACTTAGGGCTTGATTTCAGGCTCCTGGGATCATGACCTTAGCCGAAGGCAGACACTTAACCGACTGAGCCACCCAGGCGCCCCCCCCCACCGAGTATGATTATGAATAAATGCTAAGACCCAATCAACTTTTCTCATACACACACTCACTTGAACTGTTCATGGTAGCAAAACTGACTACTACAATAATCTCCCTCTCCTGATCTATTCTAAGTGATGGACATCTCTTCATCTTTCACTATCTAGCTCAAAGTTCATATCTTCCATGAAGTTTTTCCTTGGCCACTGGATGACAACTCCATCCTTTGCAACCCTTCTTTATCCTGCCCTGATCCTGACTCCATTCTAGAACGCAAAACATACTGCTGATTTAGGATTTACATGTTTACTTCTTTTAAACTATGAGCTTGTAGGGGTCTGGGACTGGACCTTATATGACAAAATATTTCTAGTGTTGTGCATGGAACATTGTATGTGCTCTGCCACTGAACAAATGGAAGGGAAGAGAGGAAGGAGCATCTTACATCTAACGAAACACTAAGGGAAAAAAAAAATGGCTAGCAGGAGCTAGAGACGTTCTGGTAGCTCCTGAATTTTCCAAGTGGAATATTGTCTGGAATCTCATGAGAAAAGTGTTTCATACAGATGATGAATGTCAACCTCATCTTTCTCAGCCAAAAAGTAACCAAATCTTTAAAAAGTTTTCCCTTTTTTGATCTATTTGTCTCTCTCTCAAACACACACTGATCAATCTGCTCCCCAGATCTCTATCCACATGCTTCCCCTTTCATGTGACATGATCCAATCTCAGTGCCCCAAGCTCCCCGCACTTCACCCCATATCGCCACCTGGTGTCCTAAAGCAAGAAAAATACCTAAGAAATGAAAATGGTTTTTTAAGCTGATAAATATCAGGACCCTGGAACTATATACTAAAAGTTAAAACAACAAAACAACAACAACAAACCCATATCCCTCTCGGCATAGACTTCTGGTCACAAACATAAAGAGTAAGTGCACAAACCTCCCTCAAAGTACAGTCTTATTTCCACTCATAGCTTACAAAAAAATATAAATGCTTTCAATCTTTTCAGCTCCATGGACTGTCTCCTCCCCATAGATTCCATGTTTTACAACTTCTTCTACCAAGTAAACTATATTTGGTATTTGCATTAAGTAAATTTAAAATTGTCCAAGGTACAATTTAGCCTGTGACAGCCAAGAATATCATCATTCATTCTCGCATTCATTTAGCTCTTTGATGAGTCCCTACTACGTTCTAAGAACTGTACAGATCCACAGAGTCATTATAAATTCAAATTGATACAATCAAAAAATCTTAAAGTTTTTTTTGTTGTTGTTATTTGTAGAGAGTATAAACATATTTTATTATTAGGTGCCTTGAAATACTGAAAATTAGTAAAGGTTTCCTTTACTGCCCTTAAGAAATTGGGGAATATGAGATTGGGTACCAGTGGATTAGGAAAAAATATATCCTGATGGATTCAGTACAACTTCAAAACAATAATTCATGTCTCACATGTCTAATTTTAGCTCAGATTATTTTTTATCTGGTTTTAACTGTGCAGTTGGTTGTTAATGTACATTGATGATAATTTGATTGTCATGGAACTAGGAACCAAAAGATGTATGGCTAAAGAACAATATATATTTTACTTGAACTTGGGTCACCACAAAATCTTCAAATGAGTTTCATCAGTGAAATCAGCAATTATTAGTGAAGTATAGGAAGCAAAAAATACCTCAGTCAGAGATTTCCAGTCAACAATTCTCAGAACAAAGACAAAATTTTCAAGACTCCAAAATAAAATGGCCAGGGTGGGGGTGGGGGGTAAGAACGACATAGTGGTTTCTTCTTAAGTTAAATGCACACATTTGTTTTATTTTGAGATTACAGTCATTTTGTTATGTTAGTGATATAACGCCCTTTCTTTTCTAAAATAATATACACAGAAAATGGTAGGAAGTTTATTTAATATCCTTACTTGGCTAAATAAATAAAGGTACCCAGATTTTTTTAAAATAAAACTTAACTGGGTAAATAAATTTATAAAGACTAGATAACCCTAAGCATAAATCTGAAATTAATTTTGAAGGGCTAAAAGTTGGAAACCTTGTAACATACTTGGTTATTATTAAGATCAAATTTAAAATCTAATTGCTTTTTCAAAGGGATTGGTTAAATAAAAGCAATTTTTCAGAAAAAGAGAAAAAAAACAGACACCTTAATTTTGCCAAAAGTATAGGCCATTTCCAGAGATGTTTATTAACACCAATGTAACATTACATTTTCCTAACCCACATTGTACCTTAGTGTTAGTGCTTTCTCAAGTTGTCTGATACTGCTTTCTGCGTTCAAAGTTAGTAGGGGGTTCTAGGTTTTACTTCCCAAGATCTCTTGGTTAATAGGTAAAATAATAATAACAACACAAATTTTTAGAGAACTATGTCAACAGACTTAGAAGTTACTCAACGAATACATGGAGGTATACCCTAGATGCTTTGACTTTGATATGATATAGTAAACACCATGTTGCTTCTCACTCGAAATATTCTTGATGCTTAGCTTTAAGCAAAATCTATTTCTCTCCCACCTCTTCTCTTTCCCCCTCTTTCTTTCCCCCTTTCTTTCACCACAAAACTTTCTGGGTTGAATAAAAGTATTTGGTCACTTGCTCTTTGACCCCAGAGTCTCCTGAGACTATATATTCATTTTAAGAATGAGTCCCTTTAGTTACCTAAAGTGTCCTCAGACTAAATTGTTTCCAGATGTTTACGAATATTTCAAGGAAATATCCACACAGTTTTTATGGCTGAGTGATAAAGGACTCCACAGTGTCTGCTCAGTTGTAAAATAAGAACCAAATACTTATTATAAAATAACTTCCATTCGGTAAGTATTTGCTACATGCCAGGCACAGGGCTAGCCACGTTCAATATATTATGCTCATGACAACCTGTAGTGTGATCCTCTTTTCAGAGAAAAGAAAGTGAAGCTCCAGAGAAACTGCACAGAACAAGCAAGTGAGGGAAATGAGTTTCCCCACGGAGCCCATGTTCTTGGATGGGGGGGTCTCGCTGCTCCCTCAGAAAAGGACAGAAAGAATTCACCAAAGTCATGGGGTGCTGCTGAGCATCCCAAGAAATTTCCCATAAGATGCTGCAGAGGGAAGTTTGTAGACCAAGAGCCCCCATGTAGTGTCAATACGTCCAACGTCTTTGTTCACCAAATACAACTTCAGTGGACGGGAAATGCTTGATGCCAAAAGTTTCTCATTATTTAAGAACCAGCTTCCACATATGGGGTTTGAAAGTTGCCTGTTTGGTGTTGATACTGTTCTTCACTCAATATCCTGAGTTGTAAAAACAAAAACAGAAACACAACCCCCAATGGTCAAGATGGACTTTTTTTTTTTTTTAAAGTCCTTAATATCATAGGAATCATGCTTTCTGTTTAATTTTGCGCTACTCTTAAAACAGGCTGTCTTTAGCAGGAGAACTTAAATGACTTGGATTTGGGGTGGAGATGGGGAAATGGCCAATCAGTTCTTGATTATTCTAACTAATGGAAAGAAGCAAGGCATAACCATTTACAAGATACTTGATGAATGCTAGTTGATTCCCCAAAACAAAAGGTGGTGCAAAAGCCTATGTTTATGCTTAGAAAATTATATGGTCTTGCTTTCATTTACCTAGGAGGTATACACTTCCAATAAGTCTCAGCTAGGTTGAGTTTCCAGATGACTGTGGATTCTCAAAGTGTAGTCTCTCTGAGAATGAAGTAACTCCAGAGTGTGCGCCGTAGAAATGTCAATGGCAGATTTTAAAAAGTATCCACCAAGTGGGAAATCCATATGCAGGCAATTAAGAGGTGACTCTGTTTGTTCTGGAAAGGCCTCCCATGGAATTGAGTGCGCAAGCTGCCGCAGCCGCCTGTCTCCTACCGATGTTAAATGTCATCTATTCATGCTGCCTCTTCCTCGGCTCTCATCAAACAGCTACCCCCCTAAGGCTAGAATTTGAATGAGTGTCAAAAATTGCTGACCTTGGCAAATCACATTTTCCTTAGTCCTGCTCCCCAAGGCACCACCGAACTCTCAGACTTTTGACCTTGCTGAAAACCATGGGACTATTTGAATGAGAAATTCTTTTCTCCACTTCTCTTCCTTCCCCTTCTGCTTCCCTCCTCTCCAAAGCCAACATAGGTCCTCTTAAAAAGAAAAGCTGGGATATGAAATGCCTAGCTGCCTGCTTTCACCCTCTTAGGCTTTTTTGGTCCTCTGAGCCAGCATGTTTTCCAAGCTGCCATTCTCCCGTCAGCAGACGATGTTTTTAAAAAATCTCTGGGACACAAACAGCAACTTGTTTTTTGTACCCTTAACTAAAAATCTACCAGGTTTTTTTTTTCTTTTTTTAATGTAATGTTGTTTCAAATCATTTTTAAATGAGTTTAATGCTGGTGAAAGGTGCCAGATTGACAGCCTGGAGGCGGAGAGTCGATATTTTTAACTATAACGGAGTGAAGCAATGTCAGCTACTGGCAAGGAAACTTAGAGGCCTCGCCCTTCTGCTTGGAGCGGTTCTTGTGGGATTGAACAGGTACACATCCATTTCAAATGTGTTTGCTTAGTTTTGATGTTGTTCTTAACACACAATGCTCTGACTTGTAAAAAAAAAAAAAAAATTCTAGTATACTGAAGTCCTGTTCAAACGCCGCATCTTCCATGAAATCTTTCTGCATGTGTCCCTGGTAGGTGTGAAAAATCCACCTTCTGAATCCCTGACAATGTATTACTCACTTGTTATACTAGAGGTTTACAGTAGTATTGATCAGATCTGGAACTATGCATCCTTCCTTCCATGCTGTATCCCCAAGACTCCACAATAATCACAAATAAGCAGACATTATTGTTCCATTTTATAGACACGTCATGGAGACCAAGAGTGGTGCACAAGGGCAGAAGTAAAGGCAGACCTAAAATCTAGATTTTCTGATTCCAAATTCTTTATTCTTCATCTATTGAAACAAATATCTTTTAAACTTCCTAGACTGAGTGAAAGTACTGTAATTCCCAAATCATCTTCCCTCTGAATGCGTCTTGCAGATTACCTTGATAAAACCCTGGCTGGGAGTCAGGCTTCTGAGGGCTGCTGAGTTGTTGCCTACTCAGCAGCTCGTGCAGTCCTGTGTGCCCTCTGGTGCAGGAGGGGTGCGAGGCTGGTGGTTGCAGCCACATCCGGTGTGTAAACTGGTCTATCTTGAGTCAATTTTCTCTGCTTTTTTTTTTTTTCCCAGAACATTATGAAGACATTAGTGGAAGCTCAGAAGAGATAAGCCAAATAAAACCTCAAATAAACCCTGTTGTAAAGCCAATATTTCAGCCTCAGGAAAAATATTGATTCAATTCCCTGTGGGAAGAAATTAAGAAACCGATTGCCTCTCAGTTCTAGTGTGGAAGTCGGGGGCCTATCGTCTTGTTCCAAGGTTCAGTTTATATGAAGACCAGTTTTTCCGTTCAAATACTGAACTTTTCTTCATGGTCTGCTTAATCAATTGCATAATTATTAGTTTATGCTGACTATAACTTGTCATTTGCCAAATTACTTGAAATCGCATGAGAAGCATTGGCAGACAGAATGCTCAGGAAGATGAGCCAGAAGGCATTTCTCAACTCTCAGGGTGAGACAAGCTGCAAAATGCTTAAACTATTTGGGGTTCAAAATCTTCTTTAACAGCAAGATGGATCTGCTCAAAATTTCTCCTGACAGTTTTCCAACTAGTGGTTTCTTACAGGTTTGAAATTCCTCCTTTGGGTCAGAGAAAGTTCCATCTGTAAGGAACAATGTGGAAAGATCTCATCGCCCCCGTGAAACAAAATGTCTGCCCTGAGAAACAGGCGCATAGACCAAGAGACAGGAAGGGGGTGGCGTTGCTGTTGAGACTTTGAGCTGATTCTGCACCCCCCTCCCCCCGCCGCAAGGCTTGAGGTACCCTTGAATAATAGGGAAAAGAGGAGGAGCAGTTTGCAGGATTGATGATTTCAGGATTGGACATGTTAAAATAACACTGAGGTGAGCCATGTGCAAGTCAGTGTTAGATTCACCTCACCAATTAGATGATTGGCTCTTTTGGCAAGAGCACATGCCCTAGGCTTCTTTAGCATCCTCCAGAGTGCTTGGCACCATGCTGAATACAATAAATATTTGTTAGCTGAATGACTGGTGGTAGGTAACATGTTCTGATTGCAGCTCATTAGAACTGTGATTACTAGTCTGTTGTTTGGAGAAAAGACCTGACTGATTTCTGACCTTTGGTGGCATTAATGCAGATGCGCTAAAGGGGAGGAACTCTGACCCAGGAAATACAAATCACTTCTTGAGGCACTTCGGCTACACAAGCCTTCACATCTCTGAATTGTAGTTGTTAGCAATGCTGCCTTCTGATGTTTTGCTAAATTACAAAGAGGCTGCTTTTGCAGAACTTAAAACAGAACCCTTCCTTTCTGAGAAAATTATAGGCAGTACCTGAATTAGAAGCTCTAACTTTTCAAATAACAAACTCAAGAAAAAATTCCTCCCATTTCACACACCGCTGCACCCAACCACTCCCTCCCCTTTGTCAACTGCTTCCAGGGAGCCCACCATGGAAAGGCTTACAAGTTTGAGAGAAAACCTGGGTACAGAAATGTAGAAAAGATGAGGCTAAGAAAAGTAAGTGCCCTGGGTGAGTCCACTGGGCAAGGCCCGTTGCATGTACAAAGCTAACTGGCTCATCAGCCTCCTGGGCCCCTCTAGTGAGCCCAGATGGGCACCCACCACCACTGCTCAGCGCCTCACCCATAAAGCCATTCAAAACACCATACCCCTCACCTGGCCCATTGCAAGAACCTTTTAACCACATCTCCTTTCTCTTCCAATCTACATACATTCTCAATATAGTAGATTGTTCTTTTCACTACATAAGTCAGATCACAAAACTCCCTGGTTTAAATCCCTTCCAAGGCTTCCCACTGCCATCATTCTTAGGCTGTAAGCCCAACTCCTCACTATGATCTACAAGGTCCCTATCACCTGACCTCTGCATAGTTCTCTGACCTCGCCGACCAGCTCCCATCACCTGCTATCCTCCAGCCACACTGTCCTTCATTCTGTTCCCAGGTTTGTTCATGCCTACTGGCCTTTGCACGTGTTCACTTCTGTTGCGTGATTTTACCTGGTAGGTAAAATGCTCCAACAGTCTTTACTCTGATCTCCACATAGTTAGAGCCTTCGTTTCATTGCTATCCCTGCTCAAATAAGCCTGGTTTATTTCCTTTATAGGATTTATCATTATTTATAATTACATTATTTATCTAGTTGTTTGTTTATTTACTTGTTATTGCCTTTCTTTCTCAGGAGAAAGTAAGGTTGATGAGAAAAAGCAAGTGCTGTTTTTCACTGTCGAATCCCCAGCACTTGGATTAATGACTGGTGCACAGCAAGTACTCGAGGCGAATTTGCTGAATGTATGAGAAAGTGAGTGAGAGAAAGAAAGAGGGAGTGGGAGTTTGTTCTGCAATCATTACAGATTTAAACCTAAGTCTCCAACTTTATCAGCAAATCCCAGAAGTTGGGGCCTTGGAGTGCCCAGGGCTTATCGCCTGTTTGCCCAGATGATGACAATTCAGCACCTTATTTCCCACTCATCTATTGCTCTATGTGTTTATCCTCCTTTTTTACTGGGAACCCTAGAGAAGAGGGGTGAGTAGTCTGATGGGCACCCGGACCTTAGTGGCATTCTTAAAGAAGCTGTACAGTGTAACATGAGAGCACACAAGATCAACACCAAATTCAGACACTGGTGGCCAGGGGTGGGTGTTGCAGAAGGCTGCGTGCAGAGATTAAATTCATCTAGTTCTCAGTTTTGCCCAGCACTGGTCCTACACCAATAAAGACGCCAAGACATCCCCTTCCTCCTTACCATTGAGCCACTAAGTCGCTTCCTTCCAGAAGCAACACTCTGGCTGCCTCCATCATCACTACAGTTCATCTGTCTCATACATTTACCAGCCTTTTGGAGGCTCTCAGGGAACCCAATAACCCCTTATGACATTGCATCTGGAAAATGAATTTCCAGCCCCAAACAACCAAATCAGACTGAATCTCTCAAATAAAATCCTATTCTTAACTTAAAAAACAAACATACACACACACACACACACACACACACACACAAACACACACACGACTTCTTCCCATAGAGGGAGGGAATTTAAGCAGGAATTTTGGATTTTTTTTTTTTCCAATATTCTTATCCGGTATCAGAACTGATGCAATTGAGAAGATTTGTACCACTTGTGAGGTAAGGTAAGGAAATCCACATATACCTGATTTAATCTTCAACAGACTTGTCCAAAAAACATTGCTGTTCTTCCAGTCTCATAAGGTTATAGTTTAGAGGGTCTTGTTGGCATGTTCAAGGTCAGAACCATGATCAAAATCAATTCTTCACCATCAGAAAAGCTCTCTGGCTTACCTAGTTTCTTCTCTAACACTATCTTCCAATTCACTCTTTCATTCAAGTTCACTGAGCCCCATAATTAACCTCCATTTTGCCGCTCAACTGTCACTTAAGTATCCAGTGCCATCAGGGTGTTTTCTTTACAAAGATATCATTTCCTGATGGATTATTTGCATTTTTTTGTTTGCAATCCCAATACACAGTCCAGGACTACATTCACTAGAGTTCTGTGTCCCACTGAATAAATGCAGCAGAAAAGCCATTCAGCTCAACCGTCTCCTTCCAATTTTCTAGCCAGTGGAAGGTAAATGAGAGGATCATGGAATACGCAGTACCTGAGGCATCCAGACAAGTGCTGGTTTCATCAAGACCAATTTTGAGGCTTCAGGCAAGTTGCTAAGCCTTCTCGGAGTCTCAAAGCCCTATTTGTAAATTGGAGGGTGACAATATTTACCACTCAACATTACTGTGAGAATTTAAACAACATAAGTAGTATAAATCACCGAGCACATGACCTGGTCATGTTGGGTGCTCAATAAGTCTTCATTTCTTTCCTTTAGGAAAGATTGAGGAAATTTTAATTTCCTTCCCTTCCTTCTCCCCCTGAAAGACCCAAAGGCACTAGATAAGTGGGGTCATTTCTGAGCAGCCAAGGGCCAAACACCAAGAAATACAGGGACTAATCCCCATTCCCTAGGCTAGCCCAGAAGGCTTCTTTGTTATTTGATTGATTCATTTTATATCCTTATGGGATAATAGAAATAAAACTGCATTTTACAGTTACATTATAGAAGTCAATATCACATTCGGGATTGTCTTTCTATGGAAGCATTGTGCTTGCTACTCAGAAAACTGCATTTAAACCCGGAAGCCCAGCTGTCTTTGGTAACTTTTCCTCCAAAAGGAAAACTCATTGAGAAGGTGAGTCAGATGGGGTAACTTTCAGGACAATCACAACAAAGGCCAGCATCTGCAAGTCTGAAATACGGGATGTTATGACACTTGGTGAATTACTTCTGACGTACTTAATTATGCAACAACAAGATTTGCAGGAGCATAACCACACAGTTCCCCTGGGTATGCTGCCAGTGTGCTCCACAAATGATTAAATATAAAATAAACAACAGCTAACTGTGAATTATGAAGTTGTAATTCCACCAACGGGGTTCCAGTGATGTCATAAACCACTAGAGCAAAGTTCATGTCACCAAAGTATCCCAGATGGGCTTCGAGGCCTGTTACTCAGCAGTGGTCTCTGCTGTAGAGACTGCTCCAGAGAAGCCTTTCCCCTTGGTCTTTGGCCCTTCTCATCTCTGCAAGGGCCCTCCATTCTTGTTCTCTTCCTCTGAGCTTTCTAAAGTCCACTAACCCTGCTTTTCCAAATGATGTTTAATGAGTTAAATGGCCTGTCATTTAAGAGGCTATTTCTATCCTTCCTCCCTTCCCCCTGCACACACTCTTTGGACAACAATCTATGAATTACATATACTTCATTAGGAAAAAAAGCTTAATATTTAACAGAAAATCCATTTAGGACAAAAGCATTGGAGCATACCTTAAAAGGAGATATTTCAGATGTAACTTGAGTATGTGTCAAGCCTAGTACCCTACTAATGGGATAAATTTGTCTTCAAACATGGCAGAGTTAGAAAAGTAATGCTGAAATTTCAAATAAAACTTTCTCACAGCCAGTATCTGAAAAAGACGGTAAATGAAAACTTGGTGGCCCCACCCAAAGGCTCCTGAATTAAAATTCTAGGAGTGGAGTCCAGCAATCTGTGTTTTTGCAACCCTCCAGGTGATTCTGATGTGTGCTAATGTTTGAGAACCACTGGTCTATAACTAATGCAACCCAAGGTGGAGTCTGGACTTGGCTTCCACTTGGTAATTCAGGACCTTATCCATCTGAAAATTCCACCCAAGAGTTTCTGCAGGCCCTCAGGGGGTGCCTCCTGCATGTTGATGAATAGTCTATTCAGTTACCATGTGACATCCAACATTTTTCCTCTGTAGTATGAGTTGATGAAGTTACGCAGAACCTCATAAACTCATGTTTCAGGGTTTTGTTTAGAAGACACCGAGATCCATCCTACTCATTGAATGGTTTTTAATAAAATTCTATATGCTGGCAAAAAAAAAATGGCCTTTTCAAACTGTGTATAAAATAAGTAAGCAAAATTGCATAAATAGAAAAACTGTACTTTATCAACCATAGACAAGAAGGAAGGACTTTGTAAAAAAGAAAAGAGATACAAAATACTGAACTATACCTTCCTAAACGTGGCATACTTTTCATCTAAAAACATACTTAAAACTGAAGTTAAATTGTGAATAATAGTATCTGTGTGATAGACTGCCCTCTGTTTGGCACATGTTTTTTCTTCCAGAATAAGAGCTAAGAAAACAATCACCTAAAATTAGTCATAGTTAGGATTTTTACAACCTTCAGTAATCACCTTAAATGTCTTTTCCTTTTTTTTTTTTTTTCATGTGAAGCACTTAAAACAGTGCCAGGCACCTAGAATGCTTCATGCATTCTTTACTCAATAACTGCTTATTAAGTAATTTACAATATGAAAAGCACCATCAGTGCTCTGAAGTATAAAATATCTGCCTGTCTGCCCTTGTCTTCAAAACTTCATACACCTGGCTGAAGAGATAAAACCAACGCTTATAAGGGGAGAGTTTAATAACAATGGACCACACAGGACACAGGGGACGAAACACAAAAATATATCATTCAATGCCAATTACTATGAAAGAACTCAGTCTACATCTACATTTGCGAACTTGATGGTATATGAAAATCATCTGAGATAAAAATGCACGTGTTTGGGGGATTCCGTTTCCCTGGGTATGGATGGGGTTCTGGAATCTGCATTTCAAGACATTTCAGTTCATTCTGATGAAGACAAACAAGCATCACACTTTTAAGATCTACAGGATTCGAATATAAGCACAGTAGAGAAAGAATCAGATGATCTGTTATTTCTCTTTATCTCTTGCCTCTAAGTCGTTAGAAATGAACTGCACATAGGACACACATAGAAGGAGGAAATGAAGTAAACAAGGACCAAAGACAAGTTTTCCTACACGAGGAAGGATTCCATGCTCTCTGAAGGAGAACATTAATCCAGCTCTCCACACCCCAGTTAGAGAGTACATAATCCTGTAAAGCACACACAGCATTTTTTTGCAAACACATACATACTTTTCCATATGTCAGAACTGGTACTGCTGACAGGTCTGTGTTCCTAATATCCAACTAATACCCACGGAGCATGCTTAGATGTTTTGCTTCTCTTTGCATAAAGCACGGGGTAAACTGCTTCTCTAGACCCACACAGAAGTCATGCAACAAACTCGTCCAATCGCCTCACCCACAGTGACCCATTTTCTCCACATGTACCACAGGTGATACTCATCTGTTACCAAAGAATGCCAAGGAGACTTAATCGTCAATTGCTTGGCAACAAAATAAAGAGTCTTGGATGCTTTATGATATAGAAATGCAGTCTGTATGTCTTCTAGGTTTATCAAATTTCAAAGCAATACATATGAAAGCAGGTCACATACCAAACTGGGGAACAGAATGTTTATCTTCTTCAACTGGTTAGGAAACCCAAGTTGGCACAAGAATGGCAACTTTATGTATGATCACAATTAGCAGGGCAAGTATTATTCATGTCTAAAAAATTAAATAAACCCCAAAGAAGTCTCAGAGGAGCGGTAAGCCGGTGCAATGTCAGAGACATACTACAGAGAAAATTCAACATGGTGGTCTCCAGGAAACTTCGTGGCTGGGTGAGGTCTGGGATAAGAAGTCTTGACATCTGATGTCCTAAGCTTATGTCATATACTCTCCATTAAATTCAGTGTCGAAATTGGAGAAGGGCATTTGTCTTCTTCAGTCACAGCACAGTTGGGTTGATGCATTGAAGCAAGTGGAAATATGAAAGGTTGGTGCCATCTCAGAGTTGAAGGAGATTCAGATTACTGGTTCATGCTAACGAGGAGAAGGGTGGCCTGAAGGAGGGGACCACAGTCAGGAACTTCTGAGCCAAACTCCCAGCTCTGCCAGGCACTCCTGGTGTGACTTATGCACGTCACTAGAAATCATAAGGCAGCAGTTCCTGACTGCAGATCAAAAACATCTGTCTACTTAGTCACTTGGTAAGTGACATGCTGTAAGAGCGTGACTTTTGGAGTATGGGAATATTCCTAGTTTTAGTGACATTAAAATGGCCTCCAACATCGACTGGGAAACCACATTGAATATATGTCTGAGCCTGGAGTAAGTGACATTTGTTAGAGATGTTATGGAAGTGGGAGAGGAAAAGAGCAAACATTTACTTGCATGCCTTCAATGGGACGGGAAGTAGAGTGTTGGAGTCTTTGTTCATGTTATCTCATTATTCCAAGCAACAAACCCCTGTAATAGCTATTAACTTGTCAGGTTTTTAAGTGAGGAAATCGAGACCCAGAGATTTATCTAAAGTCAACCAGTAAGCAAATTGTAGAATCATAACTAAAACAGAATTCTCTAAATACAAAGTAAAATGCTTTGAAACCCCTGATGCCCTTAAATCTAAATTAAAGATTCTTGCTTTTTGACAGCTGGGGATAAATTTATGGAAACACATTCTTTGCTTTAAATTTTTGCTTGATAACATAATTTAGAAAAGTCTCCACTTGATTCCTATGGTATAATAATAAATTTGGCCCTTTATTCCTCAAGTATGTTTGCAAATGCAATACCTTTTTGGTCTGCTGCGTTCCCACGAGGAAGACAGGTACAGCAGTTACATGCCCACTTTATAACAAAGACTGTGAGCCAAAGGAAATAAAAGAGATTTGTACAGCATGGTAATGTGCTGTGAAGTGGCATGCTGGTCTCCCTATTTCTAACTCAGCATTGTTTCACTAGACTATAATGCATCCACAAGAATTTGGTTGACATCAAAGATGATGGGATAGAATGAAAAAATAAATAAACAAAAAGGGATCAGGGAGGAAATATTCAAGTCACTTAACAGTAGCTCCCTAAAACTCTCCAAACCAGTTTTCTTCTCTGTAAAATGAAAATGATTATGCTACCCCCACCTACTTCTTAGAACTGGTTTTATAAAACATAATAGCATTGGTATATGTTCTTGGAGTTTGTGAAGCAGTTTCATATTTTATGTCACTTTATTACTCATATTATTAATGTTATTAATTCTTTAAGACAAAGTAAGACATTAATTTATACAAGTAATCAGGGAAAAGAATTAAATCCTCCAGCAGTCTGAGTATATATAGTAATTCAGTTAAAATGATTGACTTTAAGGCTTATCCAGATACAGCTGGAATTTCCTGGCTGTTCAAGGTATCCCTGATTCTCCAAACCAAAAAAATCCAAAACAGAGCCGAAAAAAAGATATTCTTACCACCCTGAGGAAGGAGAATGTTGGGGTAAAGGGGGATAAGAAAGGCATAAATTTAAATAGTGCTCCATATATTTGAGTAAAAATGATCACTCCCAGAAAAATCTCTTCTTCCCTGAGGGAAACTAAGAACAGACTCATAACAGTCAAGTGTGCAGTGATATTTTGTTCTGTTTCTCTTGTCAGAAGGGATTCAGCCTTTGAAATATGTGTAGCAAAACTGCAGATTTCAGTTTCATGATTAATGAACTAAATTACATTTTATTTCTTAAATGTGTTGAGGATTCATCCTGTGGTCTTCCCTCAAACTTGAGTAGAGCTGCTGAACAGCACATCTGGTTATAGGCAAGGAGCTCTCTGGGTGGTTCTCCTTCTTTCTTCCCTCAGAATCCTCAGAAATAGGCAATGAGGGGAACTGCAGAAACTTTTATTGGGCAAGTGTGGTTTTTTAATCCTTGAAAATCATGATTACTCTCTCTGTTCCCCCTTTCCCATGAGACGGAGATCAATTACTACGATATATCGAATTCATAATTTAAAAATTTTGTTCCACACGATTTTACATCACTTGATAATACTTTCCCTAAAGAAAATATTTGCATTCATCAGGCAAATATTTTAACATCAACTTGCCTGGGAACGATTTTTAAATACACTTCATAATAACAATTTATATTTTCTCTGCAATTATCACTTTAAATAAGGGCTGTGGCACTGTACCCTTTCATATATGGATAAATGCATTATTTTTTTTATTTTTGTAAGTGCTTCTCCTATCAAAATACACTACTGTGTGCTGTCACTAGTCTACCTGATCATCATTCTACAAGGTACAGAGAAATAAATGTTTTCCTCCTCCTTTTTTACAAAAGCATTTGTATGAGTTTTAAAACATTGAAAAAAAAAACCTTATAAAACAAAAAGTCAAGATCCAGAGATCTACAATAACAGAAAATGTACAGTCCCTTAAGACATTTTCTCCTCAACAGTTTTATGGAGCTCTTCCTTACTAAAACTAATTTTTGGAGCAGTAGCTCTCCAACTGTGGTCCCGGACTGTCCTTTAAGTATTATGCAGGCTTTTCCAATTTCAAAAGGAGACATGTGCTCACGTCTAGGGAAGGTTCCCAGCTAGGACAAGCAGGAAAGAAAAAGAAACTGTTTACTCTGAAGGTCTTTACTGCTGGGAGTGGACCCACGGGAACCCGAGAACTCTGGGAAACGGCGGTGACGTCACAGCTCCCACAATCCTTGGGGAGGTGTTGTTTGTTGTTTGTGTGTTTGTTTAATTTTTCTGATAAGAGCAAGTGGGCTACATGTTTGTGTATTTTCTTAATTTGGGCTGAAACTCAATCTTTGAAAATGGGATGAAAAATTCCTCCGTTGATTTAAGAAAAAATTGGTAATGGAGAATGTTAATATAAAAATTGTGTAAAAACTAAAAAGGAAATATTTTAACACCAAACTACAAACTGCGTCTGTTTCAGGGTAGTGAAATATGGGTGACTTTACTTTCCCATTTTAATGTAAAATAATACATTTTCTAAAATGAGCATGTATTGCACTTTGGCATTATGCTTATATTTAAAAAAAAAATTACTCGCAGCTAGAAATTGCAAAAACAGCAGAACCACACTATACAAAAAAAGAAAAAGAAAAGAAAAAGAATAAGATCTATTTAATTTGCTTACTGCAGCTTTACTATATACACTGTGGAATATGCCTCTCCCCTACTCCCTCCCCCCAAAATCTCTAATCATAAGAAAATCCTCAAGGTTATATTAACAACCATAATATATTTAGAAAATAATTAAGCAATACTTGTAAAAGCGCTGATTATTTCTATAGTAAAAGCATCGAGGGAAGGGGTTTGCTTGGTCTCAAATGAAGCTGAACAAGCAGCAGAACCTTGAAAGGTAGCATGGGTGGGTTTGCAAAAAAGAGGTACAGAGCACGACATTTCCTATGAGAAGTCAGAGAAGCAGAAAGGGGACCAGAGGACATGGGGAAATGTCCTAACCTAACTAGCATACTAGGGAGAAGTAGGGGAACAGTTCTGTTCTCTCTGTGAATGGCAGGTTGCTGGGACATGAATGGAAATATAGACTATAAAAGGCGATTAAGAAAAAAAAAAAACAGAACAAATAATTTGGTCCTGAGAGGGAGGCAAATCATGACAGACTTTTAACTCTAGGGAACAAACGGAGGGCTGCTAGAGGGGAGGCTGCGTAAGGGGATAGGGTAACTGGGTGATGGGCGTTAATAAGGGCTTTTGATGAAATGAGCATCGGGTGCTGTGCAACTGATGAATCATTAAATTCTACCTCCGAAACTAACAATATAGTATATGTTAATTAAGTTGAATTTTTAAAAAGAATAAAAAGCAATTGTGAGTCCTAAAGAAGAGAGCCATGATTTTTAAAAAATGTGTTTGTAAAAGAATGCACTAGCATGTCACTAGTATTCATTCAGCAAATTTTCCTTGACTATCTATTACATCTGCGCTGTGCACCACCTACAGATAGGAGGACAAACATGGATTCTGGGAGACCCAGTTAGTTAGGAGGCTGGTACAGCAGTGCAGGTAAAATATCACAGACTTTTAAGAGGAGATGGGTTCAGGCGATTTTAGAAGGTAAACTTGTTGAGATTTGGACATGGACTGGACAGAGGTAGAAAGGAAGGAGTCAGGATGAGTCCGAAATTTCTGGGTTTTGCATCCCCCCGTGTTGTGATACAGAAAAACAGGAAAAGCTGTAAGCGGATCAGACTGGGGAAAGGGAGCTCACTGGTGCCATGTTTTGTTGTTTCTGAGTCTGAAGCACTTCTGTCATGTTCACATGGAAATGTTGAATCGGTAGCTGCGCATATGGACCTGAAGTTCCAAGGGGGGCTGAGAAGCCATAACCTGGGAATCTTCAGTATGCAGATGGTTGCTGAGACGGTGAGCCCGGAGGAGATCTCCTAGGCAAATGGTGTAAAGTGGGAAGGGAAGCGGAGGGGACCCAGTGCTTTGGCAGATTCAAAAGGGGATCCCCTAAAGATGGGGAGGTGATTCTATCACTTAAGCATTCACTGAGCCGAGGCAACAGTTTAACAGCTATCCCAGTGGTATAGGACTACTGTGATCCACACCGGTATTTAGGGAAGTAGACCTGGCAGAAAATGGAAAGAAAGTCACAATGTACATAATTCCTGAGTGTCACCTCCCACTTCTGGATTAATGACAGTAAATTAATACCCAGGTATAAAGGATTAGATTCAATACCTATTTCCATCGGAACTTTCAACTTATATGTATTCATGAGTTACCTGAAAAAGAAACAGAACAGTAACCAGCTCCCCAAACCTCTACTCCCAAGAAGTTTCTAAGTGGGCTATTATAAAACGAATTATCAGAGAGGAAAAATACATGAAAATGCTTCGTTGTGTTATATATCATTGAGCTCAACGGCTCTCTCCTTTTCTGAGGATTCTAGAAAACAGCATTTAGGAGGCTTCCACGGCCTCTGGGCACCAGTTTTCTCGGCAGCACACATCTCTGGGACAGCCAGTCGGGGCACAGGGCATGCAAAGAAGACAAGGATGGTTGACAAAGGCAGGAGGCTGAACACTGATTCCTCCACCACCCACCAGGCCCAGGCCAAATCCTCCAAGCCCTTTGCACACTAGCATGAATTTGTGTGGGTAAATACAATGGAAACTTGAGCAAATGGGGTTGTCTATATATATCCAAAGTGCTGGCTAGGCCTTTCACTTTGCCCCATAGTCAAGCTGATTAAACTTAGCATATCCTGGCTCAAATTCTGATTGAGTCAGGCCCCTTGGCCTTTAAGTTGTATATCTGAATCTTCTTTGAAAAGATTTGGCCTCCCCATATATATTTAGAGTACTGGGAGAGCGCCCATCTGTTTTTATGCTTATTTATAACTACACCACCTTCCAGCACTGTGAGGTCCTTTAAAATATAATGACATGACTGATGATGAGAAATTAAGTGAATGGGGTGAATGTTCTTGCTCTCAGACAAACGTTTGTGGGAATGCAATTTCCCTCGCAGCTCTGGCCTGGCACTTCTGTTTCTAGTGAACACCCAAGCTCAGATGATCTTGGAAGGTATGTATTAACCACCAGCTCTACTAAGAAGACAAAGTATTCATTCTGCGAGTTTGTTGCTCCCACTGTGGCCTTGCCTTGTTGACCTCCAAATTCAGGGTGTGGTAGGGAGAGAAGTAGAAAATCCCAAGATTTACAGAAGAGGGTTAAGAATTTTCCTCATATGTCCTGTAAATCACTTGAAACTCTTGCCCAAAAAGGGAGGATGAGTGGAAGCCACTGTATTAGCTACTCCCCACACAAGACTTGGGGTAGCTATTGTCCTTCCTTTGAAGGAAAGAGGGTATCCCTAAGCCCAGGGCCTAACTCTAGGATGGCCAGGGTCTGCCCTATGTGAAGACGGGGTCCTATGAGGGTGGGTGTCTGCAGCCGCTCCTAACATGCCACGCTCTAGCTCTCCAATCTACCCCTCTTTCTTCAAGCACCCGGAGTTTATATGCAGAAATGTCTCGCCCACCTCCACAGAGACAAACGCTCTCCTTCCCAGGCACCATCCCTAGCACCCACTGACCCAGGGTCATCTAGTCCCACTGGGGAGTACAAGCAGAGCGCCCCTCCCTGTTCCTGCTCACCCTGGAATTCTGAGCACCCTCATTTCAAAGGCAAGCCTGCGAGCTATCTCCATGTTTCTGTTAAAATGCGTGTCTAGCATATATTTATGCAGTCCCTGGGGTGTCTTCATGACATTGATATTTCCTATCTTTTGCTACTTGCATAGAAGGGTCTTCCAGCGTGTCGCTCTCCTGCCAGAGTCCCAGGTTTTCTGAAGGCAGGGTAGGTCCCGCCCAGGCCTAGGAGGAATGCGCCCCCTTTCGGCAGGAGAAGGCAAGCAGAGGCGCGTCTGGCAAAGCTTGCGGGTACATTCCACCCTGCCGAGAGTTGCGCCTCAATGTCCTTGATCTGGGAGGACGAGGGCTGAGGTGGGGAAGGGGTGTTTGCATCTTTGTTCCAGTCGGGATGGAGGACATTAAAATCTAAGATACTGTCGAGTTCTGCTTTGAAAGTTAAATTTTTCTTCTTCACTGAATTTCTGTATTAACTCTTCCCTACTCCCTCCCTCCTCCTACCCCGCAAAATGGTGAGATTCCATGAGAGCCTGCTATTCAGACCGAGTGCGATCTCTATTTCTGCACAGAAGTTTCGGTATAGTCTCTCCTTGCCCGCCCCTGAAGACCATTTCCAATCACTTGCAAATAGCTCCAGGCAGACAAAATAGGAACCAGAGGACCTGTCCATGTTCTTTCTAATAACTCGAATCTTGGGTATTCAAATTAATACACATTTTTCAAATTCATTCCTCATTTGACGCTGAGTCTGGGGAAATCACCAGCGGCAAAAATAAGCTTCAAAGTTCTTGGGAATTAGGGCTCTCTCATTCCGTGGTGCAGCAAAGGGGCTGGGACATCCATTACCGGAGGACTGAATTCTGGTCATGACTTTATTCCTATATCTGAGAACTTGCAGGAGCAGCAGAATCCTTAAGATTCTGATTGTCCTTGGACTCTTCTGAGAGGTTGTGTGTGCGATTGATTTGTTCTGACAAGTTTTCTTTATTTTCTCTCATAAAATTTCCTCAACCAACCACTGTTTGTGTTTTGTTCCCCACCTTGCTCTTAAAGTGACTACTGCCCTTGTACTCGAATTCCCAGATATTTTTTTTTTCAAGAAAAGTGGCTCCAGGACAAATGAAATGTAGTGATTTTTTAAAAGTCTAAATCTAAAATCGATAATTCACAATTTTCTGTACAACTACTTCTGTATTGCCTCACTAAATTAGACAAATGACCACGACAAGAATCTTCTAATATTCGGACCAGGGTGGAGACATCTTACTCAAAAAGTTCTACAGGTGGAAAAAAAAAACCCGCTAACCCCCAAACACCAAAGACTGTCTCTCCTCAGATATCTTGGCAATGTATCTCCGCATTTATTGACTTAATAAGAAACAGCATTTAGAGAAAAGGAGGTTGTGGCAGTTTGTCGATACTGTTTTTCTATTTGAGATCGTTTTTAATTGAGTGTTGTTAGCCTGCTCATCAAGCTATTTGAATTTACAAGAATCAAAAGTCTTGTGAATAAATATTAATGCTGTCGACATAGACATCCTCTTTGTATTGTTGAAAGGGAAGTTAAAGGACACCAAACCTGTGGGGGTGGTACTGGGCCCTGCATCAAATTAAAACAGAATTTGAAGCAGAGCACCTAATCAGATTACAATGGCATGGACTCACAGGTAGTTCTGTAGATGTTTGGACACCAAGTGGACACGGGAAGTTAGTCCCTTATCCAAATATTTCCTGTAAATATCTAATCTCTAGCTCAGAGGAACACTCCAAGAATCCTCTTGATCCACCTTACGAATTGGCTTGAATAAAGGATGCTGAGCACCCAAGTTTTACTTTTTCGTCGGGGTGGAGTTCTTCCCCAAGAAACTCTTCTACCCCTTTGCAAAAAAAAAAAAAAAAAAAGAAAGAAAGAAAAACGCAAGTCTTATCTCCTTCTCTATAAATACTACTCCCCCGATTAAAAAAAAAGTACTTCCTATGGCTTCTTCTAACTCCATCTCTCAAAGAACAAAAAATAAATAGATTTTCTCAGAACCATTGAAAGCTGACCCCACCAGGAACAGGAGACACGCAGGGATCGCCGTGCACACGCGGCGAGCACAGGCTTGCAACACCCCTGTCCCCGAGCCCCCTGGCGCCCCTGTGAAGGAGCAGAGTTCTCCTGGAGCTAGTGGCCTGCTTCTTTGGCGTGCCCTGCTGAAGGAGGGAGCAGGTAAACAGGGTATGATAGGAGAGGAATTGTAAAAGAAACATCTTTTAAAATAAAAATCAAATAGACCTCTAGTTGAAAATCTACAGATAATCATTTAGAAGTGAAAAAGGGCCTCGAAGGTGGCTGCTGGCCGGGAGGGCCGTTCAAAACATCAGAGTGGATCAGAGCCAGTGGAGTAGGAAGGTATCCTTGGTTCTGAAGCTGCTGGAGTTTTATCGCAGGGGAGGGGTGTGTGTGACATCTTGTTGGTTTGGAGATGATTTATTCACTCCTGCTGTAAAATCTAAAATGAGGCCCCTGGGAAGAGGAAGGAACTGCCGGGCTCCGTGTGATCCACGGCTGCCCGCCTGACGCTCCTATGTTCTGACCTAAGCATGTGGGGGACCGTTAAAGCCGCTGTGCCAAAATGCACGGCTGCGTGACACCTAAGGTGTGGCAGGGCACTCCGGAGTCTTGGAAAGGGCTCCATCAGAGAAATGAAGGGGAGGCAGGGGCTCACATCCTCTAGAGTTGGGTGATCTGGAGCCCCAGAGAGTATTGGCTGCCTGGGGCCTCCTACTAATGCAGACCCAGATCCCTGACCTTCACACTCCAAGCTGCCCTTCTACACCAGGAGGGTGGGAGTCACCAGACTGTCCATTTTTTCCAAAATATGAAGAGGAGGCCATCCAGTGCCCTGCTCCTGCCTGTAAGATAAACAAGATTTACCACCTCTTCTCTGAACTTGACATGCAACCGTGGGGACTCAGTGGCCTACCTTGATCCTGGATTTCACTGCCTCCTATAAAGAGAAAAAACTTCCAGGCTACCCTTAAAATGATATATTTCGTTGGCTCCCCTTGAATCAAGATAATTGAGGCCCAAATTCAGAGTCCCAGCACCAGCTCCGGGGCCCCAGGGTTGTGCTGCAGAAATTCCTGGCGCCCTAGGTGTTACAAAAGATGAAACTCCGGGGAAATTGATATTCTGAGGTGTATTCCAACTAGGGAGCACCCTAGAGAATGTTCCCGCTCCCCCGGGCTTACCTCTGGGGTGGTGGGGGGGGGGGAGTTGGCGGAGCTGGGCCAGAGGAGTGTGGAGGGAGGATTGGGCGGGCAATTCCATCGCGCCGCGTTTACACCTCTCCCTTTGTGACAAATCGATTTCCCGCGCCACTGTTCTGCATTTGCAACCCGCCGGGGCCCGGGGCCCAGCTGCACCCCGGTGCACACTTAGTACCGGCTTGGGAGTGTGTGCGTGTGTGCACGCGTGTCTAATTGACTTTCCGTCTACCTTTTTATGACTACATGTGTTTCCAACAAAAGGTCTTATTAGGACAATCTGGTTTCACTAATTTAGAGGTTGGGAACGTGGAAGGCAGGCGCCTTTTTTTTTTTTTTTTTTTTGTTTTAAGAGTTTGCTGAAGTTCAGATTAAGAAATGACAGCGGGATGCACTGTCCTCCTAGGAGTAGGTCTGCCTATTTTTATGACCTGTTCCTCTTTCCTCTCCTTGGCTTACCCTGTTCTACCCCCCTTCACACTCCACACTCCCCCATTAGCCACCGGATTCCTAACTGTTAAAGAACCATTTCTTTTAAACACTCAAGGCATCTGAATCCAGAAGTCTGAGACATTTACTGGGCTGGGAAAATGAGTAAAAGGGAAAAGGGATCATTCTACAGAGAGCAAAGTGGAACGAACATCAGCCAAGGGGGAAACAGAATTGTGGTGAGGGAGATCAGCAAGAAGCTCTCGCTTTTGACCATGCTAAGGTCAGCCCAGGTGGTAATTGGAAAATTTGCAGGATTAGTGTAGATGGAACCTGTTTTATTAATTTCAGCTGAAAAGAAAATTTAGGAAGGACACGTTTCCATATAGCTGGAAGAGTAAACCATGTCTTTTATGTGTTTCCCATCTCTTCCAAAGGAGATTATGGTTTCCCCCTCTGGGATAGACTCCCAGCAGGCTGCAAGGGGCACCTGATTCTTGGTGTGGTTCTCTGCCCCTTTCAGGCTCGGAGCCCCGCATTAGCCCCGCATTAGTCCTGATGCCTGAAAACTCCTCTCCTGTCTGATTCACAGTCAGAGCCTCACGGTCCACTGCAGACTGGAAGCCTAGCAGGGCCCACCGGTCCTCACTCAAGTAGCTCAAAACAGCTCCCTCCGCAACCCCTGATGGGGGACCCGAGGACTAAGGACAAGGATCCTCCTGGACACTATCACCCCACTTACCAGACCTTCCTATTCTCATCTCAGAGATGATTGAGGAGGTTGAGGAAACATTGCTTCTAAAAGCAACAACTATCTGTTAGAATAGGCCCCAGCCATCTCAAGAAAGCATGGCCTATCGTGTTTCTCTGCTACTTTCAGAAACCCAAGTGTTGGTCACTCTGTCCCCATCAACTCGGTCTGCATTTTCTGCTACCTCCTTCCGAACTGTCTGTCGACCATCCTTCCTTAAGCACCCTCTTCCGGGCTGGTATCCTAACTTCAATTTCCTTTCTGGGCCCACTCCCCACTAGGCCTCCTTACTCCTTGCAGCTCGGAGATGTGTGTGCTCCAGAATGCAGCGGGCAGGTACCTGGAGGTTTCACCCCCTTCCCTTGGGACATACGGTCCCCAACTTCACCCACTGCCCTTTTTGTGTCCTCGAGCACCAGGGCATACACCACGTGCACTGTGCAACCTCAGCCACACCAGGCCTGTGTCTCACAGGAGTCAACCCTGGATCGCTTCCCCGCCACCGCGGACCACCTCTGCCTCAGCTTCAAGGGTGCTTCTCAGCCGGCCTCCATAGCCCAGTGTCCTTCCATTCACACTAGAAGGCCACCATGAACTCCGAGCTCCCTTCTGGTGGCGTCCCCTTGGAGCCAAAGGGCAGGAATGGTCGGTGTTCCTCCAGCCCTGTAGTATCTCACGCCCACGGGGCGGCGCCGGCCGCCGGGCTAGCTGTGGCCACCGGCCTTGGGCCTACTTTTCACATCCCTCTGCTTGTTTTAGGGGTAAAGCAACACTGGCTGTTCTCTCCCGCCCCACCCTGGTCCTTTACGCAGCAGTTTCTTCATGACCCTGTTTTCTGTTGTGGGTGCAGACTCCAGTTTTCTGAACAGTGATAAATGTTGCAATTAATAATTAACCATGGCAAAACAAGACCAGCAGAAG
Organism: Callorhinus ursinus; assembly: GCF_003265705.2. Classification (NCBI taxonomy): domain Eukaryota; kingdom Metazoa; phylum Chordata; class Mammalia; order Carnivora; family Otariidae; genus Callorhinus; species Callorhinus ursinus. The sequence continues at coordinate 29,208,583 of NW_027397075.1, read as the reverse complement.
GTGCAGAAATCAGTGAAGTTGGGTGATAGGCACTTGGAGATTCCGAACACTATTCTCCCTATGCTTTGCATATTTAAATTTTCCCTAGTAAAATGTTTACAAGCAATCACATTATTTCGCTGTGCACTTTCCTGGAGTTCAAAGTGTCTATGCAAACAATTAACCCATGCTGCAGTATGAACAACGCCCCCCACCCCGCGCCCAGAGCACCAATATCTTCAACAAGGAAGCCTCTGCGTCTGTGCCCAGCCATTACCTGGGGCTTGGGGACAACAGGTCTTCATTCCTCCGAACTGGCCGCCTTTCTTTAGTGACAGACCAGGCCAGATTACTCTCAGTCTAAATTCCCCATCGCCTTCTGCCTCTGGGAAGGCAGAAGTCCACTAGGGTGGACTGACCCCAGTTCGATTTTGGTTAAAAACAAAAACAAAAACAAAAACAAAAACACCCTGAGGGGATTCTAGGTCTGTACCAAGGAAACTGGGCAAGGGGCAGGTGGACTGCCAGAGAGAGGGGCTCTCCTTGCCGCCTGTTTCATTGAGGCATGCTGGGTTCCCACTGCTTTGCCAGGGCCTTGTATCCAGCTGTTTCTGGGTCCTGTTTGCTTTGTCTATCTATTTCCTGAGAGTCTGATATTGGCAATTTTTTTTCAAATGATGGCGTGCCGGCGGGGTCTCGTTTCCAGAGGTTCCAAATTTGAACAAAATAACAATCTACAAATAATGAAATGGAAAAGAATTTGCCTCGTTTAAAAGACTTCCAGCCAAGTTCAGACTCTTGAAATCTCAAGGAGAAAATACCAAGCCCCATGTCACCTGGGATGATTCAGGTGACAGGTCTGTTAGCGACTCCAGAACGTATGGATACACTTGGAGTCACCTTTTAAGGCACGGTTAATAACGCCAGGCGAGATTTCCATGGGGGCGCGATATCAGCCGGGAAGGATGGGAAAGGGAGAATGCATGGACTTTTCCGGAGGTCTTAGGGCCAATAGGGAGAGCTCGTCGAATGTGACACCAGGGTCCGCACTGGAGCCCGCACTTCCCCCGCGCATCTCTCTTGTGCGGGACGGAGCGGGGCGGGAGCTCGGGTTTCACCCCAAAGGACACTCCCTTTGCTTCGCCCGAGTCTTCCCGAGGCACAGGCCTTTGATTCTGCCAGGGGTCTCAAACCCATCTGCAGGTGGAGGGCGGAAAGAGCAGAGGACAGAGAGCAGCTTGGCTGCTGGGGCTGGGCGCTCCAGCGCGGCCCCTCCCGCACACCCCGGCCTTCGGAGCCCTCGCTCGGTGTGCCGCGGGAGTCGCGCGGGTCTCGCTACTGTGCGCGGTGCCCTCCGCCTCTCCTCCTGCCTGCGCCCGAACCCACACTCGCGACGCGGGAGAAGCCCTCCCGACTCAACTAGGCGTTTTTAATCCGCTGCATTCCCAAACAGGACAGGCTCCCCGACTTTACACCCCTCTGCGACATTTTCCCTGCCAGCCCGGTTGTCCCGCATGCAGGAAGACCTGGCAGCCGTGGTCGCCGGGGACTGAGGGGCAGCCCAGTCGGCTTCGGCGAGAGTCCGCCGAGGACGGAGTCCCCAACCCCGATTTCAGGGCCTCCGGGCCTCCCTGCAGCGCCCGCCCGGGCTGCACCCGCCCGGGCAAATCCCTCCTTTCATCATCCTTTCCTCCCTGTCTGTGACTGACTGGCCCTTCCTCCGGCCACTGCCACCACCTCTCCTGGCCCCCGACTTTCTCCCCGTGGTCCGGGCGGGCTCCAGGCGCCCCGCGGGTACCCTGGCACCCGGTCCCGGACAGACACTCCCGCGGGCATTCGTCCCTCACTCACTGTCCTGCTGTGGGGTGTCGCTGCCGCTGGTGAGTCCCGGCGACTCCAGTAGGCTTCGGCCGGCCTCGCCCACGCTCTCGTCCGCCTGCGCCGCCACCATGTCCCCGGCTTCCTCCAGGTCTAGCAGGTGACTGACGGAGAAGTTCTTTTTCGCCTGCAGGGTGTCGAGGTTGCCCGGGCTGTCCAAGCGGCCGCCCAGCGCCGGTTGCCGCTCCAGAACGTGCCCGTAGCTGGAGGTCATGGTCTCCCCCTCCGATCCCACCCACCCCCCTCTTCCCGCTCGAATCAACACCAAACGCTGTGGGCGCGAGGGGGGAGAGGAGCCGAGTGGGGAAAAGAGAGGGGGGAGTGGAGAGAGAGAGAGAGAGGGAGACAGAGAGAGAGAGAGAGAGAGAAGGAGGGGAAGGACAAAAAAAAAAAAAATTGGAAAGAGGGCGGGGGACCCCCTTCTGCAGAGCAGAGCGTTCTGCACCAACAGCCTTCGAAAGCCTCGGTTGCTTTCCTGAGGCCAAGTCCGGCGCGGTCCAAGGAGATAATCCACACCAAAAAATAAAATTAAAAAGTCACCCTATGTTCAAGTCAGGAGCAAAAAAAAAAAAAAAAAAAAAAAAAATTCCTTCCAGCTCTCCAAAAGCGTCCACACGCACACACTAAAAATAATAATAAGGGGGAGAAAGGAAAGGGGAGGCCAGCAGGGCGGGGGAGTTAGGCAAACAGAAGAAGAGAGAAGAAGGGGTGGGAGAGAAGAATCAAAGTGGTTTTTTTTTCAAGGTTAAAAAAGTTATTCCCAGGCAAGAGTTCAAGCACCAACAGAAGAAGGCTTGTTCCAGCTTTAAAACATCTTCAAGAAAACGTGTTCCCCCTCTCTGCACTCCTGTGGATTCTCAGGAGTGACTAAAGTTTCAGGAGGAGAGGGTGATGTCTTGCAGATGTATTGGAGAGCAGGATTCTCACTTTACTTTTCGTAAGAAGGAAAAAAAAAAGGGCTTCAAGAGTCCGAAGGAGGGTGGTGGTGGGTTTCCCCCCTTTCCCTTCTCGCTCTCCCCCTCTTCTTGCTGAGCTCCTTTTTCCTTCTCAGTTGGATCAAGAAGCTCTCTGGCACTTCAAAAGGCACAAACTGGCATGCAGAGGAGGCTTTGTAGGGAATACAAGAAAATTGGAGACCCCTGGGAGGGCAGATCTCGACTTAATAGGAGCCTGTAATTACGTGGCAAAGCCTTTGTGCGGTGCCTGACGTTTTACAGACCCCCTTTCTCCATCACAATCTCCTTCTTCCTCCTTTCCCTCGGACCAAAAAACAGTCTGATTAAGAAAACCCCCTTTGCCAACATCTGAGCCAGAGAGAAAGAGAGAGGGAGGGAGCGAGAGAGGGAGGAGGGAGCGAAAAGGGAGGGAAGAGAAAGCGAGAGAGCCCCTTTGGATTTTTAAAGTAAAGGTCTAATTATCATTCCCCTGCAATAGTATCACGGGGAGAAAAGACAAACTGAAACCCACAGTCACTTCAAACGGGCTGATTATTTTGCTTGGGCATTAACTCCTCCAGATTTGTTTAAGATCCTGTTGGAAAATCTCATTTGCATGTTTTGATAACAGCTGCGGGGAAACTTGTTGGAAAAAATCCACAACTATCTCAATCAAATTTTCTTCTCTCTGCTCTTTTTTTTTTTTTTAGCGTTTCCTGCAGTTCTAACAGTTTTGGGGTGGGGGTGGGGGAGTGTCTGAGAGAGAACGAAGGAGAGAGTAAGCAAATTAAGGCTATGTTTGGCTCCGTAGAGACAGCCTATTAAATAATGTAATAAAATAACAAGGAACGATAATAATGGGAGGCTCTCCCACGCTCTTCCGCGAACCAAAGGCAGGTTAAGGGAGATCTAGAAGGCGCCGAATCGATTTGAGTCTCTCGCGCCGCTCGGAATCCCGGGGCCAAGGCAGTAGGAAATTTACATATTTATTTAGCTGGAGGAAAGGACTCAAGGACCGTAGCATAATTGCTCCCTCCTCCCCCCACTCTGGCCAATTTCGTAACCTCTTCCTTGCGGCCAAGGTCGCTTCCCTAGGCGACAACGCTAAGCCGGGAGGGTCGCGTTGCCCAGATGAGAAGGAGGCAGGGGCATTCCTGGAGCGAGGGCCCGGGCTAGGGTCCTGCGCAGTTCAGGGTCCTACCCGGGTGCCTGGGCGGGCGGGGGAGGGGGCGTAGGAGGAAGGACAGGGAGGGATAGAGGAACCCCCAAGTCTACGGATAATGCTCTGCCGTCCGTCTGCTGAGCCCTAACTTGACAAGGAACAGAGAGGTGCTGAGGGATTTTTTCATGACCTGTTGGAATTTGGTAACAGCTTTAATAGTCTCATTAGAAATGAGTTACTATATGACGAGTAAGTAAAATATTAAGTGCTTATTTGTGGCATTTTATGTCCTTCAAACATATATACACACACATACATACTTTCCCATTGGCTTGATTACTAGACTTTTACCCCTTTTTTTCCCTTCTATAGCCAAGAGGCTCGACTGGAGAGAAAGAAGGGTCCGAGTGTGTGTAAATGGTTTCTGGGCTCCAAACGGCCATAGTTAGCCCAGAACTCCCAGCCCTGATCTGGGAAAAGAACATTTGATGCCATCAAAGGACTGCAGATTGAAACCAGATGTGCTCGCCTCGGTTCTTTCCATGCATTTAATTAAGGAGCCGGGATGGAGGAGACTTTTTCATCATTAGTCCACCCACTCCCCCCCCCCATTTCCATCCCCTCGCCCTCCCCTCCTGCCCGCTCGCACCCCCGACCGGGAGCCCAAAGCCCCGCCAGCGCCAAGCGGTGCGCCGCGCCCGTCGCTCCGTCTCCCCAGCGGTCGGGGCTCTAAGCAGTAAACATCTGTCCGCGTCTGGGCCGGTGCGAGCCGCACGGCAGGGCTAGCGGGATGCTGGTGGGAGGCGGACGCGCACCCGGGTGGGCCCGCACCGAGTGCGAGCGCTGAGGCAGATGCCTTCCGCCGGGATTTCCAACACCGCAGCCTCCGCGAGCCTCAGCTGAGCGCCACACGTGGCAGTGCCACCCGCTCGCTCCAATGGACGCTACTTAATCGCACAGAGAGGTCTTCCCCAGGCGTCCTGCTGGATGAGCTGGGGTGAGAGGGCCAAGGGGACCTCCCTTCCCTGCACACCCAGCGAGGCACCGCTGGGTTTGTCCCCGCAGCCCGGTCAGCCTCCTCCAATCTCCCGGAGCCTGCTCAGACCTGGACCAGGCCCTAGCCTCTCCCTGCTTCTCTACCCTCATTTACAGTTGAATTTTACGTTTCTTTTTGTCCCGACACTGACCGAACTGCCCTTTGTGACAAAGGTCTGGGTAAGAGGTCAGGGGCTTCGGACATCCCCTGGACATGCTGCTTCCCCTGGAGACCCAGCGATCTCAGTCAGTCGAAGAAGATCGTCCTTGGGAGAAAGCTGCCTTGTCCCTGGCGTGCCGTCAGTCAGTCTGGTTAGGGACCAGGAGGTAGCGACAGGGAAGAGAGATCAGAGATGGGCCCTCCTTGGAAACACAGTCGGACGTCTCCACTTATATTCCGCCGTGTTCTCCGGAGGGATCAGGCACTCCCTTAACATTATCCACTTGTCATTCCTGTAATAATATCAACCAGTCCTACCAATATTAACTAGGATGCTAACGGCTTCAACAAAAACATCAGACACATTTGCTTAACATTTGTCGACCAAATATGTATATGTATGTATATAGATTATATTATATAAAATTTTCTATGCACACTTCCCCAAAATGTCTCCGGGACTGAAAGTACAAATACCTCCGACTGTGTGGGGCTAGTTCAGCCCCAGCAGCGCACCTCCTGCCGTCGCTCTAGAGGCCCGAGGCTGGGAGTCCCGCTCCAGCGGTTGGGGTGGCCTTTGAGGACCTTGGGGAGGGAGGGGCAGGCAGAATGTCTTCCAAGCCCAGAAACTGGAACTCAGGGTCAGACTAAGAGGGTGTCTGGGAAAAGGGAGACGCCAGTGTTGGGACAGGGTCCGGAGGCACGCGGCAGGGCCCCCTTTCCCCGATCCGGAGCGCTTTTTCTGGAATCCTGCGGAGGCCGCGGGACAGCGGAAGGCAGGCTCGCAGGGCTCTTCAGGACTCCGGCAGGCAGGCACCCCGTAGACCTCCGCTGCAGCGGCCAAGTCCCAGAGTCCCCCAGCCTCAGCCAGAATCACCGCGGGGAGTCGCGGCGGCAGGGTGGGCTGGAGGACGCGCTGGGAGGGTCCCCAAGAAAGCAAATCCCCAAGGCATAGGCCCTGCAGAATTGATTTTTTTTTTTTGCTTTTTTAGACTTTTTAAGGTTATTTTTTTCTTTTCCTTTTCATTTCTATTAAGAATTACTAGTGGGTTGGATCCACACCCTGATTGTGTTTACACAACATTTGTAATTTGCTGAGATTCTGGATTTGCTGGATTGTAATTAAAAGCCATCAGGATAACCCCACAGGGAGATTCAAGACCGAATGGAGAGCCCCGTTCACCCAGTAAACGGTGAAAAGAATGGGTTTGTGCTGGCTAGCTGGCCAGGCGGGAGAAGGCTCTCTGGGACCCTCAGAATCAGCGCCCGTGCTCTACTTCGGGCACACAGAGGCGGGCAGAAAAGGCCTTCTCAGAGTGCCCAAGGTCGTGGCCTGGCTTCTCCTTGCTGTCCAGGCGCCAGGCCTTGCTCCCTAGCGGGGCTGGGGGCGCGGGGGGGGGGGGGGGGATTGGTGGATCAAAGTTCTCTCGGCTCAGGTTGCAGGAACCAGGAGGGCCAAGCACCTCTAGAATTCAAGAACGACCATCTGGCAGAAAGATGTCAGGAGAAGTGAAGCTTGTGGCTGGGAGCATATGCTCATCTCAGCAAGCAGGCAGCAGGTCTGGCCTGGGAACTTAGAAGGCCCCAGAGAACGCTGTGGCCTGTTTAGTTCCTTAATCACTACTTTGCTTCACCCATGTGATTTCCTTTTGGGAAAGGGTTGGAAAGGGAGCATTTCTAACTCAAAAATCTCTGAACATGTGTAGATCTTTCCTTGGCTTTCACTTTGACTTCCATCCATCAATCAGTATTTATTAAAAATCTGAAGCTCTGGGTGATGTAACTAACCAGAACCCTCTTCCTCATGATCCTTCCAGCGTCTGAGAGTGCCTTTCCAACACTTCTTTCTGCCCTACCCTTTTTAAAAATAACTCCTGTTTTTGGATTCCTCCACAAGTAAGTGGGAGCAAAGCTGCGACCAGCAAGGAAACTTGCCAAGAGATCAGACCAAGGTAGGAAGGAGGTTTGGTTTCCAGCCATGTGCCCTTGGGTGGTCCTATTCATAGTTAGGTTTGGTATTGATTACTGTCCAGGGTTTCCCTGGCACTGGAAGCTGGCAGAACTCTGCCTCATCTGGCTAGCAGAATGTCCCCCACCCTAAGGAGCTTCCCCTCTGAGGTGGAAACCAGGAGTTGCACTCCCTGACATGTTAATAAGCTGACATGATAATCACATGTGACAGGTCACAGGTTCCATGACACATAAACAAGACAACACCACCCTCATGCAAATAATATGCTTTGGGGGTAGAAATGCTTTCCTGCCCATGGTTGACAATCTAATATATATTCATTAATGATGAAACAGGGGAAAAGAGGGAAATACAAGATAGATTCTGCAGGGTTGTCATATTGTAGTGTTTCTGAGAAGGAAACTCAATGCCAGACTTGAAAGGAACTCTCCTTTGCTCTTCCAATTCTGGTTCTTGTAATCATAAGTGGCATTTTAGGAACATTCCTCCCATGCATGGGTGAATGCTCCCCACTGACCCTCACTTCCACCCAATAGCCCTATTGAATTATATTGAAATTTTGCAAGAATGGAATAAAGTCGGACTAAAAACACATTTCCAAGTAGTACGCTGGTAATGTGTCCATCCTATTACAGGCTGGGAGGCCCAACATATTCAGTTGAGACCCAGTGCAGTTTCATAGGGGCCATCTGCTCCTCAAACCATTAGACACTAACTTTGCATAAACCACAGGGCCAGTTTAAGCTAAAGACATCTGTAATCTGCACATTGGCAAATGCAATGAATACTCGTAGACCTTGTTTTGCTAAATGCTTCAGCTGTTATTGACAGTACTGAACATTCTCTTTTTGAAATTTCTTCTCCTGGTCCTCTATTGCTCTGAGCACTTCCTCTTGGTCTTCACAGAATATTCCTTTTCTTCGGCTCACTTCTTATATATTGCTATTCTCCAGGGTTATGTCTTTCATCCTCCCCATCCTTTCCATTAAACTGGTTGTTACTATAAGATCTCATAACTTTTCACGAGTTAACTATTACTTGTTTGTCAATAAGTTTAGTGTCTAAAGCTTAAATTTTGTCACCTACTGACTATCACATTGGGCAAAGCGAGCAAGGTAGTTACCTCTCTAAGCCTCAGTTTACTCATCTTTCCAATAGGGCTAATCATGGCCCCTACCGACATATATTTGTGAAAATTAAATGAGAATGTATGCAGGCCCTTTAACACAGGGCTTAGCATATAGTAAGCCCTGAAAGAAAAAAAAATAGCTCTCTTCTTGCTGACATTCATTCATTCATCAAGGAACCTTGAACTCAACATGTCCAAAACCAAACTCACCTATCTCTCCATGCTCCTCCTCTTTCCCCAGTAGAAAACCTAGGAGTTACCCCTAATTCCTCTCTCTCTGATGCCCACTTCAGCTTATCCAGGTTATCACTAAGGTCTGCCTACGTTACATAGCTGGCATCAAATCTGTCACTAAATAATCAATAAGTGATGGTTGAATTGGGACTGAAGATTAAATAATACTGGAGCAAATGAACAGGCAACATGACATGTGAATGCATAGTTATGATATTACGGTGTGTTCACATTATATAAAACATAGCAATTAGTCAAGATGCCTTGCCAAATGCCCTCAGAGGAAATATGAATGTGCAGGTACTACACCTTCTCTCTCCTGAGGAACTCCAGCCTTTCTCAACTAGGAAAATTCAGATGTACTACAAATGGCTGTTGGGAGGATTAAGAAGACAAAAGAAAGATGCTTTACCATAGTCTTTACAAATGTTAATTTCTTTCCTCTGCTCTTTTCCTTAGGATCCAATAGCCCAGGCTCAGGTTCCTCCCAGCACCACAGAGAAACAGAAGGCTAAATTCTTGCTATCTTCCTATTTTAGAAAAGTCCTTTAAGGGTAGGCAAATGCCTGTGGCGAAGAAGCTTAAAACTGGGGATGGTTCTGGGCGAGCAGCAGCACACAGAGCTGCCAGGGAACCCATTGCTGACCCTTCACTCCTGTGCCAGAACAGCTAAAGCCTGGTGTTTTTTTGTATCGCACTCTGAAAATTAGAGAACCTGCACACTCACTAGATTCTTGGCCCTGAACAAGATATCTGAGCTGAGGTCCCAGGCTGGCTTTCTGCCTCTGCAGGCTCCCCAGCTTTTGGGCTCTGGAGCTCTGTTTCTAAGCCAAGCAAAAGTGGGTGGAATCTTACAGGATAGGTACAAAATGCTTTGAGCCTGGGTAAGTCTGGCTGATTTGAAACCCATAAGGACCTTCAACCGACTTTAGTGCTTATTTATAGCCTACCCAGTGGGTGTGCCACTTTGGATAACCTTCTTTGGCTTGCTGCTTTCATAAATCTGGAGCCAAGCGCTGCCCGGTCTCCACCTGCTTTCTTCTCTGAGTCCTTGCATAAATCTCTAATTCCAAACAGGGCTCGCTCTTCTTTTCTTCCAGTTCTCCCCCTTTTCCTCTAAGACCAGCTCATAGGTAAGCAAACAGGCTGGCTGAACTTCTATGGGCCAGTTATACTTGTTAGGTATACATAGGTATTATTCTCCTTTTTTCCTATTTTTGATCATTTTAAACCCACCCAGATTTGCCTTATTTTAAGTTCTGCTCCACAGCAAACAATGGTAAGGAATTTCAGGGCCATTTTTTTTTCTTGCTCACCTCAAAGGGATGCTATGAGATAACATGTATGTGAGGAACTTAGTATAAAACGCATGACTGCAAATAAAACCAGTTCTTTTCTCACTTTTTTATCACTACAGAAGAAGAAGGAAGAATTGATATAAAGGGATTTATGCATTTTTGAATTTTAAAGTCTGAAATAATGTATTATTTTAATACTTTGCAGCTCATGAACTATTAACTTCAACACTTTAAGTCAACATTCACCTCTTTTATACAATATATACCTTTGTTTTTCATGAACTTGATGTCCAGCTTCACATTTAAAATACCAGAACCATCTCTCCCAACATGCATTTTTTTTAAAAACTTCCTTTTGCCACTCACCTTTTAATCCTTTCCTCTTTCTGGAATTTTTCTTTTGAGTATCTTCTGCTCCTTTAAGCCAGAAGTCTGAATTATTTCCTTCAAAATTTGAAAGGTGTGATTTATTGATTTCTCTAATTTGTCAGGTGTCTTAGCTTCTCCATTAAAAATTATTTTACAGGATTCAGATATCTGATTTAATGTTATTTTGGACCAAATAACCATTAATCTTTAACCATTACCAGACAGGCTATTATGTCCCACTTTGAGCCTAGCATGACAGAGAGAGTAGAGCTTTAAAGGCTATAGAGATGGATTCCTTGGTTCTACCTCTTAAAAATTTCGAGTTACTTAGTCCCTCTGAGCTTTAGCATTTCAAAGTACTACTGAAAAAATGTAAGATAACATAGGTAAGGATACATCAGAATGCCTGGCAAATAGTAAATACTCAATGAGAGTTCAGAATTTCCACTTTTGGGCTATGATGCTGTAGCTTGTAGCAGACCAACAATGTTCCCACCGAGAGCAACTGGAAAAATCTGAAATATTTATATCCTCCTCACCCCAAATATCAGAGGGCTTCTAAGGCAACTGGGACTCAAATAATCATGTTCCAGAGAAGAATGCTTTTTGAGGCAAACCAAACTTTGTCCATTTCCCCTTTATCCTTGGGTTACCTCCACATTCCTGTTGTTCCTCCCCCTTCATTTTTCTCTTTTTCTCCATTTGGGAGATAGACATTAAAGATTAGGGGGGCCTGGGTGGCTCAGTCAGTTAAGTGTCTGACTCTTGATTTGGGCTCAGGTCATGATCTCAGGGTCCTGGGATTGAGCCCCACATCAGGCTCTATGCTGGCATGAAGCCTGCTTAAGATTCTCTCTCTCCCTTTCCCCTGTCTTCCTCCCTACCACCTCCCATTCCCCACTCATGCTCTCTCTCTCTCAACAACAACAATAAAATAAATAAAGATTAGGACATTCACAAGTAATTGTGTATGTGGGGAAAATTAGAAAGTGACTGTGCATACCCAAGGAAAGGTGCAGGCTCAGGAAAGACCTGAGAAGATCTTAAGTTTGCACCTCAGGCTGATCTTTGGAACAGAGACAGTCTGCAACAATAAAAAATAAACAAAAACAATAATTGAAACCTTAGGAAAGGGGAAAAATCTGATTTCCAAGTTACTACATTATTAGATTCAAGTTTGGCTTTCAACAAAAAATCACAAGCCATACAAAGAAATAAGAAAGTAAGGCCTATTCAAAGTAAAAAATAAATAAACATAAAATGTTCCTGAAAAAGATCTGATAGAAGATCTACTAGAAAAGGCATTAAAACCATCATTGTCATAAAGACATTCAAAGAGCAACATGAAGATGTGGAGAAAGTAAAAAAATGATGTATGAACACAATGGACATTATCAACAAAGAGATAGAAAACATAAAAAGGAACCAAAAAGAAATTATGGAGCTGAAAAGTACAGTAACTAAAATGATAAATTCACTAGAAGAATTCAAAGGCATATTTGAGCAGGCAGAGGAAAGAATCTGCAAACTTGAAGATGGATGGTGGAAATTATCAAATGTGAAGAACATCAAGAAAAAAGATTGAAGAAAAGTGAACACAGCCTAAGTGACCCGTGGACCACTATCAAGCAGACCATTTACATGTTGTGAGAGTTCTAGGAGAGGAGGAAGAGAGGGGCAGAGAGAATATCTGAAGCAAGAATGACTGAAAACTTCCCAAATTTGAGGAAAGTCATGAACATAAATACCAAGAATAAGATGAACTCAAAGAGACTCATACTAGGACACATTATAATTAAACTTTCAAAAGCCAAAGATTAAGCAATAATCTTGAAGCAACACAAGAGAAGCAGCTAATCACATAACAAGGGATCCTCAATACAAGGATCATCAGATTTTTCATCAGAGATTTTGGAGGTCAGAAGGCAATGGTTCAATATATTCAAAGTGCTCAAAGGTGGGGGGGAACACCATCAACCACAGATCCTATATCCAGCAAAACTATCCTTCTAAAGTGAGGGAGAAATTAAGACATTTCCAAATAAGTAAAAGCTGAGGGAGTTCATTACACTAGAACTGCCTTACAAGAAATACTCACAGGAATCCTGCAAGGTGAAATGAAAGGAAACTAGACAGTAAATTGAAGCCACTTGCAGAAATAAAGATCTTTATAAAGTTAAATACAAAGGCAGTTATAAAAGCTACTATTATTGTAATGGTGGTTTGTAATTTCACTTTTCCTGTTCCACATTATTTAAGAGACTAATTATTTTTTTTAAAGTTATTATCTAAAAGCTAGTATCACTGTAACTTTGGTTTGTAACTCTACATGTGGTTTTACATATAATTTATAAGACTAATGCATTCAAAAGAATTATTAGTTTAGCTTTTGGGGCACACAACGTGAATGGTGTAATTTTGTGACATCCACCACTAGGAGAGGAGTTTACTTCAGTAAAATACAGAAGTTAAGCTGGTATAAATTCAAATTACAGTGTTATAACTTTAGGATATCAAATGTGATCCCCATGGTCACCACAAAGAAAATAGTTACAGAATATATACAAAAGGAAATGAGAAGTAAGTTTAAATGTTTCACGACAAAAAAAATTAAACACAAAAGAAGATAGTAATGCAAGAAATGAAGGACAAAAAAGCTGTAGGGTCTATAGAAAAAAAAATGCAAAATGACAGAAGTCCCTCCTTATCAGTGAATGGATTAAACTCTCCAATCAAAAGACAGAGATTGGCAAAAAGGATATGACACATGATCAAACAATATGCTGTCTGCAAGAGACTCACTTTAAATCCAAAGACACAGACTAAAAGAGAAAGGATGGAAGAAGATATTTCATTAAATAGTAATGAGAGCAAAAGTGACGATAGGAATATTAGACAAAATAGGCTTTATATCAACATAGGTTAAAAGAGATGAAGAAGAACGCTGTATATTAATAAGAGTTTCAACACAGCAAGAATATATAACAATTATAAATATTTATGTACCTAATGACAGACCAGCAAAATACAGGAAGCAATAACTGACAGAATTAAGGGGAGAAGTAAACAGCTTTACAACAGCAGGAGACTTCAATACTTAACTCTCAAGAGCAGATAGAACAAGTGGATAGAAGATAAGGAAACAGAGGTCTTAAACAACATCATAGAGCAACTAGATCTAACAGACATCACAGAACACTCTACTTGACGACAACAGTGCTCACATTCTTCTCAAGTGCCCACAGGGCGTTTTCCAGGTTAGACCATATGTTAGCCACAAATTAAGTCTCAGTAGATTGAAAAGACAGATATCATACAAATCATTTTCTCCGACCACAACAGGATGAAATTAGCAATCAACAACAGAAGTAAAACTGGAAAATTCACAAATTAAACAACAGACTTTTAAATAAGCAATACTATTTGTAACAGACTTGAACAGCAAATAACCTAAATATTCAACAATATTGTGAATAAATAGCATTACGTTGATATAATTGAATTGAATATTACCTGCTGATACGTGCAATAATATGATCAAAACTCAAAGAGATAATGTTGACAGAAAAATGCCAGACACAAAGAACACATTTTGTTTGTTTCTTTTATTTTTAAAAAAGCCATTTCCCTTCATATTCCACTTCCCAAGCTGAAGACATCCCACATTATATTTTTTACAGAAACTATAACTCAAGCAAAAAATTGGAGGCTTAGTTCTTGCCATTTATCTACCATTTGTCTTCCACAGAGAATTTCTGTAAGGATGAGTAGAAGCATGTAAAACAAAACAAAACAAAACAAAACAAAAAAACAAACTTAGAATATGCTTGGCCTAACAAGCATAGAATATCCTTACAAATTGCCTTCTGATATGTAGCAGGATCTTAACTACACTTTTGTGTGTTCAATTAAATGATATACTAAGTATATAGCACTGAAAACAGATGTCGAAAATATACAGGCCATGAAATTTTCTCCTAGGTATACAGCCGTTCACGTTAACCTCAATGTCTAACTTTGGAACTGCAGTAATAGCAATAATTGCTATCATTTGATGAGTATTTACTATGTACTAAATACCGTGTTAAGTGTTTTATATCTATTACCTCATTTAATCTTCACAATAATCCCAAAAAGTAGGTTTTACTATCCCCTTTTGCCAATAAGGAAACCAAGGTTAAGTAATTTTCCCAAGATAGGAGAGGGCACTCAGCCATGATTAGAATCTGGTTCTCTCTGACCACAACTAGGCATGTGCTGCCAACGACCTTGACAGGTGGTATATCATGCTGGTGTGCATCAGTGATTTACAGAAATGCCAATGCAATAGTCTGAAACTGTAAATGTAAGTTTTAGTACAAATCTAGCCCAAGAGTCCCTGTTTACCTTCCCTTGGTCTCTACTTTACTCACTTGACCCTCTTGAGTATACTATAGCAGCAATTAAAAAACTAGAAATATCATGGGGAAGAAGAAAACGTCAATCCCTTTGCTTACCTCACCAAAGGGTCCGTATCCCAAAATAGGGTTACCATTGAATATTTTGGAGCCTGTCTTTGCTTTCTTCCCCTGGGAATGGAGTAAAGAGAAAAGTTGTACAGTATTCAGACTTACCATTTTTCTTGGTGGAACAATGGAAAAGAATTATAAAATGTAGGGTTAAATATCCTATAAATCAAAGCATACTTGTACTTAGATTATTTTTTTATCTTTTTACCCAGCTCTTGTTTGAAAGGTTCCATTTTTTTTTTTGGTTTGTAATGAAGATTCCTTTGCCATATCACACTGGCATAAGTATTATCATAAGCATGTTCCTCAGTTGCTAGGAGTCAGACTCTTGTTCTTAGACTATAGGAAAGACTTGTTATCATGACCTTGGACTGTGTTGGTGAAATATGTTCTTTCTGAAGATAACAGTCTCATTGAAAAATGAATATATACTTCCACAGGTTGAAGAAGAATTTCAGCTACTGCACCCTGCTGTAGCAAGAGCACTAATAAAAACCCTGAACCCATTACTCATGTATGAGAACAAAAAGAGCTTTATTGAAGATCAAATAAAAAGTATAAATAGTGAGTCAGGCAGCACATTAAATGAAGATTCCAACATTCTTTTTTGCCCATATTGCTTTTAAAGGTACTTGAGATGAAAGGTTTAATAGAATTCAACACAGTGACCTTGCAAAGCTTGATTTTCTATATTTGTGGATTCTAACTATTCACCTCAAAACTTCACTTCTCAACAAGATGTCTGTCTTCATTGTATTTTTCATGCCTGTCTATCTCAGTCTTAACCAGCAAAATATGTGCTTTTATCTCTCAGGCCTTTCTGCATTGGATATTCATTCATTTACTTACTCACTCAATATGTGTTGAGTGCCTACTGATCCTGAGGATTAAAACAAGCAAGCAAGCAAGCAAACAAACAAAAACCTAGGTCTGCTCACAGTGTGCTCATTGTCTCAGAGGGGAGATAAACAAACTGAAATTTAGAAAATGATTTGGCAGAGTCAATGATTGAACATTATATTTTTCAAATAAAAAAGTAATTTCTTTAATTTCTAAAATTGATCTATTCCCCAGCTCTTCATCCAGCAGGGCCAAGAAAAACTCAGATCCAATATTTAATTGTATCTCAGACTCCTGGGGACCAAATAGTCTCTCCAAGATAATTCAGTCTCTTTGGGGATTCTGGTGCTCCTCTTTCCACTTGCTTTCCATCCCTCTGGCTTTCCTCTAAGAGCATCTAAGCACCTCAGGGAGGGGTTTCAAGTCTCAGAGAGACTGGGAAGAGAGATTCTAAGATCCACAATCCATAAATAAGTCCTGTTTTGATTTCTAGGTTTTCTGGTTGGGCCAATTTCTGGCCTTCCTTTTGCAGGTATTATTGATGAAGGTATGCTTTCTTTCTCTTGATGGTTAGGTCAGTGTTCACCCTGGTTCCCTAAGCCCCACTTTGATTCTATCCAGTATACCTCTCTCCATTTCAGCCCCCTGGGTTCAGCACCCCAGCACTAGGATCCTGTTTATAAGTCTCCTCATCCCTTGCCACAGCAATACCATACAAGTTCAATGGTTCAACTCAATTACTTTCCTCACTTCCTACCCCTCACACTGTGGGGCTTGTGAATTTCTGCATCTCTTCTATATACTAAAGGAGAGGAGGGAGTCTTCAGAGGGCTAACTCAGGCCTCACAAGCAAACTAAGCCTTTCCATCTTTTGTTTTTTTTTAATTTATTTTTTTAGATTTATTTATTTATTTGAGAGGAAGAGAGAGAGGAGAGTGGGGGGAGGGGCAGAGGGAAGAGGGAGAGAGAATCTCAAACAGATTCCCTGCTGATTGTGATGCCCATCGTGGGGCTCAATCTCATGACCCTAAGATCATGACCTGAACCTAAATCAAGAGTCAGACACCAAATGACTGAGCCACCCAGGCACCCCTGTTTTTTTCTTGATATAGCATAAAACTCTGTGAGGTTATCTCTTTCTGGAGTTCTAAATAGGAAATACAGGGAAAAGTTCTTGGAGCTGGGGGATATGGGGTGGGGTGCGCTCTATGGGAAAATGCCTGAGAAACTGATTCTGACCATTTAACTCTTCTAATCTCTTTTTTTTTTTCATTTTATTTCCACAATCTCTTACTCCCAAAGGTGGGATTTTTCACTTTCCTATATGGAAAGGACATACATCTTCTGAATTCTCTCTACCCATGGGAATTTGATGCTCAGGTCAGCCTGTCCTGGCTCTTGATATTTTTAAAAGAGTAGAAAAAGTTAGAGATTTATTTTGCTCTCTCCACAATGCTTGGCTTCTAAGAATAATGTCATAAAAATTACTCAAAAATCCCATTTTTGGTAGCCAGTGGTTGAATATCATCTACTTTCTTTTCTGTTCCTATTTGCCATCTCTGGCAGATGGATATTTCTAAATAACTAGAAAGTTACATTCATGGAAATATAAAAGAAGGTTTACATTTTAATATTTATTATGTATTATATATATTTATTATATATTCTGACATTTGAAATAGATTATATATTTGTAGTTTTATATTATATGCTATTATATAACATTTTAAAATATCCCCATTTTAAATGCATAAGCTACAATGGAAATACTAAGAAGGAACACATAACTGTACAGATGATTAGGGTAAAAGAAGCAAAAAGAAAATTAATTAAATTGCTAGAATTGGCTTTCTTTTGGGAAGCTAGAACAAGAGATACAATTAAGTTTCTTGCTATTATTATCTCTCGGGATTTTCACTGATAGAACACAAGTTTTCCATGGACGATGTTTAAAGTGTAGAGTCAAAAAAAAAAGTGTAGAGTCTATTCTAATAAGCCATTCAAACTGAAGGAAAACCAGATGGGGAAGTAAATGCAATTTAATTTAATTAATGAAGACCCTTTAGTGGCTATAGGACAACAAAAATTCATAAAGTCAACAAAAATCAAATAATATTATTAACATTGGATATTTTGGAATATATTTGGAAGCATGTCTGTGTGTGCAAGCACACGCACTCATAAAAGGCCTAGGGAAGAAGGATTACATACTGGTATTCCAGGTAGGGTCTAGTGATCCATTCAGTCATTGATACCCTGTACATCTCATTCTATGCCCAGCTGACACTGTTCTCCCTTTTCCGGTGTGAGCAGCAATTCAACCATGCTGCCCTCTAAGAAGTTTGACTAGTGAAGTTAGATGGTTAAACATTGTTGCATGAATAGAGTCAGGTTAAAATTCCCAATTCTCTTTGACGTTAATGATAAAACCTTGAGTATCCAAAACATAGACAACATTTCTGAAACTTACAGACACTCTTTAAGCAGACACAATGTTGCATGATTTTATATATTTTTTTGTTTAGTTGCCTCTGTATTTCAGGCAGGAGTAAACTAGTTAATAAATCTGTAGCATTCTAATAACAGAAGACAGACAAGTCTTAGATGGTCAAAGAATATTCCATTGACTTCTGTCATTGGTTGAATAAACAAGAGTTGGACTAGTTTTGGTTATCACAATCAGGCATCATTTATTACTATAGTTTATGCCGAAAAGAAAGTCACAGAAAAGCAGAAAAAAAAACACCCAGATCTTTTCTGACAATAAGGCAACATGTTTAAAATTTACCTTTCTTAAAAGGTATGAAAATAAACTACAACTAATGGAAAATTAACATTTTAAATTTATAAGAATACATGAACCTAAGCATAATTAAAACTAGAATTACAAAATGTTTAGAAAGTTATATTGACTTCTAGCAAACATGGCAGGCTGAGCAGGCAAACCCCAAACCAAGGAAAAGGAATGCCTGAGCCAGAAAGGTGGTCCTGAAGAAGTCCCATGAAAAATAATTTGCACTGAGTTTTCCTCTGGAGATTTGATCCTCTCTTTGCTGTAAATTTTCTTAATTTTACTACGATTTGAAAAAATATGGGCATGTTTTATGCACCCACTTAGGATTTGATATGTTCCTTTTCATGTCTTTTTTCAGTTCTGGAAAATTTTTAGTTACTATCTCTACCATTGTCTTTTTCCCATTCTCTATGTTCCCTCTGTCTGGAATTTTTTTAAAAACATATATTGGAATTGGTGATTACATCCTTCATGTTCCTAACTTCTCTATCCTCTATTGTATCTATCCCTCTGTATTGTGTTTTAATCCCTCAGCTGTTTTCCACTTTATGAGTTCTCTCTTCAGCAGGATCTGGTCTGTTGTTCAACCTATCTACTGAGTTACTTTACTTTGACAACTACCTATGTTAACTAGTTCTTTCTCACTCTCTCCTGTTCTTTCCTAATGATTTCTATCACCTCTTCTATTTTTTTTAAATACTCTGAACATATTTATTTAATCTCCCTTAGATTGCGCTATTATCTTTCTTTATGGTAAAAAATTTTCCCATTTATGCACCCAGTGCCTTCTGTAAAGTTGGTTTGCTCATTTTTAATGTTTGTGATATTACTATGAGTAAATACAAAAATAATCACTAAATCATTGTAATTAAAAATCAAGCTTGGTCAAAAATCTAGACAAAAATTCCCTGGGAAAATCAGAGTGTGTAGTTAAATCATTCGAAGGCTTTTGCACTGTTTGGTAGGAAGATATAGATAATGATTAATTTTAAACTGCTAAATTAAGTTAAATTGAGTTTATATGTTACAAATCTGAGGTTAACCACTAAAAGAATATAAATACATGTATAATTCTGAAACCACAAAAGGAAAATGAAGAATTAAGAAAATTCAATAAAATCAATAGAATGCAAAAAAATCCCCAAGAAAATATAGAGAAGCATGGTAAATAAAAAACACAAAACCAAGTATATAGTACTCAAAATATTACAAACAGATTTAAATTAATTATTAAAAGTCAGAATTGGTCAGACAATATTTAAAGGAAAACTCCAGAAATATGATACCAACAAATGATACACTTAAAGTAATTTATACCAAGAAGATAAATGAGTCCTGAGGATGTAATGTAGCATGGTGACTATAGTTAACAATATTATATTTTATACTTGAAAGTTCCTGAAAGAGTAAATTTTAAAAGTTCTCTTCAGGAGAAAAAAATTGTAACTAAGTGTGATGATGGATGTTAATTAAATTTAGTTTAATCATTTCACAGAATATACCTGTATCAAATCATGTTTTATTTCTAAAACTAATACATTATTTTTTTCAATTATATCTCAGCTTAACAAAGAGTAAATTATAACTGAAGACTAAAAAATAAAAGGATAGAAATATTAATAAAGGAAGGAATTAAATAAAATCTGGTTTAGTCACCTGACAAAATACCATACAGTGGCTAAAAACAAATGATCTCTCCATATCAAGATGTATAAATATGTCAATCTTTCTATAGGTCCATTAGCATAGTTTTTAAAAATTGAGTATAAAAGGCAAAAGATGCAGAAGTACACATCAGGAAGGGAGTATTATAACGACTTCAATAAGTGTTTTAAAAACATAAAATAATACTGTATATTGTTCATGAGTTTGTAGATTTGTAGATTTAAAAGTGTAGAGTTGACAGAGTCACATCAAGTTCATGGTAATGGTTGCCTCTATGAAAGGAAGGAGAAAAAGTATCATGGAACAAGAAACAGAGATAACTTCAACTTCGTGTTTCATTTTTTTTGCCAAAAAATAAGAAAAAGTAAAAAAAAATAAATACACTATTTAATAAAGTAGTAATAATAGATATATTATTATTAAAAAACACATTCTATGGGCCAGAAGTATATAATATCAATTATATAATTTATTTAAGAAAAAAGAGAATAGAAGGAACTTATAATAATTGATAAAAAACGTAAAAAATTATAAGAGAATTTATCCTATAATTCTATGTAAATAACTACAAAGTAAATAAGCAATGTTTTAGGAAAATAAAAATAAATCAACCCTAGAAGATGTAGAAATATTTACTAGGTCAAAATTCATGGAATAAATAAAGAAATTTATTGAATAGTTGTCCCTTCAAAAGATACTGGAGCCAAGTAATTTTATGGGTGCATGCATCCAAACATGCAGGGAACAAATAATTCTGGGCTATTTAAATTATTCTAGAACATAGAGAAAGAGGGAATGTTTCCAATTTCTTTGTTTATATTGAGAGATAATAAAACTCTGATACCAAAATTTTACAGAGAGAGCACAAAAACCAAAGGACTCATCAATTTCCTAAATAAAATATTAACTAAACAACCTAAAATATTTCTTAAAAGACTAAGCTATAATGACTAAGCAGGATTTGTCCTAAGAATGGAGAGGGTTTTTTTTTTACTATTATTATGTTATGTTAATCACCATACATTACATCATTAGCCTTCGATGCAGTGTTCCACGATTCATTTGCGCACAACACCCAGTACTCCACGCAGCACATGCCCTGAATGGAGTGGTTTGATATTAGATATGTATTACCATTCTTCAAAAGAAAAGCATCAGAAGAGATACTGAAGAGGCATTTAATACAATTCAGTGTCTATTCTCAATAAAGCTTTAAAAATAAGATTAGAGAGTAACTTTTTTAAAACAGATTTTATTTATTTATTTGACAGAAAAAGAAATAGTGAGAGCAGGAACACAAGCAGGGGGAGTGGGAGAGGGAGAAGCAGGCTTCCCGTGAAGCAGGGAACCGGATCCCAGGACTCCCGGATCCTGACCTGAGCCGAAGGCAGACACTTAACGACTGAGCCACCCAGGGACCCCTAGAGAGTGCATTTTTAACATGGTAAGATGCACAGCTTAAAATAATTGAACAATATCATGCCTCCTGATATAACTCTACAGAAATTCCCATCAAAGTCAGGAATAATGAAAAGTGCCTATGGTCCCGAAGATTGTGTAAGACTGTCCAGGAAATGCCAGCTAACACAATTAAGTAAGAAAACTATGTAATGGTTTAATAATATTGGAAAGAGGAAGCAAATTTATCAAATGTTATAAAATGATATGATTGTCCACTTGAATACCCTGAGAAAATTAACAGAAAAAAACCCTTAAAATCAATGCATTCAATAACGTAGCCAGTTAGAAATTAAATATTAGAATTTCTATAGTTTTCCTACATTCCAGATATAGTCAGGGGCACCTGCATGGTGCAGTCTGTTGACCATCCAGCTTTTGATTTCAGTTCAGGTCATGATCTCAAGGGTTGTGAGATTGAGCCGCACGTTCGGATTTGTGCTCAGTGGGGAGTCTGCTTGAGATTTTCTCTCCCTCTCCCTCTGCCCCCCCCACTCATGCTCTCTCTCTCTTTCTTTCTAAAACAAACAAACAAACAAACAAATAAATAAATAAATAAATAAATAAATAAATAAATATTAAAACAAACAAGTATAGTCAGATATAATATACAACGTTAAATAAAATACCCTAATCATAATGGTAATAAAATGTCAAATTCCTAAGGATAAAATGAAAAAGAAATGTATAGGGCTTACAAAAGGCAAACTCTAAACCACTCTTGAAGGACATCAAAGGAGACTTGCTTTGAAGAGAGCCATAACACATCCCCAGATGAGGCCAACTCAATGTGGTAAAAATGTCGACTAGTCCTAAATTAATCAGTAAATTTTATGTAGTCAACAAAAATTACTTTTTTTTTCAATTTGCCAAAATTGCTTTAGAGTTAAGCCAAAACAAAGGTACAAGAAAGTCCAATTTTCTATAGGGTATTCTGGCAAATTGTATTAAAAAATTGTCTGCTTTGACATAATAATTCAGCTTTTAGAAATAAATCCCTAAAACATAAGCAGGAGCATAACAATCTATACACAAGAATATCCATAATAGCACTTTTTATAATGCAAAAATGTGGAAAGAACCAAATAATCAGATAATGACTAAATATATTATAAATTTAATTAACTACTATGCAACTATTAAAATAATGAAGTCATTGGAGTATACTGGTTTAGGATGATGTTCACAATGTAGGAGTTTTTTGTTGTTATTTTTAAATTTTAATTCCAGTATAGTTAACATACAGTGTAATATTAGTTTCAGGTGTACAATATAGTGGTTCAATAATTCCATACATCACTCCGTGCTCATCACAAGTGCACTCCGTGATCCCTATCACCTATTTTACTCATTCCCCCACCCACCTCCCCTCTGGTAACCATCAGTTTGTTCTCTCTAGTTAAGAGTCTGTTTCTTGGTTTGCTTCTCTTTTTTCCCCCTTTGCTCATTTGTTTTGTTTCTTAAATCCCACATATAAGTGAATTCATATGGTATTTGTCTTGTTCTGACGGAAATTTCACTTAGCATAATACTCTAGCTCTATCCATGTCCTTGCAAACACACACACACACACACACACACACACACACACACACACACATCTTATTTATCTGTTCGTCTATCAGTGGACACTTGGACAGCTCCCATACTTTGGCTATTACAAATAATGCTGCTATAAACATAGGGATGCATGAATACCTTCAAATTAGTGTTTTTGTACTTTTTGAGTAAAGACCCAATAGTGCAATTACTGGATTGTAGGGTAGTTCTATTTTTAACTTTTTGAAGAACTTCCATATTGTTTTCCATAGTAGCTGCACCATTTCATATTCTCACCAACAGTGCAAGTGGGTTCCTTTTTCTTCACATGCTTGCCAACTCTTGTTCCTTGAGTCCACTCTGACACATGTGAGGTGATATCTCATTGTAATTTTGATTTACATTTTCCTGATGATGAATGATATTGAGCATCTCACGTGTCTGTTGGCCATTTGGGTATCTTCTTTGGAGAAATCTTCATGTCTTCTGCACATTTTTAAATTAGATTTATTGGGGGGGTGTTGAGTTGTATAAGTTCTTCATATATTTTGGATACTAGTCCTTTATTGGATATGTCATTTGCAATTAATCTTCTCCCATTCTGTAGGTTACTTTTTAGTTTTATTGACTGTTTCCTTTGCCGTGCAGAAGCTTTTTATTTTGATGTAATCCTTATAGTTTATTTTTGTTTTTATTTCCCTGCCTTGGGAGACTTTTCTAGAAAAAATATTGCTATGGGCAATGTCAGAAATTACTGTCTGTTCTCTTCTAGGATTTTTATGGTTTCAGGTCTCACATTTAGGTCTTTAATCTATTCTGAATTTATTTTTGTGTATGCTGTGAGAAATTGGTCTAGTATCCTTCTTTTGCATGTAGCTGTCCAGTTTTCCCAATGCCATTTTGTTGAAGACTGTCTTTTTTCTATTACATATTCTTTCCTCTTTTGTTGAAGATTAATTGACCATATAACTGTGGGTTTCTTTCTGGGTTTTCTATTCTTTTCCATTGATCTATGTGTCTATTGTGCCAGTACCATACTGTTTTGATGACTATAGCCTTGTCATATAACTTGGAGTCTGGAATTGTGGTACCTCCAGCTTTGCTTTTCTTCTTCAAAATTGCTTTGCTTACACGGGGTCTTTTGTGGTTCCATATAGATTTTAGGATTTTTTTGTTCTAGTTCTGTGAAAAATGCTGTTGTATATCGATAGGGATTGCATTAAATGTGTAGATTGCTTTGGGTACTATAGACATTTTAATAATACTTGTTCTTCTAATCCAGGAGTATGGAATGTCTCCATTTCTTTGTGTCATCTTCAATTTCTTTCATCAATGTTTTATTATTTCACAGTGCAAGTCTTTCACTTCTTTGGCTAGGTTTATTCCTAGGTATCTTATTATTTTTGGTGCAATTGCAAATGGGATTGTTTTCTTAATTCCTTTCTGCTGCTTCATTATTAGTGTACAGAAATGCAACAGATTTCTGCACATTGATTTTGTATCTTGTGACTTTACTGAATTCATTTATCAATTCTAGGAGTTTTTTTGATGGAGTCCTTAGGGTTTTCTGTATATAGTATCATGTCTTCTGCAAATAGTGAAAGTTTTGCTTCTTCCTTACCAATTTGGATGCATTTTATTTCTTTTTGTTGTCTGATTGCTGTGGTAGCACTTCCAGTACTATGTTGAGCAAAAGTGGACATCCTTGTCTTATTTCTGACCTTAAGGGGGATCTCTCAGTTTTTCCCCATTGAGTATGATGTTGAGTGTTGTTTTTTCATATGAGGCCTTTATTATTTTGAGCTATGTTCCCTCTAAACCTACTTTGAGGGCTTTTATCATGAATGATGTTGTATTTTGTCAAATGCTTTTTCTGCTGATGTTAAGATGATCGTGTAGTTTTTATCTTTCCTCTAATTGATGTGCTGTATTGTGTTGATTGATATGCAAATATTGAATAACACTTGTATCCTGGTGAATGATTTTTTTAACATATTGTTGGATTCTATTTGCTAGTATTTTGTTGAGGATTTTCACATTTATGTTCATCAGAGATATTGATTGGTAGTTCTCTTTTTTTGTGTGTGGTACTTTTATCTGGTTTTGGTGTCAGGGTGATACTTGAGTCATAAAATAAATATGTTAAGTTTCCTTCTTCTATTTTTTGGAATAGTTTGAGTAGAATAGGTATTAACTCTTCTTTACATGTTTGGTAGAATTCACCTGTGAAACCATCTGGTCTTGGATTTTGGGGGTTTTTTGGGGAGCTTTTTGATTACTTATTCAATTTCATTGCTGGTAATCGGTCTGCTCAAATTTTCTATTTCTTCCTGCTTCAGTTTTGGTAGATTATAGGTTTCTAGGAATTTATATCCATTTCTTCTAGGTTGTCCAATTTGTTGGTGTATAATTTTTCATAATATTCTCTTACAATACTTTGTATTTCTGTGGTGTTGGTTGCTATTTCTCCTCTTTCACTGGTGATTTTATTTATTTGCATTCTCTCTCTCTCTCTCTCTGTATGAGTCTTACTAGAGGTTTATCAATTTTGTGATCTTTTCAAAGAACCTGCTCCTGGTTTCATTAATCTGCTCTATTGTTTTTTGTTTTTTTAGTTTCTATATTATTTATTTCTGCTCTAATCTTTATTTCCTTCCTTCTGCTGATTTGGGGTTTTGTTTGTTGTTCTTTTTTTATCTCTTGTATGTGTAAGGTTAGGTTGTTTATTTGAGATTTTTCTTGCTTCCTGAGTTAAGCCTGTATTACTATAAACTTCCCTCTTAGAACTGCTTTTGCTGTTCTGAAAAGTTTTGGACCATTGTGTTTTCATTTTCGTTTGTTTCCATGTACTTTTTTATTTCTTCTTTGATTTCCTGGTTCACCCATTCATTGTTTAGTAGCATGTTATTTAACCTCCATATATTTGTGGCCTTTCCAGATTTTTTTCTTTTGGGTGATTTCTAATTTCATAGTGTTGTAGTCAGAAAGGATGTATGGTAACTTTGATCTTTTTGAATTTGTTAAGACTTGTTTTGTGGCCTAGTATGTGATCTATTCTAGAGAATGTTCCATGTGCACCTGAAAATAATGTGTATTCTTCTGTTTTAGGATGGGATATTCTGACTATATCTGTTAAATCCATATGGCCCAGCATGTCATTCAAAGCCACCGTATCCTTGTTAATTTTCTCTGTGGATGATCTGCCCATTGATGTAAGTGGAGTGTTAATGTCCTATACTATTATTGAATTATTATCGATTAGTTCCTTTATGTTTGTTAGTAACTGTTTTATGTATTTGGGTGTTCCCATGTTGGGTGCATATATATTTACAATTATTATATCTTCTTATTGTCCCCTTTATTATTATTTAGTGTCCTTCTTTGTCTTTTTTTTAATGGCCTTTGTTTTAAAGTCTGTTTTGTTCAATGTTAAGTATTGCTACTCCAGCTTTCTTTTAACATTTGCATAATAAATGTTTCTTTATCCCCTTATTTTCAATCTGCAGGTGTCTTTAGGTCTGAAATGAATCTTGTAGGCATCAAATAGATGAGTCTTGTTTTTTAATCCACTGTCACTCTATGTCTTCTGATTGGAGTATTTAGTCCATTTATATCAAAAGTAATTATTGATAGATATTTATTATTGCCATTTTGTTACTTGTTTTGTGATTGTTTTGGATCAGTTTTTCTCTGATCCTTTCATGGTTTGCTGGTTTTCTTTAGTGATATACTTGGATATACTCTTTATTTTGTGCATATCTATTACTGTTTTTTGATCTTTGGCTACCATTCAGTTTATATATAACATTATAATGCATATGATGCATATAACTGCATGTAGCAGTCTATAGTAAGCTGATGGCTGCTTAATTTTGAACTCATTCTTTACTCCTCTATGCTCCACATTTCAAATATTTGGTATCATATTTTAATCCTTTCATTTCGTGCTTCTCTTGACTTATTTTTACAGACATATTTATTTTGTTGTTATTTTTCCAAAGTTTTTATTTTTCATTTATTTGAGAGATTGAGAGAGTGAGAGAGAGAGAGAGCACACGTGGGAGGAGGACCAGAGGGAGAGGGAAAAGCAGACCCCCGCTGAGCAGAGAGAACAACTCAGGGTTCGATCCCAAGACCCTGGGATCATGACCTGAGCCAAAGGCAGACGTTTAACCAACTGAGTCACTCAGGTGCCCCTGTTTTTACTTTTGTGCTTCCTATTTTTCTTACTCTTACTTATGCTTTTTGTTTTCCACTCATAGAATCCTCCTTAACATTTCTTGTAGGTTTGGTATAGTGGTCAGGAATTTTTTTTTAATTTAATTAATTAAATTTAATTATGTTATGTTAGTCACCATACAGTACATCATTAGTTTTTGAAGTAGTGTTCCATGATGCATTGTTTTCATATAACACCCAGTGCTCCATGCAGTACATGCCCTCCTTAATACCCATCACTGGGCTAACCCATCCCTCCCTCCACCCCAAAACCCTCAGTTTGTTTCTCAGAGTCCATAGTCTCTCTGGTTCATCTCCCCCTCTGATTTCACCCCCTTTCATTTTTCCCTTCCTTCTCCTAATGTCCTCCATGTTATTCTTTATGTTCCACAAATAAGTGAAACCATATGATAATTGACTTTCTCTGCTTGACTTATTTCACTTAGCATAATCTCCTCCAGTCCCATCCATGTTGATGCGAAAGTTGGGTATTCATCCTTTCTGATGGCTGAGTAATATTCCACTGTATATATGGACCACATGTTCTTTATCCATTCATCTGTTGAAGGGCATCTCAGCTCTTTCCACAGTTTGGCTATTGTGGACATTGCTGCTATGAACATTGGGCTATCTATGGCCCTTCTTTTCACTACATCTGTGTCTTTGGGGTAAATATCCAGTCGTGTAATTGTTGGGTCATAGGGTAGCTCAATTTTTAATTTTTTGAGGAACCTCCACACTGTTTTCCAAAGTGGCTACAACAACTTGCATTCCCACCAACAGTGTAAGAGGGTTCCCCTTTCTCCACAACCTCTCCAACATTTGTTATTTCTTGCCTTGTCAATTTTTGCCATTCTAACTGGTGTAAGGTGGTATCTCAATGTGGTTTTGATTTGAATTTCCCTAATGGCTAAAGATGATGAACATTTTTTCATGTGTCTGTTAGCCATTTGCATGTCTTCTTTTGAGAAGTGTCTGTTCATGTCTTCTGCCCATTTTTTGACCTGATTATTTGTTTTTTTGGTGTTGAGTTTGAGAAGTTCTTTATAGATCTTGGATATCAGCCCTCTGTCTGTAATGTCATTTGCAAATATCTTCTTCCATTCTGTGGGTTGCCTCTTTATTTTGTTGACTGTTTCCTTTGCTGTGCAGAAGGTTTTTATCTTGATGAAGTCCCAAAAGTTCATTTTTGCTTTTGTTTCCCTTGTCTTTGGAGATGTATCTTGAAAGAAGTTGCTGTGGACGATGTCAAAGAAGTTACTGCCTATGTTCTCCTCTAGGATTTTGATGGATTCCTGTCTCACATTGAGGTCTTTCATCCATTTTGAATTTAACTTTGTGTATGGTATTAGAGAATGGTCGAGTTTCATTCTACTGTATATAGCTGTCCAATTTTCCCAGCACCATTTATTGAAGAGACTGTCTTTTTTCATTGCATATTTTTTCCTGCTTTGTTAAAGATTATTTGACCATAGACTTGAGGGTCCATATCTGGGCTCTCTATTCTGTTCCATTGGTCTATGTTTGTTTTTGTGCCAGTACCATGCTGTCTTGGTGATCACTGCTTTGTAATATAGCTTGAAATCAGGCAACGTGAAGCCCCCAGCTTTGTTTTTCTTTTTCAACACTTCCTTGGCAATTCGGGATCTTTTCTGATTCCATACAAATTTTAGGATTGTTTGTTCCAGCACTTTAAAAAAAGTCATTGGAATTTTGATCGGGATGGCATTGAAGGTATAGATTGCTCTGGGTAGCATAGACATTTTAACAATGTTTATTCTTCTGATCCATGAGCATGGAATGTTTTTCCATCTTTTTGTATCTTCTTCAATTTCTTTCATGAGTGTTCTGTAGTTCCTGGAGTACAGATCCTTTACCTCTTTGGTTAGGTTTATTCCAAGATATCTTATGGTTTTTGGTGCTATTGTAAACAGAATTGTTTCTCTAATTTCTCTTTCTACATTTGCATTGTTAGTGTATAAGAAAACAACTGATTTCAGTGCATTGATTTTTTTATCCTGTCACATTACTGAATTGCTGTATGAATTCTAGTAATTTGGGGGTGGAGTCTTTTGGATTTTCCACATAAAATATCATGTCGTCTGCGAAAAGAGAGAGTTTGACTTCTTCTTTGCCAATTTGAATACCTTTTATTTCTTTTTGTTGTCTGATTGCTGTTGCTAGGACTTCTAGTACTATTTGAACAGTAGTTGTGAGAGTGGGCATCCTTGACGTGTTCCTGATCTTAAGGGAAAGACTCTCAGCTTTTCCCCACTGCGGATGATATTCACTGTGGGTTTTTCATAGATGGATTTTATGAACTTGGGAAATGTTCCCTCTATCCCTATACTCTGAAGAGTTCTAATCAGGAAAGGATGCTGTATTTTGTCAAACGCTTTTTCTGCATCAATTGAGAACACGATATCATTCTTCTCTCCCCTCTTATTAATGTGTTCTATCACATTGATTGATTTGCAAATGTTGAACCACACTTACATCACGGGGATAAATCCCACTTAGTCATGGTGGATGATCCTTTTAAATATATAGTTGGATCCTATTAGCTAGGATTTTGTTGAGAATTTTGGAATCCGTATTCATCAGGGATATGGGTCTGAAATTCTCCTTTTTCATGGGGTCTTTGCCTGGTTTGAGGATTAAGGTAATGCTGGCCTCCTAGAATGAGTCTGGAAGCTTTCCTTCTGTTTCTATTTTTTGAAACAGCTTCTGGAGAATAGGTATTATTTCTTTTTTGAATGTTTGGTAGAATTCCCCAGGGAATTCATCAGGCCCTGGACTCTTGTTTTTTTGGGAGGTTTTAGATCACTGCTTCAATCTCGTTACTGGTTATTGGCCTATTCAGATTGTCAATTTCTTCCTGTTTGAGTTTTTGGAGTTTATAGGTTTCCAGGAAGGCATCCATTTCTTCCAGATTGCTCAATTTATTGGCATTTGGTTGTTGATAATAATTTCTTTTTTAAAATATTTTATTTATTTATTTGACAGAGAGAGACACAGAGAGAGAGGGAACACAAGCAGGGGGAGGGAGAGAGGGAGAAGCAGGCTTCCCTCTGAGCAGGGAGCCTGATATGGGGCTCAATCCCAGAACCCTGGGATCATGACCTTAGCCGAAGGCAGCCGTTTAACTGACTGAGCCACCCCGGCGCCCCTTGATAATAATTTCTAATAATTGTTTCTATTTCCTTAGTGTTAGTCGTGATTTCTCCCCTTTCATTCATAATTTTATTCATTTGGGTCCTTTCTCTTTTCTTTTGGATAAGTTTGGTCAGTGGTTTATCGATCTTATTAATTCTTTCAAAGAACCAGCTTCTAGTTTCTTTGATCTGCTCTATTGTGTTTCTGGTTTCTAATTTATTGATCTCTGCTCTAATCTTAATTATTTCTCTCCTAATGTGTGACTTAGGCATTGTTTGTTGCCTTTTCTCTAGTTTTTAAGGTGTAAAGTTAGTTGGTGAATTCAGGATTTCTCTATTTTTTCAAGTGAGGCTTGGATGGCTATGTATTTCCCCCTTAGGACTAGTCACCTTTGCAGTATGCCATAGGCTTTAGATTGATGTGTTTTCGTTCTCATTGGTTTCCATGAATTGTTTAAGTTCTTCTGTGATTTCCTGGTTGACCCAAACATTTTTGAGCAGAGTGGTCTTTACCTTCCAAGTGTTTGAATTTCTTCCAAATTTTTTCTTGTAATTGAGTTCCAGTTTTAAAGCATTATGGTCTGAGAATATGCAGGGAATAATCTCAATCATTTGGTATTGGTTAAGACCTGATTTGTGACTCAGTATGTGGTCTATTCTGGAGAAAGTTCTGTGTGTGCTCAAGAAGAATGAGTGTTTTGTTGTTTAAGTGTGGATTGTTCTGTATATATCTATGAGGTCCATCTGGTCCAGTGTGTCATTCCAAGCTCTTGTTTCTTTGTTGATTTTCTGCTTAGATGATCTGTCTATTGCTGAGAGTGGAGTATTGAGGTCTCCTACAATTAACGTATTATTATCAATATGATTCTTTATTTTGGTTAACAGTTGGCTTATGTAGTTGGCTGCTCCCATGTTGGGGGCATAGATATTTACAATTGTTACAATTCTTGTTGGATAGATCCTTTAAGAATGATATAGTGTCCTTCTGTGTCTCTAACTACAGTCTTTAGCTTAAAATCTAATTTGTCTAAGAATTGTTACCCCAGCTTTCTTTTGAGGTCCGTTGGCATGGAAGATGGATCTCCATCCCTTCACTTTCATTCTGGATGTATCTTTAGGTTCAAAATGAGTCTCTTGTAGACAGCATATGGATGGGTCCTGTCTTTTTATCCAATCTGCAACCCTGGGCCATTTTACGGGAGCATTTAGGCCATTCACGTTGAGAATGGTTATTGAAAGATATGAATTTATTGTCATCATGTTGCCTGTGAAGTCCTTGTTTCGATAGATTGTCTCTGTAAATTTGTTCTATATCATTCTTGGGTCTTTCTCCTTTTATAGAACCCCCCCTTAATATTTCTTGCAGGGCCAGCTTAGTGGTCACATATTCTTTCAGTTTCTGATGTTCTTGGAAGCTCTGTATCTCTCCATCTATTCTAAATGACAGCCTTGCTGGATAAAGTATTCTTGGCTGCATGTTCTTCTCATTTAGTACCCCGAATATGTCTTCCCAGCCCTTACTGGCCTGCCAGGTCTCTGTGGATAGGTCTGACATTATTCTGATGTTCCTCCCTCTGTACATAAGGGATCTCTTCCCCCTAACTGCCCTTAAGATGGTTTCCTTGGTTCTAAGATTTGCGAATTTTACTATTACATGCTGGGGCGTTGGCCTGTTTTCCTTGATCTTGGGAGGGGTCCTCTCTGCCTCTAGAACATTCCCCAGATGGAGGACATTCCTCATTCCCCAGATTAGGGAAGTTCTCAGCTACAATTTGCTCAAATATATCTTTTAGTCCTCTCTCTTTCTCCACCCCCTCTGGGATCCCAATAATTCTGACATTGGACCATTTCATGGTGTCACTTATTTCTCAGTTTTCATGGATTTGGAGTTGTTTCTCCCTGGCCTCCTCTTTAACCTTCTTCTCTATCAGTTCTTCTAGATCACTAATTCATTCTTCTGCTTTGCTTACCCTAGCTGTTAGATTATCTGGATTAGATTGGATCTCAGTGATAGCATTTTTAAATTCTGCCAGTTCAGCTTTCATTTTTGCCCTTAGAGTCTCTATGTTGCCATTAATCGATTTCTCCATCCTAGCTATTGTCTTCATAACTGTTACCCTGAAGTCCATTTCCGACATCTTGTTTATATCTGTATCCATTTGTAAATCTGTGGCAGAAGTCACAGTCTCTGAGTTTTTCTTATTTTGGAGGTTCTTCCTCCTAGTCATTCTGTTGAGGGGTGGTTGAATGAATGTACAGAGTCTAAATTATTGACCACAGTCCAAGCAAGATGCACCTGTTTTATAGGGACCTTAGGATTGTCGGCCTCTTGTTCTCCCAGCCTGTCTTCTGGGGGAGGGGCCTGCAGCACTGTTACTTGGGCAACCCAGTTTGGGCAGAGTTGCCCTGCCCCCTGTGGCAGGGGATGGGCTTAGTGAAAACCGGTTTTGGGGGGGCTTTTGTTCTCTGGTGGCTTTCCCTGGTGACTTTCCACGTCTCTTCTGAGAGTTAGAGCAGAAAAGACCATTTCCAACCCTCTGCCTCAGAGCAGAGAGATCACAGTCTGTTCTTCAGTGAGCTCTCCAGGCCACACTATCTCCATTTCTGTCTGTGCTGCTAAAAACTGCAGTGTCCTGGGTTTTACGCCCCTCAGTAGGGCTCCCAGTCCTCGCCTCCAGGTCGGGGCATGGGGCACATCTCTGCCCTTTGTGCTTCTAAAACCGCCAGCCACCCCCAGTTTGCATGTGCAGCCCCGCCACTCCAGGTTTCAGTCTGGGGGGCTGCCCTAAAGTCCTTTCCCCACTGCTGCCGGTCTGTGAGTCTGCCCTGTCCCCAGCGCAGGAGGCTTTCACTCACCAGCAGGGCAGGATCCCCATGGCTCCCTCCCCCTTCCGTTTATCTCCTGATATCTGCCTGCGGAATCATGGCTCCTGGCTTCATGTTGCCTGTGAAGTCCTTGTTTCTATAAATTGTCTCTGTAAATTTGTTCTATATGAGGCATGGCTTTATACCTCAAAACCAACCGCCTGTGATATTCTGTTTGTAGAGATCCAGATCTATATTCTTACATCTCCAGCTGATTTCGTGGGTTTTCAGAGTGGTCTAGTAGATATCCAGCTCAATTGAGGGGACTGGTTGGAATAGGGTCCCCTACTCCTCTGCCATCTTTTCCTCCTCCAGTCATGAATTCTTTTAAGTTTTGTTTTTCTGGGAAACTTTATCTTTCCTTCTATTCTGAATGACAGCCTTGCTGGATAAAGTAAACTTGGTTGCTGATATTTTCCTTTCTGCACTTTGAATACATCATGCCACTCTCTTCTGGCCTGAAAACTTTCTTCTGAAAAATCAGCTGATAGCTTTATGGGGTTTCCCTTTTATGTAACCATCTTCTTTTCTCTTGCAACCTTTAAAATTCTTTATCACTAATTTTTGACCATTTTAATTACTATGTGTCTTGGTGTGGACCTCCTTGGGTTGTATCTCTGTGCCTCCTGAATCTGGATCTCTGTTTGTCTCCCCAGATCTTGGAAGTTTTCAGCTATTATTCCTTCAAATACATTTTCTTCCCCCCTTTCTCTCTCCTCTCCTTTTGGGAATCATACAATTCAAATGTTATTACCCTTCATGGAGACACTGAGTTCTCTATGTCTATTCTCATTATGCAATATTCATTCATCTCTCATCTGTTCAGCTTGTTTGCTTTCCATTACTCCATCATCCAGGTCACTGATATGTTCCCCTGCTTCTTGTAGCTCACAATTTATTTCATCTATTGTGTCTTTAATTTCATTTATTGAGTTTTTCATCTCTTATACAATTTTTTTTTTATCACTTTGTCAGGGATCTCACTGATGTTTTCCCCCTTTTCTAAAGTCCAGTGAGTATCTTTATGATCATTACTTTAAATTCCAAATAAGGCATATTTTGTCTACCTCTCTGCGTTTGTTTCTCTGCATTAGGAAAGTCAGCTACATCTGCTCTTGAAAGTAGTGGCTTTATAAAGAAGGGGTCCTGTAGTGCCCTGCAGTCTAGGTTCACCAGAACCTGGCACTTCAGGGGAGTCTCATATATGTGTTACTTGTGTCCACTATTGTGTTTGAGTCACTTTTCCTTTCAGTCCAGACATCTGTCTGCTGTGGACTGTGCTTGCTTTCTTTGTTGTCAGTGAGACCCAGACAGGCCATCTCTGAGGGGGTGTGACAGCAGAAGGGCCCAGGGGCAGGATGGAAGTGTAGCAAAATTTGCACTGAACTGCTAGTCCTAGGTCAGATCCCCCACAGGTGCAGTGTGCAGTGGCAATGTTGGCAGTCAGGGCCACTGGTGGTGGGGATGTGTACAGTGTCTGTACACCCAGTGGCTGAGCCAGGTGCATGAAGCACACTATCAAAATTAGTGCTAAGCCATTAGTCTTATGCCATATTCCCTAAAGCAAGGTGGCCACTAGGGGTGTGACATGGAGGCAGCAGCTTGACGGGGCATATACAGTGTTAGCAAATTTGTGTTGAGTCCAAAGCCAAGGCCAGCAGGCTTGGAGTGGGCAAGTCCTCAGGAGAACTCATGGGTGGGGTGCACTGCTTGCAGGTTACTAGCTAGTGTCTGTGCAGTGCTACCTCCCACAGATGGCTCTGTGTTTATGCTGAGGGGTAGGGGAGGAAAATGGCACCTGCCAGCTCCTTTTTTCCTGGAGAAGTTCCCCAACTCACTCCAAAATCAGTATAAACAGATGTCTCTCATGTTGTACAAACTGTGGCTTCCATGTTGCTTCTCCTTAGGCTGTTGTCTCTTTATGGGCAAGACCTGGTTATCACCTTCCTGTCTCGTCCAGGCCTATGTCATCTGACTTATGAAACTCCAGGCTCCAAGTCCTGCTGGATATACAAACTCACAAAATTTAGCCCCTTTGGTTTTTCAAGGCCAGATGTTATGGGGATTCATTTTCTGCATGTGGGCTCCCTGGTGCTTTCCCGTCTCCACACCTGCAGGTCTTTCCCTCCTGTGGGCAGCCCTCAACCACTATTTCTGCCCTTCCTAAACTCTCTGATGCAGCTTCTTCTCTACATTTAGTTGTGGCAATTGTTCTGCCAGTCTTCAGATCATTCTCTGGTTTATTTACTCAGATGTGAATGGTATCTAATTGGCACCATGGGAGGAAATGAGCTTAGGGTCCTCCTACTCTTCCATTTTCCCAAGCTTCTCTCCACAATGTAGGAATTTTTTGAAAAATTGGGCAAAAATATTTATAAACGATATATTTGTTTGCATAAAAATGAGATAAGAAGAAAGCACACAAAATATTGAGTAGTCATATTTAAGTGTTGGGATCTTTTAGTGATTTTAATTGTCTTATTTTTTGTTTGGTTGTTGTTTATTTATGCAAAATTACATACATTTCTTGTATTATAAACTATAAATAAAAGTCAAATAAAGCAAATAAAAAGAAACCATTCTATAGCTATAGGAAACTAAGCAATATCATAATGTCAGTTTTCCTCTCTTTCCTTGATATCACTTGCCTCCATTCTTTCTCCACTTCCTGGACTACTGCAGCAATTTTCAACTGTTTATTTTGTGGCCAATACCTCTCTAATCTGCCAAGAAAGTGGATTTCCTAAATTGCAAATATAATCATATCTGCCTCTTTTAACATTATCCAGTGGTTCTTCATTGCCTACATTACCTTTATGCCTTTATTACCTTCTGCTTCACATATCAGAACCTATGCCATTTACTTGTCTATAATGGTCGTACCACCTACTTTGCTTAAGATTAGCTTTTACTCATTCTTCAGGTGTCAGTTTCAAAGTCATTTCTCACAAGAGTTCTTCCTGGACTTTAAGAAAATTTCTATTCCTCATGTCCTTTTCTCTATTCTCCATCTTAGCCCTCACATTTTTTCTTTATAAGCACTTATAATTAGTAATTGTTTTGTACATTTATTTACATAGTACTTTGAAAATCTATCTCCATCACTATAAAGTAGTCTTTGGGCAGGCATAAACTGAACGTATCCTGTTCACTATTCTGAGTTTGTTTAATAAATGAATATATGAATGAACCTTATTGCAAATGGTGCTAGCTTCAGCTTTCCAAAGGTATCAAGCTATTTCAGCCTCTACCTTCAAATGTTTGGTTTCCTCTCTCTGAAGCATTCATATCCTTCTCTGGAAACTCTGGTGAGTTTCCATATTTCATGACTCAGTTCAAGCTTTATTTCTTTTAAGAAAGCCTGGTAGAGTTGACTACACATATCTTTGTGCCCTGCTGAATCATAGTTCACCCTCTTAGAATCTGTCATTCTGATTGCTTTTAGTAGCTTACATGTCAATTGCCCCTACTAGAAAGTACATTTCTATTGGCCAGGGATTGGCTCTTACTCATTTCTATTTTCCCAGTGTTTAGCTCAACATATAGTTGGCACTTAGAGATTGACTGGAGCTGATTAGATGAATGCATAAATGAGTTTCCCTGAAATGCTTCATAAAACTTGTAATTCACTCTTTCATTTTATGTCAAATGATTCTTATTAAAATCTACTGCAAGATTATTTAGTTTATAGTAGGGCAAAAAAAGCAAGAGCTTTCCAAATGAATCTTTGAAGGACATTTCATCTCTCCATAATCAATGGGATTTGTTAAAATAACATCCATGGTCTTTAACCAACCACCAAAACAACAACAAGAAATGACAGTTGAAATAAAGCTTAATTCACTGACATCACCAACCTCAGCCAAGTACCATACTATGTTGCAGCTGTATGGCCCTTTGAAAGGATTTAAATTGGGCATAGTTTGGAATTCCCAAATCTTTGGCTTATATTTAATTTTTTTAAAAGCTGCAGTGATTTAATCTTTGCTTACCTCTGAACTGTAGACACTGTTGGGACACTTTCCTCTTTTGGTTTTGGGATCATTGTGCTATTTCCACGCCCACAGTAGTGATGTTACTTCCTTAGCTTCAAACCCACACAGTTATGCACAGACAGCTTCTGCTGCACAAATGAACATGAAAAAGCCATCACTGCAGGTGCAGAGATGCTTTTATAATGAATTACTGCCTCCTTACTGAGAACTAGGAGAGACCTGCTGTGTTTGTCACTTTTTAGTTATTAGGCAATGTCTGCAGGCACTCAATATTTCTATTCCATACTTACCCTTTTCTGGAGCAGAAAGCAAGTGCTATAACAGCTGTGTGTGTATTTGTTTTCTTTGGGGCAGACAGAGGCCAAAGAAACCACAAAACAGTCTAAATCACAGCTCTTCCTTCACTTACATAAGGATTATAGAAGCAGGTGCACACTATTTGTTTCTTCTGGGTGTTTAATAAGGCTTCTGAGTTTTCATATTAATAATTCATAAGAAGCTTATCATTACTGTCATATGTATGGGTTGAGTGCTGTCTTAGCTACACTGTAAAATTACTTTAAAACACACACCTGATGGGTGTCTGGGCCCTATACATTTGATTCCTATCAGCAACATCATCCTTCCTCTCATATTTGAAGATCCACAAAGTGAAGGGTCGCAGCTACATGGTATGGGTGAGGTCTATATTGAATTGAAAGTTTCATCCTAAATGTTCTAAATTCCAAGGAGCTAAAAGGGTCAAACAGAAAATATTTGATGTTTTAGGGATATTTCTCACTCCACTCCATTCTGCTCTTGATTATTCACTAAGGGGAAGAACAGACTGTTTCAGAAAGATCCATATTGACACACCTAAGACTAAGACTGGCTTTTTTCCCTGATCTTCAAACACTCCAAACTTGTATTTACCTTAAGGGTCATGTGGAATTCCTTGCTTATAGACTCATTACATTTTTAATTTTTATAGATATTGCCCAATTGTGAAACACTGAATTTCAGAAGTTTCTCACATGGGATTTTATATAGACAATGTGGGTGACAGGTGAACAATATCTTTAACAACAGTTGTTAATAGATACAATAGTGCATTATGTGTTTTGAAAGAGACTACTACTAGTAAGTAGGCATAAAGCAAAATGCTTTTGAAGCCCAAGATGTGGCTATTCAGTTTACCCTCCTGATAAGTGGGAGTGTAAGGAATGTTGCTTTGCTGCTGTGTCTCATGGGGTGGGGAGACATCCTGCATTTGTTTTCCATGCCTAGGGTCTCCCCCAAAAATGTCAGAAGCAGCATCCTAAGGTGATGTCTGATAAGGACCAGTGTATTAGTTTGCTAGTGCTGCCACAATAAAATGCTACAAACTAGGTGACTTCAACAGCAGAAATTTGTCATCTCACGGTTCTGGAGGCTAAAGTCTGAAATGAAGGTGTCAGCAGAACTGATTCCTTCTGAGGGCTGTGAAGGAGGGATCTGTTCCAGGCTTTTCCTTGGCTTTTACGTGGTCATCTTCTCCCTGTGTCTCTTAGCATCTTCCTGCTGTATGCTTCTGTCTCTGTGTCCCAATTTCCCCTTTTTATAGGAAAACTAGTCATATTCAACACCAGTCATTTTGACTTGATTACCTCTCTAAAGACTCTCTCTCCACCTAAGGTCATAGTCTGAAATACTGGGAAATAGGACTCCAGCATATCTTTGGGAGGGGGCAACAGAGAGACACAATTCAACCCATAATAGTCAGGATGGTTTGAGTTTGGGTCACCAACAGATGAGAAATCCAAGATCCAAAGGCAAGGGGAGATTTGAGATTTAAGATAACCAATTTGTGGGGTGTTCTAGGGGTTCAGAATGATCAAAAATTTGGAATAATTCCTAAGCTGAAATTGTCAAAGATTACGACAACTTTTTATGTGATACTCATAGTAGCTGTAATGTTTAGGTCAACAGCATTTGAAGGGGCAGAGAGAGACACTGGGCGGGAGGAGGAAATGCAATAGTAATGATATAAACAAGGCCAAGTTGTGGTGCTATTCATAATAGCATAATACGGCTGTTCAGTATTAGCATGTTCGATCCTTCTGAGTTCTTTATTTGTTATAATTTGGTTGTTTTGTTCTTTTGTTCCTTTCAAGTTCCTATAGTTTCATACTGAGTTCATTTAGATTGGGTTTAATCCAAAGGAGATTTTGCAATAATAAGGTGTATTTGACTGAAGGTTTCTGTGTTCCATATTTATTACTTCTCTGAAAATGGTGAATCCTATTAAAAGAAAGTTCGAGAAACAACTTTCTGAAATCATTTGCTACATGCTAGATGTGTACATTTTTTTAAAGATTTTATTTATTTATTTGTCAGAGAGAGATAGAGCACAAGCAGGGGGAGCAGCAGGCAGAGGGAGAAGCAGGCTCCCCACTAAGCAAGAAGCCCAATGTGAGACTCAATCCCAGGACCATGGGATCATGACCTGAGCTGAAGGCAGATGCTTACTTGACTGGGCCACCCAGGCATCCCTGTACCTTTTATTTTAAAGAAGAGCATAAGGACCTAATAAAAGTATGAATATGTCTACAAATTCAGGTCAGAAAGAAATGTTACAACTTTCTTCTCCCCCATCATAAATCAGTTTAAGTCATGTTTTAAACTTCTAATCCATGAGGCAGAAAACACAAGCATAAGTCCTTCCTGGACTTCTCCATCCTGGGTTATATTAGTTCTTAAATTTTAGAGAATGAAGATTTTGGGTGGAGGGGCATCTGGTCTTCAGTCTTTCTGCCTCACTGATAGCCATTGAAAATGTCTGCATGATCTTTTCAGAAAGTATTAATAGATTCCTAATGCTTCCATACATATTTGGGGCATACCTTTTCTTGGTGAGACTGGTTGTGCTTTCATTTTCCATGGCCTGTTCTTCCACTCAGCCATTTCCTCTTGGAGATATCAGCACATTCCCTGTGCTGCTACTGAGAAGCAGGATGTAGGTCCTTTCTTCTCTGTGGGCTCACAAATCTCTATCTTCTCTTTCCATCCTCTAGCTTGCAGGGGGTGGAGTGGGAGGGAGAGAATGATTTTCAATTTGGTGGAAATCATATTCTATTGTTCCATGATGTTCCATGCCATTGAATTTCCTTCTTTCTACCTCCTTAGCAAACTCCACAACCAATCAATTCCCCTAAAGTGTAGAGTTTTAGAAAACAACAGGCAAAATGTTTTTTGGTCTATTTTTCGTTCCTTCTCTGCCCTGTGTCATCTCCCCTGAAGTAATGAGAATGGGACTAGCAACACTGAATGTGGAGAAGGAATTGTGGAAAATGGAAAGAGAAAAAAAATTAGTTAATGGCACAAAATATTATTCCAGGTACACAATTAAGGCACAGGTTTTTTGATCCAGTTACATTGTCATACACATTGAGAGACACCCAAGACTAATACAAAAGCTAACATCATGCAAGGAGACCACACCCAGAGTTAGCCAACAAGTTCTTTATTGTCTTGCTGGGGTAAGAACCAATGAAATCTGACCTAATTAAAACCTACCAATAGCTATTTTCATCTTCTATGAATAGCATGACCTAAGCCCCTTCAGTTTAGAATCTGGTGCCTCCAAAATTCCCCAATGCTTCACTCAGACCCTGCTTTCTAGAATCCATGTGTAACTTGTCTATCACTGACATCCTGGTCATAGCATCAGCAAAGGATGGACCAATGGAATACTTTCCATTCTATCAAACCATCAGGTTTTCCAGTAAAAAGAGAAGTAAAATGGAAATTACGGTTGTTTTACAGAGACTTGCATGTCTCAGTCTGCTTTGTAGTCACCCTGTAGTCACCCTGTGCCTATTCAAAAAAAAATTTTTAAGCAAAGAATGCCAGCCTTATAAGGACCACTCATTTTTTCCATACTTTTTCCCATAAAAGCCACACATTCCTTAGCTGCTTCATTATCTACCAGAAAAAGTCATCCCATGGCATTTGACTCACCAGAATGAAAACCATTTTCAGATTATTAAGAAGCTACTGACTTTATAATCTCTGTTATGACATCAGAGGGAATATAAGCACTGATGCTAAAAGACAATGCTCGGGGAGCCTGGGTGGCTGGGTTTGCTTTTCCCTCTCCTGCTCCCCCTGCTTGTGCTCTCTCTCTCTCTCTCTCTCTGTGAAATAAATAAATAAATAAAATCTTAAAAAAAATAAAAATAAAAGACAACGCTCATCTGACATGGTAGAATTGAAATGAAGCACGAAATTACAGATAACATTGGACTATTACTTATTCACCTCTCAGAAACAATGTCATCTAGCCACAGATGGACAAATAAGTACTCACTTTTATCTTAGGGGACAAATAATTAGCCAACTGTAGCAAGCTTTTATTTATAGTTTTATGTATCACAAATAAGACTTCCAGTTTCTGGTCCAACATGTGAGGAGCTTAGAAATCATGATTCCCAACCTCATAACAAGAAGAAAGCTGAACAAACAAACAAACAAAAAACACAACAACTCTTTTTAGTTCCATCAGAAATCTGACATCACAGGGCAAACCACTGTCCATCAAATTGGAAACAGGTATATACAGAGAACCACAGCTTACCAGAGCAGAAGCCCAGGAGCATAAAACCTCTGTGAGAACAAGTAGCAGAGTAAGAAAATTTAAGTTGTAATTGACAAATTGCTGAAGGCTCAATGTTTGAGGACAAGTTTGAGCATTAAAAACTCCAGGGGGCCTGATCTTAGGGAATCACCCATACTTCTGTGACTTTTACCTCCAGGAGTCCCATAAGGGTCTCACAGTGAAGATTTAGTAAAAATTTCCTTGTGTTTTCAGGAGGGGGAGAGGAAAACTGACCATTCTGAAATTCACTCAGAATATTCTGTACTTCTTAACAAGGCTTGCCCTCAAAATAAACCATTTTACCAGAACCTAACTGACTAGGGTTTTATCAGAGCCTAAATGATCTGGGAGAAGGGAAATACCTAATCCCAGTCCACTCGTATTTACTGACTCACCTAAGTGGAAGGAGGGTTTGACTGAGAAACATGTATGAAGGTTACAGCCCAAGGGCACTGGCTCACTAAAAGACTGAGACTTAATCACAGGACTACAAGACCCTTCTCTTTTCCCCACAACTTACTACCACACCAGTAGGTTCATGTATAATAACTGGAGAATACAAGTGAAAGAAAGCATTCCTCAGACCTTATTTAAGAGAAATCTTTAAGGAAAACCCAAAGTCAGCAGGGGAGACGAACACAAGGACACCAGAGGAAATTTTAGCTTCTGACAACTACAGATACAGCAAACATTAAACACAACCTAACTTCTAATGAGGTAAATGTAAAACCTCACACAAAAGTCCTATTTACCTCAGTTCCTTTTACCCAGTACATCATGTCTAGCTTTCAATAAAAAAAAAAAACAAAAACAAAAAACTGAGGCATACTGAAAGACAAAACCACAGAAGAAACAGAGCATCACAGTCAGAGTCAGATATGGCAAGGATGTTGGAATTATTAGACTGAAAATTCAAAACAAGTATGGTTACTATGTAAAGAGCTCTAATGGAAAAGGTGGACAATATGCAAGAAGAGGCAGGTGATATAGGCAGGGAAATGGGAATTCTAAGAAAGAATCAAAAGAAAATACTAGAAGGAAAAAACACTGTACCAGGAATGAAGAATGTCTCTGATGGGCTCTTCAATAGACTGGACACAACCAAGGAAAGAATCATTGAGATTGAAGAAATGTCAATAGAAACTTCTAAAACTGAAATGCAAAGAGAAAGAATGAAAAATACAACAGAACCATGGGGCAACTGCAAAAGGTACAATACCATGAACCATGGGGCAACTGCAAAAGGTACAATATATGATAATGGGAATACCAGAAGGAAAATAAAGACAGGAAGGAACAGAGAAACATTTGAAGTGAATATGATTGAGAATTTCCTAAAATTAAAGATAGACAACAGACTTAGATACTGAAAGCTCAGAGGACACCAAGCAAGATAAAAACCAAAAATTTATACAAGGACACATAACACAAACTTAGAAAATCATAGACAAAGAGAAAATCTTGAAAGAAACCAGAAGGGGAAAAAATCCCACCTTACAGAGGAGCAAGGGTAGGAATTACATCAAACTTCAGAAGTCATACAAGCAAGAAGAAAGTGGAGTGAAAGTGGATATTTAATGCATTGAAAGAAATGATCTATGAATCTAGAATTATTTACACAGTGAGATTATCCTTCAAAAGTGAAAGAGAAATAAAGATTTTCTGAGATAAACAAAAATTGAGGGAATTTGTTGCCAGGAGACCTGCTGTTCGAGAAGTATTAAAATAAATTCGTCAGAAAAAAAGGAAAATGATGTAGGTCAGAAACTTGGATCTACATAAGGAAAGGAAGAGTGTTAGAGAAGGAATATATGGAGGTAAAATACATCACAAACTATGGGATTCCTCAAAGGATGTACATATATACTTACTTAACTTACTAAATGTGCAGAACTGGAGTTTGTTCAGCAAATAGTCATGAATAATAATAGCAGGTTTTTTCCTTTGTTCAAAATATTATTCCGTATTAGTACTATAGGTCATTCCTGGCAATTTATTTATTTGTTCAACAAATAATTATTGAACATATACTAAATGCCAGACCCTGGTACTAGGGAAAAGGAAAAAAGATCAAAAGAGCTGTTTCTGCCTGAAAGAAGTATACAATTTAATCAAGATAGAGAAATACTACTTAAAATTTACTAATATAGTAAGATAATAACTATAAGTGTCATATGCACAAAGTTAAGTGGTACTTTCTGGGAAGCACTTGACTTTATCTAGAGTTGTCCAGCAAGGTTCATGAGAGGACACAGCATTAAAGCTGAGACTTTAATAATAAGAGGAGTTTGCAAAGGGATGACAACAGTGTGTGCAGTTATAAAGATTGCATTAAGGTATAGAGAAAGCAAAGTGATTTGGTATTACCAGAATTCAGAATGAGGAGAAGAATGGGAAATGAGGCTAGACCAGTGGGCAGTGTCAGGAAAAGTTTTGCATGCCTGCCAAAGGGGTTG
Organism: Callorhinus ursinus; assembly: GCF_003265705.2. Lineage (NCBI taxonomy): Eukaryota > Metazoa > Chordata > Mammalia > Carnivora > Otariidae > Callorhinus > Callorhinus ursinus. Next base: position 29,164,324 of record NW_027397075.1, on the reverse strand, counting down.
TTTTATGCTGTTTTGTTTTTGTTTTTCTACAGGCAATGCAAGTTCATTGAAGAATACTGAGTTATAATAACAAAAATACTAGGTAACATTTATTAACCATTACCATATCCCAGGCTCAGTTCTAAATGGTTTACACCTATTAATTCATTTAAGCCCCACAACATCCCACCATAAGGCACAACATGGTTAAAGTACTTGCCCACGGTCATGTAGCTCAATGGCAGAGTTGGGTAGGAGTGTGACAAAGTAGCACTTATGTTTAGAATTACCCCTCTGATAGCCATGCAGAAGATGAAGGGGGTAGCAGTGGTCATGGAGATGGAAAGGGCAGATATTCAGAAAATGGAATTGATGGAATTGATCATCAATTGGGTTTGATAGGACAAGGAGAAGAGGATGGTTTAGAATACTCTGAGGTTCTTGGCTTGGGAAAATTGAAGGAGATGAAAACTCCATTCTGAAAACAGGGAAAATTGGGAAGGAAACTGTTTTGAGAATACTTCATTCAGTCAATGAATGAAGTTGTTCAGTCAATATTAACAATCTACCCTGGATCAGGCATTCTGTCAAGTGTCAGATATACAATGCTGAGCAAATTAGACAAAGTTCTCATACACTTTACAGTCTAAAAGCAAATTCAACTTTTGGAAATGTTAGGGTACCTATAGATCATCAATACAAACATGTCCAGGAGGCTTTGTACATAATTTTTTTCCTGCTGATTCTCTAAAATTTATTGGAGAATTACCCTCTTTCTAGATCCCCAGTCAAGTCCAGAATTAAGCCCTTAAATAAGCCTCAGACTCCATTCACCTTCCCTATGGTCTAGGCAAGTCCACACACAGAGCCAGATGTTGGCTAGACCCTGGGCTCTAGTCTCTGATGAGTAACCATGCAGGAAGCCACCCTTGGGGAAAGGGAGATTCTATCCCTCAGAGAATAGACCCAGAATTGAATTATGTATCTGACTTAAAGAGAAATCTGAATTGGATGTGTAGAAAAGTGAAGACCATCAGCATATAAGAGGTAGATTAAGCCACTCATGTGAATGACATTGAGAAAAACAGAAGGCTGATAATAGTCCTTGGAGTAGGCATTGGAGGCTTGGAATAGGAAGGAGTGTCCCATAGAAGACTTAGAAGAAAAAGCCAGATAAGTAGCAGGAAAACCTGAATATTGTTTCCCTTATACTGACCCTTCATCCATTTATATAATAAGAAACTTTACTGGGAATTTTTGGTGTCAATAAACAGTGAGTTTCTATCATTATAATGAGGTCTTATGCCTAAATTATACAAGCTTTAGTGTGCTTTTGGCCTGGAGAGCATTGTCACATTGGCCAACTTGATGAGGTGTTTTTCCAGGATGATTTGTTTAAATCAGAAATCTTAGAAGCAGACCTAGCTCTTCTGGAGTCTTCTGTTTTTTAATTTTTCTTTATACTTCCTGCAGTAGGATAATAGACAAAAAGTATTGAAAGCAATATTTCTTCTTTGGACTGTTGATCTATTTTGGTGGAGTTTTTATTTGTGGTAAATCCACATGATCATCAACTTGGTTAGAAATCTTAATTTAAGATGCTGTTTATCTAGTCTGCCCACTTTAAATACCAGAACATTGACCTCAAGAATTAATTTGGCACTCCTCTTATCTAGGTATCTTTTGACATTGAAGCACAGCACAGTGGATATGGCTTGTCTCTGCTCCATGGTATATGTGGCTTCAGCTGAAGACACTCAAAATAACTGGGAATTACTTAAATGCCAGGGGACAGAATCACGGAGAGGTTTCTCACATGTCTGGCTGGCAACTTATCTGGGATAACACAAAGGCTGGACTCAGTTGGGGCTGTAAACTGAAACTCCTCCATGTTACTATATGGCCTGTAGGCCTGGGTTTCCTCACAGCATGGGTAGGAGAAGACTTCTTGATGATTCAGGATTCCATGAGCAAGTGTTCCAGCAAGCAAGGTGGGAATTTCATGCTCTTTTATCACATAGCCTGAGAAGTCATGTGCATCACCAGTTCACCCCAATCAAGGGAAGGGGACATAGACTTTACAGCCATGTATTTAAAACTGCCACACTTATTAAAGGTGTAGTGAGAATAAAATAATAACAAAAATGATTAACTAACATCACCTAGCTATATATTATGGTGTAAGGATGATATAGAGTTTTATTTAGAAAGACTGGTACTAGAATTAGCTTCCCCAAATTCAGAAGTACTGCAAAGAACATCTGGACTTGTTTATTCATTCCACAAATATTGAGAATATGGTTGTGAAAAGTCCTTGATCTCATGTTTATATGGTGGTAGAAGGATAGAGAGTAATGGAACATAAAAAAGAAGCAAAAGAATACATGGACAAGATGATTTAGGATAGTGATATATCTCTGAAGAAAACAAATCAGGCTGATAAACATTTAGCATTTGCTAAGAAGTTCAGTGCTAGACCAAAGGATTTGGCTTACCATATTCATGAGGACATAGTACACAAGATACAGAGGATTTCCTCATCTCTAAAGAGGAAAAAAGCTGAGATGACAAAATTTAAGTGGTGGACAACATTTTTAGGGGGCATAGAATATCAAAACATCCAAGTTCAAATGTCAAACAAAAGATCAGATTTAGGCCCACAGAAAGTAAATGGAGCCAAGAGTCAAAAGCAAGTTGTAACTGGAATTGAACAAGAATGGAGTAGACAGAAAAGCAAAGTGAAAGTGCTACATTTCTTTTTGGTGGATGGGGATGTCTTTTTTTTTTTATGTTACATTAATCACTATACATTACATCACTAGTTTTTGATGTAGTGTTCCATGACTCATTGTTTGTGTATAACACCCAGTGCTCCATGCAGTACATGCCCTCTTTCATACCCATCACCGGGCTAACCCATTCCCCCACACCCCTCCACTGTAGAACCCTCAGTTTGTTTCTCAGAGTCCATAGTCTATCATGATTCATCTCCCCCTCCGAATCCCCCCCCTTCATTTTTCCCTTCCTACTATCTTCTTCTTTTTTTTTTAACATATAATGTACTATTTGTTTCAGAGGTACAAGTCTGTGATTCAATAGTCTTAGACAATTCACAGCACTCACCATAGCACATACCCTCCCCAAGGTCTATCACCTAGCCACCCCAAACCTCCCACCCCCCACCACACCAGCAACCCTCAGTTTGTTTCCTGAGATTAAGAATTACTCATATCAGTGAGAACATATGATACATATCTTTCTCTGATTGACTTATTTCACCCAGCATAAAACCCTCCAGTTCCACCCACGTCATTGCAAATGGAAAGATTTCATTCCTTTTGATGGCTGCATAATATTTCAATATATATATATATATATATACCACATCGTCTTTATCCATTCATCTGTCGATGGACATCTTGGCTCTTTCCATAGTTTGGCTATTGTGGACATTGCTACTATAAACATCAGGGTGCACATACGTATCCCTTTGGATCCCTACCTTTGTATCTTTGGGGTAAATACCCAGTAGTGCAATTGCTGTGTTGTACGGTAGCTCTATTTTCAACTTTGTGAGGAACCTCCATATTGTTTTCCAGATGGCTGGCTGCACCAGCTTGCATTCCCACCAACAGTGTAGGAGGGTTCCCCTTTCTCTGCATCCTCGCCAGCATCTGCCATTTCCTGACTTGTTAATTTTAGCCATTCTGACTGGTGTGAGGTGGTATCTCATGGAGGTTTTGATTTGGATTTCCCTGATGACAAGCAATGTTGAGCACTTTTTCATGTGTCTGTTGGCCATTTGGATGTCTTCTTTGGAAAAATGCCTGTTCATGTCTTCTGCCCATTTCTTGATTGGATTATTTGTTCTTCGGGTGTTGAGTTTAATAAGTTCTTTATAGATTTTGGATACTAGACCTTTATCTGATATGTCATTTGCAAATATCTTCTCCCATTCTGTCGGTTGTCTTTTGGTTTTGTGGACTGTTTCTTTTGCTGTGCAAAAGCTTTTTATCTTGATGAAATCCCAATAGTTCATTTTTGCCCTTGCTTCCCTTGCCTTTGGCGATGTTTCTAGGAAGAAGTTGCTGTGGCTGAGGTCAAAGAGGTTGCTGCCTGTGTTCTCCCTTAGGATTTTGATGGACTCCTGTCTCACACTGAGGTCTTTCAAACATTTTGAGTCCATTTTTGTGTGTGGTGTAAGGAAATGGTCCAGTTTCATTCTTCTGCATGTGGCTGTCCAATTTTCCCAACACCATTTTTTGAAAAGACTGTCTTTTTTTATTGGACATTCTTTCCTGCTTTGTCAAAGATTAGTTGACCATAGAGTTGAAGGTCCATTTCTGGGCTCTCGATTCTGTTCCATTGAACTATGTGTCTGTTTCTGTGCCAGTATCATACTGTCTTGATGATGACAGCTTTGTAATAGAGCTTGAAGTCCGGAATTGTGATGCCACTAGCTTTGCTTTTCTTTTTCAACATTCCTCTGGCTATTCGGGGTCTTTTCTGGTTCCATACAAATTTTAGGATTATTTGTTCCATTTCTTTGAAAAAAGTGGAAGGTATTTTGATGGGGATTGCATTGAATGTGTACATTGCTCTAGGTAGCATAGACATTTTCACAATATTTGCTCTTCCAATCCATGAGCATGGAACATTTTTCCATTTCTTTCTGTCTTCCTCAATTTCTTTCATGAGTATTTTATAGTTTTCTGAGTACAGATTATTTGACTCTGGTTAGATTTATTTCTACGTATCTCATGGTTTTGGGTGCAATTGTAAATGGGACTGACCCCTTAATTTCTCTTTCTTCTGTTTTGTTGGTGTATAGGAATGCCACTGATTTCTGTGCATTGATTTTATATCCTGCCACTTGACTGAATTCCTGTACGAGTTCTAGCAGTTTTGGGATAGAGTCTTTTGGGTTTCCACATAAAGTATCATTTCATCTGCAAAGAGTGAGAGTTTGACTTCTTCTTTGCCAATTTGGATGCCTTTTATTTCTTTTTGTCGTCTGATTGCTGTGGCTAGGACTTCTAGTACTATGTTGAATAGCAGTGGTGATAGTGGACATCTCTGCCACATTCCTGAGCTTAGGGGGAAAGCTCTCAGTTTTACCCCATTGAGAATGATATTCGCTGTGGGTTTTTCATAGATGGCTTTTATGATATTGAGGTATGTACCATCTATCCCTATTCTCTGAAGAGTTTTGATCAAGAAAGGATGCTGTACTTTGTTAAATGCTTTTTCTGCATCTATTGAGAGGATCATATGCTTCTTGTTCTTTCTTTTATTAATGTATTGTATCACATTGATTGATTTGCAGATGTTGAACCAACCTTGCAGACTGGGAATAAATCCCACTTGGTGGTGGTGAATAATCCTTTCAATGTACTGTTGGATCCTATTGGATAGTATTTTGGTGAAAATTTTTGCATCCATGTTCATCAGGGATATTGGTCTGTATTCTTTTTGATGGGGTCTTTGGTTTTGGGATCAAGGTAATGGTGCCCTCATAAAATGAGTTTGGAAGTTTTCCTTCCATTCTATTTTTTGGATCAGTTTCAGAAGAATAGGTATTAATTCTTCTTTAAATGTTTGGTAGAATTCCCCTGTGAAGCCATCTGGCCCTGGGCTCTTTTGTTGGGAGATTTTTCATTACTGCTTCAATTTCCTTAGTGGTTGTATGTCTGTTCCTGGTTCAGTTGTGGTAGTTTATTCATCTCTAGGAATGCACCCATTTCTTCCAGATTATCTAATTTGCTGCCATATAGTTGCTCAAAATATGTTCTTATAATTGTTTATATTTCTTTGGTGTTGGTTGTGATCTCTCCTCTTTCATTCATGATTTTATTTATTTGGGTCCTTTCTCTTTTCTTTTTGATAAGTCTGGCCAGGGGTTTATCAATCTTACTAATTCTTTCAAAGAACCAGCTCCTAGTTTCATTGATCTGTTCTACTATTCTTTTTGTTTCTATTTCATTGATTTCTGCTCAGATCTTTATTATTTCTCTTCTCCTGCTGGGTTTAGGCTTTATTTGCTGTTCTCTCTCCAGCTCCTTTAGGTGTAGGGTTAGGTTGTGTATTTGAGACCTTTCTTGTTTCTTGAGAAAGGCTTGGATTGCTATATAGTTTCCTCTTAGGACTGCCTTTGCTGCATCCCAAAGATTTTGAACAGCTGTGTTTTCATTTTCATTGGTTTCCATGAAATTTTTAAATTCTTCTTTAATTTCCTGGTTGACCCATTCATTCTTTAGTAGGATGCTTTTAGCCTCCATGTATTTGAGCTCTTTCCGACTTTCCTCTTGTGATTGAGTTCTAGTTTCAAAGCATCGTGGTCTGAAAATATGCAGGGAATGATCCCAATCTTTTGGTACCAGTCGAGACCTGATTTGTGACCTAGGATGTGATCTATTCTGGAGAATGTTCCATGAGCATTAGGGAAGAATGTGTATTCTGTTGCTTTGGGATAGAATGTTCTGAATATATCTGTGAAGTCCATTTGGTCCAGTGTGTCATTTAAAGTCATTATTTCCTTGTTGATCTTTGGCTTAGATGATCTGTCCATTTCAGTCAGGGGGATGTTAAAGTCCCCCACTATTACTGTATTGTTGTCAATGTGTTTCTTTGCTCTTGTTATTAATTGGCTTATAGAATTGGCTGTTCCCATGTTAGGGGCATAGATAGTTACAATTGTTAGATCTTCTTGTTGGCGAGACCCTTTAAGTAGGATATAGTATCCTTCCTCATGTCTTATTACAGTCTTTGGTTTAAAATCTAATTTGTCTGATATAAGGATTGCCACCCCAGCTTTCTTTTGGTGTCCATTAGCATGGTAAATGGTTTTCCACCCCCTCACTTTCAATCTGGGGGTGTCTTTGGGTCTAAAATGAGTCTCTAGCAGAAAGCATATCAATGGGTCTTGTTTTTTTATCCAATCTGATAGCCTGTGTCTTTTGATTGGGGCATTGAGCCCATTTACATTCAGGGTAACTATTGAAAGATATGAATTTAGTGCTATTGTATTGCCTGTAAGGTGACTGTTACTGTATATTGCCTGTGTTCCTTTCTGATCTATGTTACTTTTAGGCTCTCTCTTTGCTTAGAGGGCCCCTTTCAATATTTCTTGTAGGGCTGGTTTGGTGTTCACAAATTCTTTTAGTTTTTGTTTGTCCTGGAAGCTTTTTACCTCTCCTTCTATTTTCAATGAAAGCCTAGCTGGATATAGTATTCTTGACTGCATATTTTTCTCATTTAGTGCCCTGAATATATCATGCCACTCCTTTCTGGCCTGGCCAGGTCTCTGTGGATAGTTCTGTTGCCAATCTAATGTTTCTACCATTTGAGGTTACAGATCTCTTGTCCCGAGCTGCTTTCAGGATTTTCTCTTGGTCTCTGAGACTCGTAAGTCTTACTATTAGATGTCAAAGTGTTGACCTATTTTTATTGATTTTGAGGGGGTTTCTCTGTGCCTCCTGGATTTTGATGCCTGTTTCCTTCCCCAAATTAGGGAAGTTCTCTGTTATAATTTGCTCCAATATACCTTCTGCCCCCCTCTCTCTTTCTTCTTCTTCCGGATCCCAATTATTCTAATATTGTTTTGTCTTATGGGATCACTTATCTCTCGAATTCTGCCCTCGTGATCCAGTAGTTGTTTATCTTTTTCTTAGCTTCCTTATTTTCCATCATTTCGTCTTCTATATCAGTAATTTTCTCTTCTGCTTCATTTATCCTAGCCGTTAGAGCCTCCATTTTTTAATTGCACTTCATTAATAGCCTTTTTGATTTCGACTTGGTTAGATTTTAGTTCTCTTATTTCTCCAGAAATTGTTTCTCTAATATCTTCCATGCTCTCTTCAAGCCCAGGTAGTATCTTTAAAAATTATCTTTCTGAACTCTAGTTCTGACATCTTACTAATGTCCATATTGATTAGGTCCCTGGCAGTAAGTACTGCCTCTTGTTCTTTTTGTTGCAGTGATTTTTTCCATCTTGTCATTTTGTTCAGACGAGAATAGATGAATAAGAGAACAAAATGCTAACAGGGTAACAACGTCCCCAGAAAATATACTCTAAAGAAATCAGAAGAGACCTGAAACCAGGGTAAAAGAAAGGGAAGGAAAGAAAAAAGAAAAAAAGAAAAAAAAGAATATGATCAAATATGATTAGGCTGGTGAATAAGATCAGTGGCACACACTAGATTATGGGCATATTTTAGTCTGTTAGAAGAAATTGCCTCTGGAAATTTTAAAGAAAGAAAAGCTTATATATATAAAAAAATAAGGGTAAATATGATGAAGGGAGGGAATATGATTGTAAAATGAAAATTATAAAAGATTTCATAAAACGAATTGGTAAGGTAAGAAGTTGGTTGAAAAAAGAAAATTGAAATTAAAAAAAAAAAGGGAGAGAATGTGATCAGGCAGGAGACTAGAACAAAGCCATACAGTATAGATTTAGGGTATATTTTGGTCTGTTAGAAGAAACTGTATCCCCAAATTTTAAAGAGAGAACAACTTATATATATACCAAAAATAAGGTTAACCTCTATGAAGGGATAGAATATGACTCTAAAAATGAAAAATAAAGATTTTTTTAAAAAAAGAATTGATAAGATGTTGGTTGAAAAAGGGAAAAAGAAAAACTCAAAAAAAAAGAAGAAAAAGAAAATTAAAAAAATTAACTTTGAAAGACTAAAGACTCAGAGGTAAAAAAGCCACAAATTCTATGTGCTGTATTCCCCTAGCACTGGAGTTCTGCCGTTCTTGTTTATCGTTAACTTGGTCTTGGCTGGCTGTTCTTGCTGATCTTCTGGGGGAGGGGCCTGTTGCCGTGGTTCCCAAGTGTCTTTGCGGAAGGCAGAATTGCCCCGCCCTTGCCAGGCCGGGCTAAGTAATCTGCTCTGGTTTGCTCTTGGGAGCTTTCGTTCCCTTCAAGCTGTCCCAACAGCTTCAGAGGACAAGAGTGAAAATGGTGGCCTCCCAGTCTCTGCCCCAGAGGACCTGAGAACTCAGGGCCCCACTCTTCCGTGAGCCCCCAGAGAAAAGCAGTCAATCACTCCTGTCTCTCTGGTCTCTGGCCGCACTCCGTGCTCAACTGGCCTGTGACTGAGCGTTTCTATCTCTGGCACACGACCCCGTGTGGAGTCTCCAAACGCAGCAGATTCCTGTGGTGTGCTCCCACGCTGCTCCTCCCAGGGGAGGAAGGGGAGTCTCCTCCCCAGATTTGCCGCTTGTTGGGTCCCTGCTGGAGGAGCAGTGGCCCGACTGTGCTGTGGATCAGTTTATGGCAACCCCGAGCTGCAAGCCCACTCCTCGGCTCTGTCTCTGCAACCGGCTTTCCTGCTCCAATACCTGGGAGCTCTGCCACACTCAGGCACCCCCAGTCTTTCTGTGACCCTGGGAGGCCTGAGACCACACTGTCCCAGCGAGGGTTCCACCCCCTGCTTAGTCACTGGAGCGACATCCCTCAGCAGAGCCGACTTCTAAAAGTTCCAATTTTGTGCTCTGGGGCTCTATCAAGTGCAGGTAGCCAGCTGATGGAGGCTCCCTCCCCCCTCCATCTTCCCGAATATCGCCTTGGATTCACTTCTCCACACATCCTACCTTCCAGAAAGTGGTTGCTTTTCTGTTCTTTTCTTTGACCTCCTGTTGAGTTCGTAGGTGTTCAGAATTGTTTGATCCTTATGTAGCTGAATTCCTGGGACCAGATGAAATTTAGGTCTCCTAATCCTCCTCCATCTTGCTGGGAATCTAACCTGGATGGGGCTGTCTTAAAGAATAGAGGTGGGGCATTCCAATATGTAAATGTTACATACAGAAAGAGGCATAGTAAAGGAAAGTTATTTGCAAGGCATATAACTGTCAAAGAATTGAATTGAGAATATATTAAGAACTCCTAGAAATTCAAATAGTCAAACAATCCAGTGGAAAAATGGGCAAAGGATGTGAACAGAAAAATCACAGAAAGCAGCATTATTATGATCAAGGAAACATGAAATAAAAGAGAAAAATAAAATGTGCAATACAAATGAAAAATAATAATAATGAACTATCATTAAATGGTATCTCCCTGCTCCCACCCCTACACACACATAAGTAGACCAGTTTTATTTTTTTTAAGATTTTATTTATTTATTTATTTGAGAGAGAGAGAATGAGAGATAGAGAGCACGAGAGGGAAGAGGGTCAGAGGGAGAAGCAGACTCCCTGCCGAGCAGGGAGCCTGATGCAGGACTCGATCCCGGGACTCCAAGATCATGACCTGAGCCGAAGGCAGGCACTTAACCAACTGAGCCACCCAAGAGCCCCTTAAGTAGACCAGTTGTAATGGCTGTAATGATTAAACTGAATATATAGCCCACCTTGGATAAATGTTAAAAACAATGTGGAAAGGTAAAAAAAAAAAAAGTAGAAAAGAACATAAACATACTGTTTGGGTACAGTTAAAAATGTGCAAATGTTGCTATATAATAGTTTTTGACGCATCCAAATAAAGTATGAAAACAACAACAAAAATACACACCAGTTTCAGGTGACTGCTGAGGAGAGAGAAGAAGAAATTGAGTTGTAGGGTGGTGTGAGGAGGGTGGTATTCCACTGTGGGGTTCAAATGTATTTGCTATGTTCTCTTCCTTATAAAAAATAAACTCTAAAGCTAATGTGGCAAGATGCTAATATTTGTAAAATGTAGCTGGTGACTGTATACCATTTTCTATATACTGTTTGAAATATTTGACAATTTGTGAAAATATTAGAAACACAAACTATATGGACTATTAACATTTGATTCCTCTTCACAAGACAACTGGAGAAGGCCACTTGTTCTGATGTAGTCAAGGATGATGAGTTTGTCATCCAATTTGAGACATATTTTCCTGAGTAGACTTTTTCTGCATCCAATGAAGTTTTTGTCCTGTACCTTATAATTTAAATGTTTACTTCCATACATCAGAATTTTAATATTAATATAGAGAAAATTTTTGTTTTTCTACTTTAAACATTTGGTTCATACAGAAAGTGCAGTTTTTTATATCAACTATATTTATAAGATTTATTTACCTGACAACAGACCCTTTTAGGTATTTCCTGAACAATACTGACTATTAAGGCTCTTTATTTTTCTCTCATTTGGATTTTCAATCTCACTCTATTCTATGTTGTGTGGGAGATTTGGGGGGGTGTTTGTTTTTGTTGTTGTTTTTCTAGGGATTTTTTGTTTAAATTTTTTTTTCCATTTAAGTTTTTGCTGGGAAAAGAGCTTTCAATTTGAGTAAGATTTGAAAAAAGGCTCACTCACCATGTGGAAATTATGAACTTCACATTTCATTTCTAAAATTATTTAAACATCTAGTTCCTACTGCTAAGCAGCATTTTAGGAGTGAAGTATTGGTTTATCCTATAGCCATGTGGACTACACAAGAACACAGGGAAGTAGTTCATTGGAGAGTCTCATGAAAGAAATATCACCCTTATAAGAGTTAATGTAAAGATTTTGCAGAGGGTAGTTAGCTAAGGGTAGATTTTATAGCAATTTAAATGCCAGATCAAATGCCCCAGTATTAAAGGGCAGTTCACCCTTTCCCTGTTTTATTGCTAATGCTTCACAATAGTAACATGAATTTTGAAAATTGTTTCCAATGAGATTTTGTTCAAGTTACTACTACTAAAATCTGATTGCTTCTTGGTGATATCACATCCATATCAAGCACTCATGTTTCTGAGTAAGCTCAAAGCTTTGGCTGGGGCAACCTGAGCATTTGCTTTCTGCCAGGCACCTTGGAATGTACAATTCACAATGGTTTCCAGATCTATCAGTTCCTTTCCTGTCTAGGACATTCCTAGACAGGCATTGGCATTGCCACATGACCTTTGCCAAGTCACCTCTTTCTGCCCTCCCATAACATAAGGTTGTAATTATGATGATCTCCCTCACAGAAATGTGATGAGAAGCTACTCATAACAAAGACTGTAAAAATTGTGAACATGATGAGAGACGCAGATATTAAATGTATGAAAAAGTTCTTAACTGAATATTCATTTCCTCCCTGGCTCAATGTGTCCTTAAAATTTATTTGTAAGGATAATAGTAGCAAGAGTGTCTCATTAGGCTCTTCTGATAATGCTATCCATTAAATATGTATTTTTAACCCCAGATATGGCCTTGATTTTTCAGATAAATGATCTTTGTGTGTGTTTAAAATATCTTTTCATTGTTCTCTCATCAGCCACATGGTCTTTTTTCTTTCCCAAGATAACTGAGGTCATTCAGTTGGTTTTAAATTGGCAATGTGATCTTGTTCAGTGCCAGACACATGACATGTTCTAGTAGCCGTCTGGACTTCAGTCTGGGATCATATTCCCTTCCATTCCCAATATATGTTCCAAACACTTGTGAGCACGCTGGAGGGCAGAAGGCTTAAAGAGGTGAGATCAGGCCAGGCTGGCATCCACTCTCTAGGATTCAGGGACAGAATCATACTTCAAAGTGGTGCGAGGGAATGATTGACAAAGCACCAGGGCTGCTCATGGTAGGTGGAAGGACAACAGGAGAAAAATAAGCTGTTTTAGTACATTTTTTCAAGTTTCTGTTTATCTTCCATCTGTAGACTCTTTAAGCTGCCTTCATATTTGGATGTGGACATTGAAGTATTGCTGACCAATGCCAGAGTCACAGGAATATCCTGCTGTGCTTTTGATCTTCCCATATGACTGGATTTCCTGAATCATCATGTTACTGTGTGTGCACATATGTGCACACGTGAATCTTCTGGCACATCTCCCAGAAGTGTTAGTCCTGGGACAAAGGGTCCATTGGTGCTTTCAGAATGTAATATTGATCACTTTGGCTTTCCTTGGCTCAGAGCCAGACACTTTGTCTTTCACTGCACAAGATGGCTGCCAACCCCATTGACTTGTCTCATTGTGACAGGGCTTGGCAGTGCTTCATGAAGAGCAGGGTAAGTTTTTAGAAGCCTTGAAAAACGTTGTTTAAAAATGGAACTTTGTGTTTTGCCAACTATGGCCAGTGCTTGGAATTTGATTCTTGTCTTTTAACCCTTATGGCCTGTGATACATTCTATATTTAGTTACGTTATACTCAAAGTTCAGTTGAGTTAGGAAAGTCAGTGAGACAAAATAAGTCACTGTGGTTTTACATAATTTGCTGTGTAGTACCTGTCTTAGTCAAATCCATAATTTGTGCTTCAAACTTAATGACAGTTCAAAGGTCAAATTCACAAGGCTGAGGAGAAGAAATCACCACTTAAGTTTTCACAATGTACTGCTTATGTTCAGGAATTTAAAAATTATAAAGGCAAATAATCCAGAAAAAAAAACTGATGCCAGTGCTTGACCTTTAAAATGATGCAAATCATCAGTGAATACTAGAACAGAATAAAAAATGATGATTATCTTCAGGCAGTCTTCCTTCAAATTAAGGACATGGTTACACATTTCAGACCCATTGCAAGTTTTTAGATTACCCAAAGAAAAATACACCAGAATCTTATTTTCTCCTTTTTTTCCAAATACTGTGTCTAAGATTTGACCTATGCAGGAGATAAAATGATGTTCTCTCATTTCCGATTTCCATTCTTCTTTTCTGCCCCTCTGCCTTCTACATACCAAATGTGTTGACTGCCTTTTCTTCTTCTCTCATAGAAGGCATACTTGACTCCTGAGAGCATACCAAACACCCAGTGTGAATTTATTTCATGTATAAGTCTTTCCTGTTCTCCAGAGAAATAGTTTTGTTTTGTTTCGTTTTGTTTTGTTTTTTAAAAGAGGTCATAGGGAAGGAACACTCACAGTGGACTTTTAGATATCATGGCCTGTATAAGAGGGATAGCTGAGAGAGTTTTCACTCCTACCATATTTTATGTCAATGGTGAGACCCTGTCTCTTGCTACTGTGGTGTGTTTTGCTTTGTTAGAAGGTGAATCAGTTATTTTCATTTGCTTCTATTTTATTTGATTCCTGAGAGATGCCACAGAGCAGATCTTTAATTCAGACCCCAAAATAATTTAATCTGAATTCCAAACATTCCAATTTAATGGAAAGAGTACATGCTTCAGAAATCAGGTAGACATGGGTAAGCTTCCTCTTTCTGTCACTTACCAGCTGTGTGATCTTGGGGAATGTATTTAACCTCATCATACCTCCAGTTGCTCATGTATAGAATAAGGATAAAAATGTACTTAGTTAATGGGGTTATTATGAGGCTAAATGAGATCATGGATATGAAAGGGCTAACACAGAATTCGACACAGCAGATAATTTAATAAAGTAAATTCCCTTCATTGTCAGTAGTCTCTACACAGAGCACATTCCTTAATGATAAGTTATGTAACCCAAAAATTTCAGCTGTGATATTTTAAAAAAATTATTTTCTGTGCTTATGATATCACCCGTGTCAAATTTAAACTTGTGAAGACAGCACAGTTGTGAACTCTTTGGGTGTCATAGCCTTTGGAAGTAGGGCAAAGTGAGAGTCCTGGAGAAAATTGCCATGTTTGGCATTCTTTGGGTACACTCGGATACTTAAATTCCCAGACAGAAAGGGCTGACTGAATTTCTTTCATTCACTCTGAATAGCACACCTCAAATCCTTTCTTTGAAAGTAGACAGATTATAAACAAATGTGTAGTATTATTATACACTCTACATTCTTTATCATGTATAAGTGGACCCAATACTCTCTGATGTTAATAATAGTCTGTTTTGAAATTCATGTTTCAAACTCTGAGAGAGAAAATTAACAAACAAAGAAATTTAAAATTAGAGAGTAAATGAGATGGGTTCAATGATAAGCCCAGGACAAATCTATTAACTCAATAGAATGACACTTTTTGTTTTCAGAATAGTAACAGCAGTCTTGAAAATCTAGACATTAATATTTTGACCTCTCTCCATGCTCTTAGGGGAAAATGGTGTTTTGTCACAAATGTTACTTGGCATGTGTGGTACTCTCTATTAATCCCATACATCTTGATGTTGTCTAGGAACACAAAAGGCAGGTTGTAATTAGGAATAGGACTCAGGTTATTACAGACAGCACTGTGGTGAATAGACCATCAGAGCCCAATCAGGGGTTAAGTAGGACTGTAATTCAAAACCTGATTTTGGCCTTTCTCCCTCAAATTTTGAAATCATGTTTGAGTTGTCATCTCAGACAATCATTTTTTTCAGCATTATAATAGATTCCTCACAATGATTTCATTGTTTTTCTTTCCCTAGGGAAGTTTCTTAGAGAAGTGTGGCAAATAGACAAAAATAAAAATCTACTGTTCTGAGTTCATCCTCAGACTCTACCTTACTAGATAAGACTTCGCATTTAGGTGGTTGTTAGACTATGAAATCTTCAAATCCACATGGTTGGGACAAAACTTCCTGTCTTTCTCAGTAAGCAGTATTCACTGTCCAGCTAACTCTTTGCCACAGAAAAGGAGAATAGTTGAGATTTTGAAAACATTAGGTCTTCTAGAAAATTCATAAGTGTATGTTCTACTTACTTCCACTAAAAGCAATTTCAGGGGATTTTTTTCAAGACACATGCCTCATCTTTCTTTCATTTTCAAATGCCACCATTAGTAGCTTCCTTTACTGTAGTACTGTTTGTATTCACAAAAGCCAGACCAATGATCCATTAGTTCCTGACCGTGGCACCACAATTGTCTTTCTTCATTCCATAAATATATTTTAAGTGTCCCATGTATATCTTATGCTATAGTTGGAACCTTGGGGAATACAATACAAAACTAAACAGAGGACATGGCTCTGCCTGCAAGGAGTTGTCTAAAAAGAAGGCATAATAGTTATCCTTCATGAGTAGAACTTCAAAGTTAGAGATGGCTATCTATCATCCAGAGATCTACCGTCTGCTCCAGAAATCCTAACCTAGGAGCCTACAGGCTAAATTCAACCTAAAGACATAGTTGGTTTGCCTCACAAAGTATTTACAAAAAAAATTTAACAAATAATCAATATTATGAAATGGGAAGATGATGCATAAAATTCTGGATTTATGATTTCTCTTTTAAAAATGAGATGTCACCACACAGGGCCTTCCTTCTTACTTGGCAATAATTGGATGGAGTGCCCAGTTTTTCACAGTCCCCATCACTCTGTTACTGGGTTCTTCCAGTTGCAACAATTTCTGCAGAAAATAGTAGGAAGTTTCTAGGAAGGTGGTAACCTGAATGCATTCTGTTTTCCCTTTTATTTCAACTTCAGCCTATTCTGCTTTCAGTCTCCAGACCCCTGAAGCTGATGGATATACACTCATGTGCTAATGAAACCCAAGTTTTGTGGGACACCTAGAGGAGAAATCTCACATAGGCCTTTTTTCCTGTGTCTGGGAGAGCCTGGAGATCCTAGAGGTAAAGATTGAGAAACTATGGATCTTGAAAAGTAACTAGTACTAACTAAGACCACATAAATCCTTGGAAGAAATTTGACGTTACTTCCTTTGAAGGTGTCTGGTCTGCTGGCCTCTAAGAGCCAAGGAAGAGCAAAGCAGACTTGAACTCTCATTATTTCCGGGGTTAGAAGAGAGGGAGGAGAGCTAGGAGCAGGAGGGTTTCACATAGTCTCTCAACAGGAGGCTCTTATTTGTAAAGGATGCTTCACCTTCTATAATTCAAGAGCCTATAGTCACTTGACATGTTCCAATAACTAGACAATGAGTTCATAATGAAAAATAATCAGTTGAGAAGAACCCAACTGTTCACAAGAACATGGTAGGTGATAATACATAGTATACTCCACACAGGTGTTGAAGGACAGATGACAACTCATAAAGATTCAGGTAGCCCTCAAACACCTCCTGTGTGTAAAATCATAATTTCCAAACTAGGCAATTCAGTAAATGAGTTGATGGAATGGTTGGTTACCACTCAGAGTCAAATTAGGCCTGGAATGCCAAGTAAAGAAAATATCTCAAAGCACAAAATAGTACCACCCATCCAAGTACTAACCAAGCCCAACCCTGCTTAGCTTCCGAGATCAGATGAGATTGGGTGCGTTCAGGATGGGATGGCACTATTTTGACGCACAAAATAGTATCTCAAAATACGGAAAGTGCACACACACACACGAGACTTGAAGGATAGAGCAGGAGTCCCATGTGTGAATGATAGAAGTTTTGGAAGAAGAAGGCACAAAAGGAGGAGATGCAATAAAAAGAAAATAATAGAGGTTCAAACAAAGGTCTAATCTTCAAATTAAAAAGACTGATGAGAAAAGGCATAAACCCGATAGATTTTTTAAAAAGAAAAATAATAGTAATATGATTAAATTTTTTCACAAAACTGCTAAAGCTTTAAGAGATAAAGTATAAGTAAATAATGATCAGGAATTTAAAAAGAGAGATCATATATTCATAAAAGATAAAAAGAATTATAAATGAGTTTTTCATACAACTTTTAACAACAAATTTGGAGAAGCCAAAGAAAGAATAATTTCCTAGCAAAATAAAATTATTGAACATGACCCAGGAAAACTGCAGTGAACCAATTACCACAGAAGAGACTGTCGAATGATTAAAGATTTTCCATTAGAACAGTACCAGGAATAGCTGAATTAATACCTGAGTTTTATCCAACCATTTTAAAATAGATAACCCCAATGTTGGTTTTACTATTTCATTCTCCAACTTATTTTTCAAAGCCTACATGACTTTCACATTAAAATCTAATAATTAATAGTACAAAAGAGGAATAATAAAGGCCAATCTCACCTATAGATAATGATGTAAAAAATCCATACCAAATATAAGCAAAGAGAATCTGTAATATATGAAAAGAATAAACAATTATTTTAACAGGGACAGTTCATTGCAAGGATGAAGGGATATTTCATTAATTATCAAGATAAGCCATCATTAGAAATCTGAAGGTAAAAACCCACATAATTGGGGCACCTGGGTGGCCCAGTCAGTTAAGTGTCTGCCTTCAGTTCAGGTCATGATCCCAGGGTCCTGGGATGGAGCCCCACCTGCTGAGTCTGCATATCCTTCTGTCCCCTATCTGCTCACGCTCTCTTTCTTTCTCTCTCTCTCTCAAATAAATAAATAAAATCTTAAAAAAAAACTCACATAATTATATCACGAGATGTTCAAAAGCCATTTAATAAATTTGGCAGTATTTCCTAATTTGCAAAAGTGTATTTATCCAAAACCAGCAGCTGAGGTTATCCTAAATGACAAAACACCAGAGCAATTTCAATAAAATCAAGAACAAGACAAGGGTGGGTACAAACCCTGTTACAATGGAACATTATTGTAGAGGTAGGCTCTACCGAGTAAATCAGAAGAAACTATTAAATATGTGTAGATAATTTTTTTTAAAGGAACAGAACCTATATGAAGAAAACATAAAATTAATTGAAAGAAAATAAAATTTTCACAAATGAAGTCTTTCCACATTTTTCTATTGAAAGATCTGATATAATAAGAATGTCAATTGGCCAAAAATTATTGCTTAAAATTAATGTAATATCAGTATTAACGTTACAGAAGTTTTGGGGAAGTGGATAGGAAAACTTCAAAGTTTGCAAGGAAGCAAATATTTCTGGAGTATAGCCAAACAATTTTGACAAAGATGAATAGTGAATAGGGACTTGCCTTACTATCAGAACATACTATTAAAACAGTTGAAATTGAATTAATATGGTTATAGGCATGGTAAGAAACAAATAAACCAGTAGAACAGAGTAGAGAATCCCAGAAAATACATGACTTGATATATGAAAAGAGGGAAAATAATGGATTATTTCATAAATAGTGCTGGCACAAAAAGCTACCCATCTGAAAAAAATGAAACAACTTTATACAAAAATTAAGTCCATATGGATTAAAATCCTTAAATATACAAAAAATAATAAAATAGAGCAAGAAAATCTAGTGTACAACGAGTATAATCCAGGGGCAGGAGAGACTCAGCAGCTTAAAAACCATTTTGACAATACAAATTTAAACTTTTTGAATGACAAAATATTATCTATCATCTATTATAATATTAAATATTTACACATAAATATATCCAATACATTTATAGAATTTATTTGGGAAAAAGTTCGCAATTTAGAAGATCACCATAAGTTTACTAACTACAATAATAAAAAGTTCTTACTTATTGACAAAAATGAGACATGAATCCCAATAGCAAAGGATATGAAGAATCAATCAAATGTCCAGCCAACATATGAAGATATTCTTACTTTAATTTATATTTCCCAGTTCTCTTTATCCCTCATTAAACTGACAAAATTAACAAGTGTCAAAACATGTACTGTTGGGGCGCCTGGGTGGCTCAGTTGGTTAAGCGACTGCCTTCGGCTCAGGGCATGATCCTGGAGTCCCGGGATCGAGTCCTACATTGGGCTCCCTGCTCAGCAGGGAGTCTGCTTCTGCCTCTGACCCTCTTCCCTCTCGTGCTCTCTACTCTCATTCTCTCTCTCTCAAATAAATAAATAAAATCTTTAAAAAAAAAAAACGTGTACTGTTGTCAGTTTCATGGAGACAGGCTCTCCTATATTGCTGGTGAAAATGTGAATACTTTCAGCTTTTATGGATATTAATCTGGCAAAATATTAAAATATACAAGGACATTACATGTACATGTAATGTACATGTACACTTAAACCCAGTAAATCCCACTCCTGGATATCTATCACATGGAGGGGAAAAAATCAATTTTTAAAAATGGATTTTATATGATTGGATATATACTGAAGCACAGTTGATACAAACAAAAATAAAATAACATAGTAAATATACCTGAGCAAAAACAGTAAATTATGGTATAACTACACCATGGGATATAATGGAGGGAATCATTAAAAAGAATGAATTAGGGTTCCTGGGTGGCTCAGTCAGCTAAGTGTCTAACTCTTGGCTCAGGTCATGATCTCAGGGTTGTGGGATCTAGTCACGCATAGAGCTCTGCATTCAGTGTGGAGTGTGCTTGAGATTTTTCTCTCTCCCTTCCTTTCCTTTTGTCCCTGCCCCTGCTCATGAGCTCTCTCTCTTTCTCTCTCTCAATAAATAAATACAATCTTTTTTTTTAAAGAACTAATTAGAAGTCTAGAAGCTAATTTGGAGAGATGTCCAGTAGATGTTTTTGAGTATTTTTTAATGTTTTGAAATATTTTTGAATAGAAGGAAAGATAAAGTATATGATTTCATTTATAAAACAAACAATGATAACATGCTATATATACGGGTATCTATGAATATGTAATAGAAGGATGTGATCATAGGAGAAATGGGAATGATACCATACTAAGTTATTAGCATGGAATGGCAGAGTTAGTTAATAATCGTGTCTCTGTTGTTTCTCCCAATTTCTTCCTTGTGTCTCCCACATTTCCCAACTATCTTTGCAGTTAGGTTGGGGCCATGTGATAAGTTCTGGCCAACGGGCTGTGAGTAAAAATGAGGCAGTTAAGAAATGATGTGTCTCCTGCCTTTTTCTCTTTCCTTGCCTTGGAGAACTTGGAGGCCACATGTTCCAGATGGCATAGCTACAAGTTTGAAGAAGACTGCCTATCTACATTAAACTTTGTATGAGAAAATTAAACTCATTTCACTAAGCCTTTGAGATTTTGGCATTTCTCCCTTATGGCAGCTATATTAATTATTCTAATCCAGAGATTAATATTTTGAAATGAGGTACTGCTGAAATAAAAAATCTAAAATATGCACCTTGCATTAGTGTGAAGCAGGCAGTGAGAAAAATGATATCAGGGGAAAGAAAGAGAAATGGATATTATTCAGTGGGAAAGAAGAAGAAAGAAAGAAAGAAAAGAAAGAAAGAAAGAAGAAAGAAAGAAAG